>NC_136424.1:100785000-101257500 GCF_052625555.1 Lactuca saligna | reverse complement strand
ATTTTTGTTGAATTTTAACGGATTTTATTTGATTTTCTGAAAATTAAGCATGGATAGAGAAACACGTGACACCAAAAATGCGGTCATCCACTGGAATGGTGAGTCATGGTTTTGACCATGTCTAACCTTTTTTTTCTAGCT
This sequence comes from Lactuca saligna, assembly GCF_052625555.1. Taxonomy (NCBI): domain Eukaryota; kingdom Viridiplantae; phylum Streptophyta; class Magnoliopsida; order Asterales; family Asteraceae; genus Lactuca; species Lactuca saligna. The sequence continues at coordinate 101,257,359 of NC_136424.1, read as the reverse complement.
TTACCAGCTGCCCCTATTCTAGCCAAGACACCACTATTTGGCTTCTTTCCTAAGATACCACCGACCGACTCACTATAACACGCTTCCCCTCTTTCTTTTTCTTCTTTACTCTCTCAATCAATCTCTCTCGGTTACCCATGGAACCACCATCTCCGACCACCACCACCATCTCTGTTCCCCGCCATCTCCACCTATTATCCCCGATTGCTGAAATCACATCTGCTCTTATTTCCTTTCTTTCTTTTGACTAATCCAATTTATTTCCCTCAGTTTAATCAAGATTAGAGATCACTGGTTCATACGCGTTACTTGAAGTTGAACGATGCTACCCACCGGTTTTACTTATTTTTTTTCACTTCTTTTCTATGCCCTACTGCCTTTGTTTCATCTCTTTGTGTTAATTACTTGCGCCTAAAGTTCATTTTTTAACAATAAAAATTCTAATTTATTCTTTATTTGATTTTGAAGTAGTATTTGTTTTGTAATCTGCGTGCTACATGGATGCCTGGTTTCTACTTCCTTGCACACCTTCGTACTTACTCCCTCTCCCCAATAGTTTGTGATTACAATTTAGGGTTCATGAAGGGTCCTTCAATTTCTATTTCGATCGCTCTCCTATTAGCATTGGGTTAATTTCACCGATAGCTTAGAGCTGAGGAAGAACCTCACCCTTCGTCTTCTACTCTCTTTTATTTACACTTTAACCGGAAGTGAAATATAAGTTAACATCGGGAGTCGACCATTGAAGAAGAAGCTAAGGGCAGAGCATCAAGGTTTTTTTTTTTTGGTGTGTGTTTTTTTTGTCTATTTTAGCTCCGTTATCTCCTTCTATATATTCCTAGATTTCTGGCTGTGGTCATAGGCAGGGGAAGAAGCCAATGAAGTTGATGTAAATGAGTTTGCATATTTCAACTTAACTTTTTCCTGTATCAAGATTTTTGATGGTTGTAGTTTATCTGACATCTCCCCTGTTGGTCTTCTTGAAGATTGTTAATATTTTAACAAGCATAAGCAGGCCAAGGCAGCGGTGCCACACAAAAAGGTATTCATGCTTTCCATTTTAAAATTAAAAGGTATCAGCTTTCTATCCAAAATATCCTATTTAATTGTTATTTTGAGGTTTAATTTTTCTTTAAAGGAAAAAATGAATTTTTTAAGTTCTCAGACCTTGGTTTTTATAACAAATCAGATTGGGAAACTTCTTTAGCTTCCATTACTTGAAGTAGCTATGTGAGTGACCATTTTTGTAGATATATGTTACGTATTTTCTTACATGCTTTGAGAACTTAACCATGCATTATACTTGGATCTTCTTTATTGCTTTGATTTAATATCGCATATTGGAGATTAATAGATGGAAGCCTTCTTCCATAATTAATCTTATTGACAGAGAGCAAACTGACAAGGTTCTATATGAAGATTTGAGACAATCAAGGCTGATCATGAGGTTAATAATTAACACTAATTACTAGACACATGAAATAAAATGTGATTTCATGACAAAAAGATTGTCAGGAAACAGGAATCATGGTTATCAATATTCGTTGGATCGTTTGATATTAAAATCATACCATTAAAAAGAAAATCTCGGTGTTAACAAGATTAGTTCAAGGATACAATTGGTATAGATTTGTTAGGTCAGCAATAGGAACATAGATAAGTTTGTCTATCAAATCCCACCTTCTTTACTGCCTCATGAGTAAATTTTTTTTTTGAGATTGTTGTTTGGATGTTCTTGAATATGTACGAATATGTACTTTATCAAGATTGATGCTTTCTTACTTATATATCTTTCATACATTTGCTTTTGAAAACAGTTCGAATCCCTTTTTTGCATACCATTGTGATAACATCTAAACCTTTTTTTTAAATCTTTTAATTTCCCTTTAATTCTTTTTAACCGTTTAATGATTAACTGATTTTTCATCCTATCTTCCATTGTTCTATGTATTTGAAGTAATTACTAATTACTTTTTTATGGTCACCTGATTATTTTTCTTAACAAAAGTCGTCCATACAAGTTATTATGCTTACCAAGCTTGGGTATTGTTTTTATGATTTCTCTAGAATTGATAATTTTATGTTTGTATACTATTCTTCTTGTAAATCTGATTTGGGTTCTTTTTTTTTTGTATACAGAGCAAAGAATGCAATGCTTTCATGACACCAGGTAAAAATTTCATTCTTACAAATAAAAACCCAAATCACAATGTACTTTAATATATTCATCAATAATATCCATCTACTTTCATTTTAACATGTTCAAACATTGTACTATGAAACTTTGGACTGTAAATTAAAATTGAGAAAGCCAAATAAAAAAAATCCTTATGTTACCAATGTGGCATCTTCAAGTAAACGTCGATGGAAAAAGCCTAATAGAGTTGGTGCTTCACAAGTTTCATGATGCATGCGAAAATAAGGACATCTTTAGATCAACAAAAATTTAATCATATTATGTGAAAACTCGAGCAGGACTTATTCTTGTGATTTTTTTAGCGAACTTATCCAAATAACTTGACGTGATGATATTCTTATTGATTTATATATTCATTATCCAAAACTTCAAAGCACCATCTATTATTATTGTAAAAATTGCACATGTTTGAAGCAAAAGAGTATATGCAATAAACTTATACCAAAAGCCAAGACTACATAAGGTCGTCCTTAGGACGGCCTTAACACGTACCTAGTGTGTGTATATATATATATATATATATATATATATATATATATATATATATATATATATATATATATATATATATATATATATATATATATATATCAATGTCTTTTTATCTCAAAGATGATCATGACATGGACTGTGTATAAAATAGTAATATATACATCAAAGTGTGCCACATTATGAACTTTTCGTTATTAAAATTAGTAATCTATGTCATAAAATAGCTACAAGTGTATTTTTTTTCTTACACGAATGGTCCATATGGTTTGGGGTAATTTGCACGTTTTGTCCATAATTTATTTTTTTAACTCGGAAGGTCCCTACAGTTTTTTTTAATTAATTAATTTATTTGTTTATTTTTATTTTTGCGCGTTTGATCTCTGTCTTACCTAAAAAGACTATTTTGCACTTGATTTTTTAATTTATTTAAATCAAATGGGGGTGGGTAAGATACTGTAAGGTGAGGTGGAAATGGGGTTGGGGTGTGTTTGTTTAAATAAATTAAAAAATCAATGACAAAATAGTGTTTTTAGATAAAAACAAGGACTAAGCGCGCAACAAAAACAAATATTATGGACCTTCCGAGTTAAAAAAAATAAGTTAGGGACCAACCGTGTAAGTTACCCCAAACGTGGTGGGTTTTAGCCATAAGAACATCCTATGTGCTCATACAAACCCTAATGTTTGGATCTAGGTTTCTCTATTGTACATGCAATTCATCCAAGACTATAAACCCTAGATCTAGTATATGATAATCAATATAACATATGAATTAGGATTTAGATCATACCTTGATTGTTATGTAGCAATAACAATCTCAAACCCTCATTGTAAAGACTTTAGAAAGCTTAGAGTCATAATTGACACTCCTCTAATGGCTCACAAACACCAAGAGCAAGAGGATGAAGAATAAGGAGAGAGGAGGCTACCCAAAATGTGTGGAAACCCTAGAGAACAAGTTCACCACGTTTTTGGGGCTTAAGGGTCCTTTAAATAGTAAGGCTATTAGGGTTATCTAACATGGTAACCCTAATTTGGATGCTTAGGCCCTAAGCAACCCATAAACCCTTCTTTAACAAGCCTTGGACGATTTCTAATGGGTTTCCCATAGAATTCGTCCAACCTTATATTATAAGGTAATCCATAGCCCGATTGAAATTATCTTATAATTACAATTCCAGTCCCTTAAGTTTAATTAATCTCTTTTAGTCACAAAATTAATTATCAATTAATTCTTGACTAATATTAATCAAACAATATGATTTCTCCTTTAATATATTAATAAATCATATTTAATCCTTTCTCTCCATAATTCATCCTATCAAGTTGCTTTGGTGAAGGCAACCCAAAAGGACCATGCACCATCGGGTCAAGTACATACCAAAATAGTTATGGACTTAGACACTAATCCAACAGTCTCCCACTTGGATAAGTCTAATAACTATTCTGCATATGACTTCAGATTTTGATCTGCAATCGTAGTTTTCCAAAGCCGTTGTCAACTCTAATCTTATCAGAAGCGTGTCCTTTAGATAAGGAATCATATATTCCTCCATTCTTGATATCGTATAGATATGAGACATGAACTTGATCATTCTCTCTATACTATTTCCCGACTTCCGATTTATGACGACTGGCAACAGACTACAATTGAACACATCAAATTAGTTCCGGCTTGGCCAAACGCTTAGGTGTCATCACTAAATCATTGAGGGGCCCAAAGATATCGCTTTTATCCTACTTTGGACAAAAGGAACGGATAAACTTTGACTCAATGCTCACTTACCCAATCACACACAATAATAAGTTTTATGACACCAAGTTACTAGTGCGTTTACATATTATCAATGTGTAATCGATTCGCAAGATACAACTCACACATCTCAGTTTCAAGAATATACAATATTATCGACTCACAATCACGCGTGATCAAATCCATGTAGTGATTCTTGTGAGCGTGGGTTTAATCCAATGCTCAAATCATATTCATAAGCACTCATGAACGTTGCAGCAAACATTTGCTTATGTCTAATACACTTTAGACAGTCCACACACCAATTCACGATAATCTTCATTCATACCTACTTCCAACATATGAACGACTGTGGTCCGTTTGAATAATTTGACTGTTCTGAACTAATTAAATTATTCAGGAAGTCAAAACATGCAAAGTGAAACACAAGAATAATATTAATCTCATATGGTCTCAAACCCTTGAGTATAAATAAAACACCTTTTAATTATTCAGGAAGTCAAAACATTCAAAACAAAACCCATAAAGCCTGACGAGGTTAAAGTGATGGGTTCTTCCCATTGTGCTTACTTCCTCCATGAATTGTTCTTCGATTCTTTTGTTGGAGGTTCCTTTTAGTACTTTCACGGCTACAGCTATGTCGTTGCTAACAACACCCTTGTAAACTGTCCCAAACCCACCTGAACCCAATAAGATGTTGAAGTTTTCTGTCGTTGTTCTTAGCTGTTGAGAGGTGAACCGGATGGGCTTTTCTCTTTCCATGTCATCAAGGAATTTAACCATGCTCAGCGGAATAAAGCGGGAGTCCTTATACAATTCCTCCGTTCGCTTATTAGCTTTATTATTGCATAAATATATAATGATCGATACCACTGTAGCTGCAAAAATAAACTATTAACATCCATCTAGATTTTTTTAATAAAACCAAGCCTGCCATTAAATTATGAAGGGAATGGAAGAACTTAACGACAAAAAGGTAACGAAAAGAGCAATGAACACATTCATCTGATAATCATCTTTTGGAGAATTAGAAGGGCTAGGCGGAGGGCGGCGGCTGTTCCAATTAATAGAAGGAGGTGAGGCCATTTAGGATTCAAGGATGTATACACCAAACAGTTGTTTACATGGAGGTTTCAGATATAGGTTTAATCTATGTGTTTTTATTCTTTGAAACTTCCGTAGAATGATCATGCTATATATAGTAGTACTTGGTGTCTAAGAATTTGTACATTGCAGTGGCTTTAAAGTCTTACCTTGCTGGAGTACTCAATTAACAATTGGCGACGATTAATGGCAATTGCATAGAAAAGTGACGTTCAGCGTTTACTATAAAGAAATTTCGTTGGCGTTGTTGTAGTTGGTTGTGTTTGTACTTATGGTACAATTTTCTTCTTTCCTGAACCTTTCGTTACGGACACCTTGAAATATTTTGAACTTTTCTTTTTCCTGGAAGTTGCCATATAACTTTTATCTTATTTTTAGTTGATGGGAATGTTGTGCCTGCAAGGTTTTGGGAACTTTTGACTTCTAATTTTTAAGAAAAACACTAATAAAACAAATTTATTCGGCGACAAAAACGTTTAGCTTTTAGCCTAAAACAAAATGTTTCAAAATCAAACGTTACCCGCTGTCAGCTAGTTTTGCCGAACAAACTCTATAACTTGTACTTTTGAATAATAATTAAGTTTTTATCTTTATTATTGTACATATTTTTTCCAAAATATATAATTACAATTTATATAGTATCGTTAATTAGTTATATTATTAAATATATCTTATAACTACATTCAAATAGATATACTATTGAATATAATACAAAGCCAAAAGTACAATATTAATTAAAAAACATACAATACTGATTAACAAAAAATTACAATATGTATTGGAAAAAAATCTTAACATTTGTTAAGTGGGTTATTTAATTTTCATTTAGTCGTAAATGTGAAAAAATATTTAATCTAACCTGTTTGATTCGAAATGGATGGTTTTTGTCGTTAAACATATGACAATTTCTATACATAACCCTCCAATGTTGTGTACCCATACATGTGAATGTAATATTGCTTGTGCACCCACTATATATTCTAAGGGTAGTTTTTGTCGGTATGATTATGTCTTCGAAGAAATATACTTTTGTCAACATGGATGTCACAATTCATAAAAGTGGTGGAGTATAAATTTGGATAAGATGATACAAATATAATCGAAATTCAAATTTACACAAAGTTGCTTATCTCTAAATATTATTAAAAGAGAACCTTAAATTTTCCACTTAAGAAATCATGACCGTTCATTGCATTTCAATCATATATTCTAGACCTTTAGATTATTTGCTGATATCATCCTTACACCCAAAAACCAGTTGCTTAATGTTGCCTTTCGTTCGTCATTTACTCTCTCCGTCTCTTCTTCCAATCTAACGTTAAGAAAGAAAAGCAAACCATTCTCTTCTACTACAATTGGCCAAGATGACACATCTTCTAATCTCCACCGCCTTCGTACATATCTTCTAATCTCACTGGTGCTTCCCTCTCGACCGCCTACAAGAAGATGACAGAATACTCCACACTATTAAATCAACAGGTAGATTTTTGGGCTTTCTTTTTCTGATTTTAGGGCTTTCATGTGACATCCCCATTTTTACGGCCAAAAAAGACCGATTTTTTGTTTATGCTTTATGAAAATCAGAGTTCTTCTTTTAATAAAAATGTTGCGGAATTTGTTCCCAGAAAGTCATGATAAATATGTTATTAAAACATTTTCGGAGAAACGTATTTTATTCATTTCAAAACGTTTGGGATGTCATCGTTAATACAGAAACATAAGCATAAACAGAACTTACATTTATTTACACTAGTGATCTACATCTCTTTAAATCTCTCAGTGTAAAGTGACTTCGTATCAACACCTGTGATATAAATAAACTGAGTGGGTCAGGTTGGGAAACCTGGTGAGTACATAGGGTTTTCAACCCACAATAATATAATTATTATGTTCAATCAAAGAATCAACCCAATTACCCATCCCCGTTATCTTCTTTACTCTTAAGGATTTAACCTAAGAGTCATCTATCCTGCATTCGTTTATTCCGAAGTCCCTTATTTCCAGGGTCATAGGACTGACACTAAATCCATAGCTACCAATGTTCGTTCGTAAAGCACTAATTCCATAGCTGCTATATCTTACTCATCGGGTACTAAATCCATAGCTACCAGTGCTCAACAGGTACTAAGTCCATAGCTACCCATTCCTACAGGTACTAAATCCATAGCTACCGGTGTCTAACTAATAGGTACTAAGTCCATAGCTACCAACTCCTAACAGGTACTAAATCCCTAGCTACCAACGTCTGACAAGTACTAAGTCCATAGCTACCGGTGTTTGTCCCACAGGCACTAAGTCTATAGCTGCCAATGTATACTCACGTCATCTTCTATCTCTCATCATTCATCTACCCATAATCATACCCAACATATTCGTATATATAAAATACGTATACAGTTTAAATCCTTTAAAACATGTATAAAACGTTCATCCAGCATAGACAGCAAGTATTCAGATAATATGCACACATAGCACGTAGTTTATATAAAATACTTCATATCTATGTGTAAGATGAAAGGGACTATGCACTCACCTGAAAGGTGGTGATTCAACACTCGGACAGCGCTTCGATACTCTCAAAACAACTTTCCTTCGATAAAACCTAGTATCAACACCACTAGGGTTTAGTTTACCGATATCCGCGACAAATTAATAGTTTAACTATTATTATTATTATTATATAAGCGTTAAATAACACTCAATATAACTCATAATAATAGCCCAAATAATTATTTTAAGGTCCTAATAATGTTACTATAATTAATTAGAAGCTATATTAAAACTAGCGTAGGCGTAGCTCACTTACAGCGGGTTTTTCGCAAAACCGGGCTTCGTTGGAGCAGCGTTTCCCGAGCCAAAAGGCTCTTTTCTCGGAGCCGTCGGGCCCTCCGGGGCTTCCGCCTCGTGCTAGGGAGTTAGGGAGGCTTAGAGAGAGAGTTTAGAGAGAGAAAGAAGGGTTTGAAGGTGTTTGAATGAATGGAACCTGGCACCTCTATTTATAGTGGAGAAACCTGATGGACTCGCCGAGTCTGAGTCATGACTCGCCGAGTTGGTGCATGTGGCACCCTTCTGGTGGTGCCACGTGTCCAATTCTGGTGGTGCCACATCACCCCCTATCGCGTATCAGCCTTCAAACTTAGAAAAATCATAATTTTCGCATACGAGCTCCGTTTTCGACGTTCTTTATATCCACGCGTAGGTAAAATCAAGATCTACAACTTTCATTTAGACTCCGTTGGCTAATTCTCGACCGATCTCAAATTTAACAGTAGGAGGCGTTTAGACTGTTAAATGACCGTGAAGAATTCATAACTCCTTCATACGGACTCCGTTTTCGTCTGTCTTTTTACCGTTGAGTTCCTATTAATGAGATATTCAACTCTCATTTAGGTCGCGTAAGCCAAAAACCGTTCGAACTAAAATTCGAGTTTCGGGTCGTGCACTGCTAAGCCGAATCTTAGACAAATCATAACTTCCTCATACGAAGTCAGATTTGGGCGTTCTTTTTATCGACGCTCTTAGTTTAACATATTATACGACTTTCGTTTAGATTGCTAAGGATAAATCTCGCTCTATCATAAATTCACTATTTACGCTTCCCGGTGCCGTGCCGGATTTGCTGTAAAACTTCGACGGGCCATAACTTCTTCGTTATAACTCGGATTTCGGCGTTCTTTATATGTACGGAAAGCTTGTGAAATATTCTACAACTTGGTTAAGATTATTTATTCTAAATAATCTTTTGTCGAAAAGTCATTTTCGACCCCTATTGTCTCTAAACTGACTAGCCCGGATCTACGGGCGTTACAATTATCTCCCCCTTAGGATGATTACGTCCCGGAATCATCAACGAAACAGGGTCGTATAATGACTCCATACGTTATCTCTTCATCCTAGGTAATAATTATAACTTCTACATTCCTTCAAGTCTATCTCCTAGACTCATTGACTGCAAGCAGTACTCGATCGTGCACCTGCTCTCTACCTAAGGTTAGACTCAAAATTATGACCTTCGAGTAAAAATCTTGATCCTTAATGGATACGAACTTGAGATGATTTCTCTTATTACTACTATAGATCGATGTGTCATATTCTAATGACCTATCATCGTATGTTGCAACACTTAGACTTAGGTCTCTTAGTGTTAAATTCTAAAACAGACTATGCCTTCCTTCATGTTCTAATGTGATATAATCACACTTTAACATTAGGCATTTCTAGCTACCAACTTCTTTAACAACGAGCGCGATATTTCTATTGATCGCTTTGATTTCAATCGTTTGGTTTAAGTCGGACGCTTCATCAAACTTGGTTCTCTGAACCACGTAACCTACTCATCGTAGTCGGACTCAACGTGATATGACCACTAGGGTCGGGATAACAACAATCTTCTTAGTCATTACCGAAACAATGGTAACGACATACTTGAATAAAACGAAATCAATTACTGGCTTCTTGGTAACCTTGTGACTTTCCCTGATCCAAGTGTGAGTCCTGTGCTTCCGGTAGTATAGGCCTCTACTACCTTTCACACATACTCATACTCGTTCCAAGTATTGTCTCGCAGTTTCCCAAGTCACCATGCAACAAATCACACAACAATTTCACACACCAGATAACAAAACGAAGATTTTATTATTTCTCGAAACTATTACATAGGTTTTCAAGTTCACCCTAGACTATGCCTCTACTAGGCTACATCATACGAAACTATGGCTACTGCATAATCCGATCTTCGGGTAAGAAGTCCTCATTCTTGATTCCTTGCATGGTTCTCTGCCTCGTCAAGGATCATGTGAAATGCCCTCGGCCTTGGTGGCGTTTCTGGTCTTGCTGCTTTATTTTTCCTTGGGCAGTCTCTGGACATGTGCCCCTTGCCTCCACATCCGTAGCATACTTTGTCATTATGCGTGCAGTCTTTGGAATAGTGACCAGTCCTCCCACACTTGTAACAAGTCACTTCTTCATTGCACTTTCCACCATGCTTCTTCTTGCATCTATCACACCATCTTGCTTCACCTCCATCTGCCCTCCAAGCTTTGAGAATTTGCTTTCCTTGTTCGGCCTCGAAGATCCTTCAAACTTCCGCTTCTCTCCTACCTTATCTTTTTGTAGACCATTTTCTCTTATCTGGGCCTCTACGTTCTTAGCTGCCCTAACAACTGCTTTCAAAGTAGTTGCCATTTTGACCATTGGGCCAAAGTCAGTGGGCAGTCCGTTAGCAAACATATCAATCTTGGAGAGTTCAGTAGGCACCAAGTAAGGGAATAGCTTCATCCTTTCGGTGAATGTGGTGGCATACTCATCAACACTCATCTTCCCTTTCTTCAGGTTCTGAAACTCGTTGTTTAGGTCTATCAGATCTATCTCCGAGCAGTATTGCATTTTCAACTGTTCCAAAAACTCTTCCCACGACATCCCTAAGGCTTCTCCTCGTGCCATCGTATCTGCCAATAGCTTCCACCAGCTCAAGACTCTAGTTTTCAGCTGTCTTACTGCGAAGACAGTCTTCTGTTTCTCGTTACAGTTGCAGCTCTCAAACACCATCTCCATCTCAGAAATCCAATCCATAATCTCAACCGGCTTCGGGCTTCCAGAGAGGCTTGGTGGTTTCGCACCCAAGAAATTCTTGTACATCCGCCCATCCTTGTTGTTTCTCCCTTCTGGGCCATCCCTTTGCTCACCTTGAGTCCCTACTTGACTCACTTGGCGGCTGTAGTTCCCTTCCTCAGATTGCTCGGGAACTGGCTCCGTCGGTTCAACATGTACGATAGGTTCGTCCCTATTCAACATCTGTCTCATTTCTTCCCATTGTTCAACTAACATATCCCGAATCATGGCTTGAACTCCAGCCATGGTGACTGGCTCAGGCGCAACTTCTTCAACAACACGTATTTGCTGAACCACTGGGGGTTGGTTTTGGTTCCCATTCGCATTTACGTTTCCGCTACGGGTTCTTGCCATCCTGATCTCTACACCGAATAAGGTGAATCTAGATCTTTACTTAGGATTGACGTTTAAATCATCCTTATCACTCCGAAACGTTTATATGCTAGTTTTAATATCGTAGTCGTACGTTTAGAATCCTAAACACATAAGGTTTTCAGATCCGGTTGGCAACAGACCATAGATCCGAACAACTAACAGCATATCAGGCACAAGTATTTAGCACATAAAAGCATTTTAGGCACAATTCCTAAAATAATCTAGTGCTCACACCTCACAATCATCGCTTAGCATTCTAAGTTTAAGTCTAGAAATAAATCCATATTCCTAGTTCGGTTAAACTAATGCTCTGATACCAACTGTGACATCCCCATTTTTACGGCCAGAAAAGACCGATTTTTTGTTTATGCTTTATAAAAATCAGAGTTCTTCTTTTAATAAAAATGTTGCGGAATTTGTTCCCAGAAAGTCATGATAAATATGTTATTAAAACATTTTCGGAGAAACGTATTTTATTCATTTCAAAACGTTTGGGATGTCATCGTTAATACAGAAACATAAGCATAAACAGAACTTACATTTATTTACACTAGTGATCTACATCTCTTTAAATCTCTCAGTGTAAAGTGACTTCGTATCAACACCTGTGATATAAATAAACTGAGTGGGTCAGGTTGGGAAACCTGGTGAGTACATAGGGTTTTCAACCCACAATAATATAATTATTATGTTCAATCAAAGAATCAACCCAATTACCCATCCCCGTTATCTTCTTTACTCTTAAGGATTTAACCTAAGAGTCATCTATCCTGCATTCGTTTATTCCGAAGTCCCTTATTTCCAGGGTCATAGGACTGACACTAAATCCATAGCTACCAATGTTCGTTCGTAAAGCACTAATTCCATAGCTGCTATATCTTACTCATCGGGTACTAAATCCATAGCTACCAGTGCTCAACAGGTACTAAGTCCATAGCTACCCATTCCTACAGGTACTAAATCCATAGCTACCGGTGTCTAACTAATAGGTACTAAGTCCATAGCTACCAACTCCTAACAGGTACTAAATCCCTAGCTACCAACGTCTGACAAGTACTAAGTCCATAGCTACCGGTGTTTGTCCCACAGGCACTAAGTCTATAGCTGCCAATGTATACTCACGTCATCTTCTATCTCTCATCATTCATCTACCCATAATCATACCCAACATATTCGTATATATAAAATACGTATACAGTTTAAATCCTTTAAAACATGTATAAAACGTTCATCCAGCATAGACAGCAAGTATTCAGATAATATGCACACATAGCACGTAGTTTATATAAAATACTTCATATCTATGTGTAAGATGAAAGGGACTATGCACTCACCTGAAAGGTGGTGATTCAACACTCGGACAGCGCTTCGATACTCTCAAAACAACTTTCCTTCGATAAAACCTAGTATCAACACCACTAGGGTTTAGTTTACCGATATCCGCGACAAATTAATAGTTTGACTATTATTATTATTATTATATAAGCGTTAAATAACACTCAATATAACTCATAATAATAGCCCAAATAATTATTTTAAGGTCCTAATAATGTTACTATAATTAATTAGAAGCTATATTAAAACTAGCGTAGGCGTAGCTCACTTACAGCGGGTTTTTCGCAAAACCGGGCTTCGTTGGAGCAGCATTTCCCGAGCCGAAAGGCTCTTTTCTCGGAGCCTTCGGGCCCTCCGGGGCTTCCGCCTCGTGCTAGGGAGTTAGGGAGGCTTAGAGAGAGAGTTTAGAGAGAGAAAGAAGGGTTTGAAGGTGTTAGAATGAATGGAACCTGGCACCTCTATTTATAGTGGAGAAACCTGGTGGACTCGCCGAGTCTGAGTCATGACTCGCCGAGTTGGTGCATGTGGCACCCTTCTGGTGGTGCCACGTGTCCAATTCTGGTGGTGCCACATCACCCCCTATCGCGTATCAGCCTTCAAACTTAGAAAAATCATAACTTTCGCATACGAGCTCCGTTTTCGACGTTCTTTATATCCACGCGTAGGTAAAATCAAGATCTACAACTTTCATTTAGACTCCGTCGGCTAACTCTCGACCGATCTCAAATTTAACAGTAGGAGGCGTTTAGACTGTTAAATGACCGTGAAGAATTCATAACTCCTTCATACGGACTCCGTTTTCGTCTGTCTTTTTACTGTTGAGTTCCTATTAATGAGATATTCAACTCTCATTTAGGTCGCGTAAGCCAAAAACCGCTCGAACTAAAATTCGAGTTTCGGGCCGTGCACTGCTAAGCCGAATCTTAGACAAATCATAACTTCCTCATACGAAGTCAGATTTGGGTGTTCTTTTTATCGAAGCTCTTATTTTAACATATTATACGACTTTCGTTTAGATTGCTAAGGATAAATCTCGCTCTATCGTAAATTTACTATTTACGCTTTCCGGTGCCGTGCCGGATTTGCCGTAAAACTTCGACGGGCCATAACTTCTTTGTTATAACTCGGATTTCGGCGTTCTTTATATGTACGGAAAGCTTGTGACATATTCTACAACTTGGTTAAGATTATTTATTCTAAATAATATTTTGTCGAAAAGTCATTTTCGACCCCTATTGCCTCTAAATTGACTAGCCCGGATCTACGGTCGTTACATTTCACTTCCATCTTTCGTTTTCAACCATCGACTTAAAATTGACCAGCGATTGTCATCTTGAAAAGTGTTTTTTTCATATTCGTTTGAGTAATTGTGAATTTTTGTTCGGTTTTGAAGGTGAATAGAACGGCCAAATTGAAGCAGAGCAAACTTGATGTTCGTTGTGAACATTGGCTTTCCCATGATGATTCAACTCTCTTCCTACTTGTGTTTAAGTATATAACATTTGCATTGATTAGAATTGTTTGGTTTTCATAATATAGGTTACACGTATTCTTTAACAACCAATTTGCTGAATTGTTTTATAGTGAATAACAACGGATGCAAGGAAGAAACAAATGGTATGCTGTTTAATTTCAGCCCTGTTCTTCCCCATTAAGTGATTTCTACCTCAAAAGTAGGTTTATTTATATCTACATGCACTTGTGTGTTTGTATGTGTTTGGAATCATGCAGTTGTTACTCTTAGCATCCTCATGATAGGATTTTTTTTACAAGTCATTTAAGAGAAAAATTCTCTATATGACTGTTTTGCCCCTGGTCAGAAAACTAATTTTAACTTTAAGAAATTAAGCCCTAAGTGAGATGCCTCCCCTGTATTAAATAAAATAATAATTATATTGTTTTCCTCCAACCTTTCCATCTTTCGTTTATTTGATATAATTATACATGTATTATTTTATTTAAGAAGTTAAGCCCTGGTCATAATACTTAATTTTGTGTCTTACTGAAGAACTGAACTTAAAAGTAGTATGAAATGTTGAAGATCTTTGTGCTAATTTCTGGTCATCCAACACACATGATCTATTACTTGTATGTGATATGTATTATTGTTTGAAAGTGAGATGCATGTTTGTGTTTTAGTTGCATTGCATCTATTTGTGATAAACCCCACCACATTTGACACAACAACACTAAAACAAGTGATTTAGTTGTTATTACTAAACTAATGGCTTAATAACTTTTGGGTTTGGGCCTTAAAGTAATCTTTGAATTGGTTGCTAAGCAAAAAATCAAAGTAATATAAACAAAGAAAATTTTTTTCCTACAGGGGTATACCGAAATGTTTTTTTTTTTCAATTAACCACAAAAACTTTGTTTTATTTTTAGTTTAACAACTAAACTTTTCTTTTTATATAATAGCCATTGTATTTTTTTTTTTTTATAAAATCTACATTACAAAGCATAATTAGTTAAAGTAAAACTGTAATTTTGAACATGGGAAATTTGGGAAAGGGCATTTTGGTCATTTCATTGCAAAACATGCAACTTAGCACATAAATTTGGTTTGATTCCATTCGAACACATTCTGTATATGAATTATCTAAATATAAGTTCCAATTCTTCGATATAAATACGGATTAAGCATGATTCATTTTGTTTAAAAAAAAATTGCAATATATATGATTGTTTTGCCCATGCTCAGATAACTAATTTTAACTTTAACAATGTCAAAATTCATTGGATGCCTTTAGTGTTATTGCTTTAACCAGTGCCCAAAAATGCTCATAATACGCATCATTAGTTCATCTGATATTCTCCCTTGGCTTGAATGCTGAAATTCTCAAAGGAAAGTGTTGTGTTATAAATAAGAAAAAAAAACAGTTAAACTCTTTTTTTCTTACTCAATAAAATAGCCCATGTGAAAAAAATGACACAATGATGTTATAATGGTATTACATACTGCTAATCTAGCAACATTCTCAAGCTTTTTCTTAAGTTCTAGAGGGAAATGGCTTTAGATTACCATTAATATATTGCAACTATTTATTTTATGATTTTCACATATAACATTTAAGCTGCTAAGATTTCAAAACAAAAACTTGTTGTGACCCATTCAACTCCAGAGTCTAATATTGAAATGTTTTGGTTTGAAAAGGCTATACATTATATCTTTAAACAGATTTTTTCATAGAATTTGATATTATTAGTATGTTGTTTAATTTCATTCTTTTTTTTTTTTTTTGGATTTCAGCCCTGTTGTTCCCCATTTAGTGATTCAATGGGAAATACTTTGTTTTTTTTAGTTTTTCTATTAAGTCGTTTTTTTCATTACATAAAAAAGAAATACTTTGTCAAAGCTACTAAGGAATAAAAAACCCCAGGAATTTTGTTCTTATTCTTATGGGGAAGAGTGAACACTATGACTGGTGGGGACCCTCCTTATTTGAGTTTGCACCTGAGAATCGTATCATCAAAAAGACATTGACCGGACTTGAGAGCATTCTCATTGAGTAGGTATGATCGCTAATAACTTGACTTTGATTTCAACCTTGTCTTTTGACTCATGTCGCGTCGATCATTGATAAATGTTCGATCTGGGATAGGCTGGCTGGGTACAGTTTTGAAAATCGGATTATTGAGTTCACCTGGACTATGTTGGCTTTAGGATGCCAGGCTTGATGCTTCAAGAAAGTTTCAAACCAATCTCTGGCACTTGGTAAATATTTGTGATTCCGGTGATGACAAGCAACTCGTGAAGGTCTATAGTCTACTACGGATATTGAGCGTCAAGATGCTTTACCACACGAGATCCTTTCCTCACGCATGGTACTTATATGGTAGAGCAGCAGCCACCAGCTTTATTCGTTTGCTCAAAACAGACAGATATGGGGTATCCTTGAATGTTCTCTTTAATGGGGATGCTTATTTCCTTAAACTAATTAATCAGCCCCGGGGAGAATGATGATGGAGATGTATTGCGGCCTTCTCCTGTTCATCAACTCTAACCGCATTCTTCTGTAGTTGATATTACGGATCAGCCTCACGCTTCAAGCCAACAACTTTGCTCAGCATCTTCTGCTGATTTTCAGCCTGTTCAACTGACCTTAGAGGATTACAGCCACCCACCACATCATGTTTAATCTCGGTAGTGATTACAGTCTTTTTCCCAGGGTCAGACTACTCCATAAGATCAACAGTCTACCCCAGTTGCTTCCCTTTTAGGCGCTTCCTCTAGTTAAAGAGTGAATTCAGGAGTCCTAGGAAGGCGAAAGGGGCTTCGGGGTGTGGAAGGTAGTAGTGGGCCCGTACTACTGAAAGCACAAGATCCATACTCGAATCAGGGAGAGTCTTGGAGAATATGGGAAGCATGTGGAATGAGGATTCTTGAGTATGTTCTGATCATTTGTATGTGTGTTTTTCAGAATGGTGATGAGCACTTAGGAAGGAGGTTCGGGTTTGGGTTCAGGCTCAGTTGCAGGTATGGAGCCGATTGATGAGCGGATGTGGGAGTTCATCTCGTCGGAGATTACCCGCGGTATTTTGGAGCAGACTCCTGTGATCTTTGGTAGGGTCAAGGAGGGGATTTTGGAGATTTTGGATGAGCATCTAGGTGTATTTCGTACTAAGGTTATGGCTATTGCTGGAGCTCACACTCTTTCTTTCCATGATTTTTATGCTTGTGGATCTCCCAAGTTCTTTTGGGATAAGGACTCCATTTCCAATAAGAGATGGTTAGTGGATATGGCTAACGCTTTCAGGACAAGTTTCTGCCCCGAGGGGTTGAAGTTTAGATTTTCTTCCTATCTTCTGAAGGACAGAGCCCGAGATTTATGGGAGGAGGTAGACTTCTATTTGGGAGGAGAAACCCTAGAGATGATGACTTGGGATGAATTCATGACCCGGTTTAGGGCCTAGTTTTCACCATCTATTGAGGTGCATTAGTTGGCAAGGGAGTTTCAGGACCTTCACTAGATGACTAAGACTGTGGCAGAGATCAGTGCCAAGTGTCGGAAGAGAGCTTTGTTGGTTTTGCAGTACATTGCGGACGAGGAGATAAAGAAAGTGAGATATCATGACATGTTGAGAGATGAAATCAGAGAGTTTGTGAATTTATTAGGGTGCGAGATCCTGAATGTATGATTGCTTGAGCCCGAGCGCATAAGATTGATTTGGAGCACCTCGGGAAGAGGAAGCCAGAGTAGACTTAAATTTCAGTGGGCCAGGTGAAGAGGCCAAAGACTCAGGATTCATGTTCGAGAGGCCATTAGGGTCGGGTCCATTGTGCCAAGTGCGGGAGGACCTGTGAGGGAGGATGTCAGGAGATAGGCCAAGAATGTTTCAGTTATGGTCAAATGGGTCATTTTAGTAGGGATTGCCCCCATGGGTCGTTTCCGATGTGTTTTCACTGCAACCAGTTGGGTCACAAGAAAGTCGGCTATCCGATGTTGAGGGGTGGAGCAGTGAGTACACCTGCTCTAGTTACGTTGATGATCACTGATAGTCATGAGAGTAGGATAGGAGCCCCATTAACGAGGAACCAAGCATTGCAGTGTTAGTCAGCGGAGGCTAGGGTTTCATCAGATGCTATTACGGGTATGTTATCTTTTTCTTTCTTCTTGATTATTATCAGTATTTATATTGACCTGGAATCTTGTTTGGGTATGGGTAAGAATTATCTTTGGTTTAGTTCTCTGTTATTGTTAGGTTATATCATCAAGAATTGTATTATGCCATTTTGCATGCCAAGAGTCATTGTGGGTCGTATCTTGTTGAGTGGGATTCAGTTTTTTCAGTTGTTGCTCTGGTTCTTTGATGGGGTCAATTTAGGGGTATCGTTTGGAAGGTCTATGGTCAGATTAGCTAGTTAGTTATTCAACAAAGTCGGAGTTCGGATGATATATGCTTTGTTCAGGTAGGATCGACAGTCGTCTATGGAAGGACATTTAGGTCCAATCACTTCTCTTGCTAGGGAAGGAGCGGTAGCAAGAAGATGAAGGAGGCAACTGCATGGGTTTTTTTGGATAATGGAGGTGCCAGGGGAATTTTATAATCGCAAGGATTAAAGATAGTTAGAATTCAAAGTTCCTTCTGAGGATGGGATGTTGGATTGAAGATTCACTATTTTAGAGCAAGGGTTATGGCCTTTGTCACGAGTATAAAGGACTTACGGAGGTGGTTCTATATCATAGGAAGAGAGTGGGGTTGTCAGATTTGTTGAGGTTTTAGGAAGTGTTTATCTGGATTTCAAGAGTTTGTGCGATCATCGAGATTAGCTAGTAATGGAACGCTAGTATTGGTAAGCCCAGGATGTAGACAGTTTGAGTAATAAGGAGGTAAGATGGGTTGGGAATCCATCAAATTTTCTGGGTTGGAAGAGCTTCAACGAATCCAAGTATGGGAGAATCATTCAGATTTCTGGGAGCTAAATCAAGTTTGAAACTAGGGAGAGTTTCGCATCCCAATCAGGAGGAAAGACGACTCGATTGGTTGTCTGGATTGAAGTTGTGTAAGTTGGGAGTTTAGGAAACTTCAAACAGTTGGTTGGCATCTTCTTGGTGATGTATAGCAGGCATTTGGATGGATCCAAGTTGAGGGTTTTGTTAGAGCCTCGCTGTCTATTCTTGTTTGATGAAGGCTTTGGGGTTCAAATCATGACCCGAACACCTTATTAGGATTCAGTCAGATATGGGTTCAATTTAGGATGATTGGGGTTGATAGGGTAGAGGTATTGTAAGACCATGGGCGGTGACCATGTCGGGATACACATGTTGTAAGATTACGAGGTGGCCGTAGCATTCACTAGATTAGCAAATAGTTTGGAAGTGTTGTAAGACTGCGGGGTGGTCGTAGCATTCACCAGGATATTAGGCAGCTGTGGAAATTTGTTGTAAGTCTGTGATGGGATCGTAGCATTCACCAGATTAAGGTAGACCAATGTTGGGGTGGTCGTGAGTATAAAGGACGATCAACTCGTGCCTTGGTGAAGGAAAACAGTGGGGTCGGAGAGCATCTCTTTGTTAGGGAGGAATACAATTAGGGTCCAAGGCGAGGTTGGGCTTGTGTAGCTCTCGATGGGGTGAGACCCATAGGTGTGGCCCGTTTGTTGTTATAGACTGGGTGAGACCCGTGAGCAAGGCATGTATGATTATGGAAATGTAGGTGAGACTTGGTAGAGACCGGTTGGATAAAGGAATTGGATTATGGTTTTAGTGGAAGGGTTATGTAGTCAGTGAGTGGCATAGTGTGGTGCATAGGATAGGGTAGCCTTATTAGTTTGACTCTTAGGAACTTGTTGGTTGGACCAGGTGTGAGACTGGTAGTCTCAGCGGTGGATTAGGGAATTTTATGTCCTAGTTTAGTGAATGGATGGCATAAATCGGAAGATTTCTGGTAAAATGCAAGTGTAAATCCTTGGATCTCAAGTTATGAGTTATGTATCAAGTTCGCTTTTGGTCGAGCCTCACGTCGGTAGTCATTAGTGTGCTTATGCAAGATCTTTACTTCAGTAGGTTATGGACTAAGGAATCAATATGTCGAGTTATCAGTTGGAAGGTTCATGGTCAAAACAATGTTTTCAGTTCTGATGGTAGAAGGAGACCCTTATGATCTTATTTCATAATGGTTCTACATGTATGGAGGTCAGGTAAGTTATGGGGCTTCAGAATTACAGAAGTAACGTGTTAGATCGACAACTATGGGATCAGTGATTTATTCAGCACTAGAAGGTATTGTTCGAACCGTTGGTTTCCAAGAGGGTGGTAAGGAGTGATTCGAGGATGAAATTTAATTTAAGTGGAGGAGAGTTGTAATACCCTGCTCTATATCGTTCCCTAATTCAGGGGGTGGCACAAACACCGATTATCATCAAGCTTAGTACCTTTGGGGAAAGACAAAGTTAGAACCATTTGGGTGTGGGTAATTTAATTTAGATGATCCGGGAGTTCAATTTGTGCTTTGGAGACAAGGAGGTATATCAATAAAGTATTAGTTTGGGCTTTCATGGAAATTGGATTTTAGTTTGGAAGTTTTAAGGCCAGTATGAGTTGTTAGAAGCGTAGAGCTTCTCGTTACCATTCTGTGGATATAAGGATTGTCCGAAACGGACTTATAACAAAGAAATTATGGCCCTCAGAAGTTGGTAGGGTTAATGTTAACACTAGTATGCGGGACATACATAGGGAGTATGATGGGCGTACTAGGGAGAAGGATTGTGAGCATCAATAAGAGTCGTTGGGCGTACTCTAGTTTCATGAAAACTCTAAGTTAGGGTCTTATACCCTATTTAAGCTCCTTAACATAACACAAAACCCTATTATCCTCAACCTCCATCCCTTTAAACCCTAGATTCGAAACCCTAAAAGTTTATGGTGATTTTTTGAGCATGAAAAGTGATTTGTGGGTGCCTTGTGGTGAAAAAGAAGAGGAAAACTTGGAGGAGTAGCTTGAGCTTGAAGATCCATGATTACTTTCTCATTTTCAAGCTTTTGAGGTAAAAGTCTCTCACCTTGATGATCATTTTTGCTAGATCCGTTTTATGGAGTCTTGTTTTTATTTTGAAGTCTTTTGAGTTAAAGTTGAGCTTTTGATCTACCCCAGAAGCAATGGATGTTAGATCTTACCTACATGAGGGTCCCTTATTCATAAAAATGCAAGCTTTGTGAAATATTTTGGTTCATGCAAGTATTAAGACGTTTATTAAGTTATTTTTAAGTGTTAAATCCCTTTAAGGCATGTGAGAGAGTAAAGTTGGCAACTTCATTGTTTAAGACCTTGTCTAGAGATCATGATTGATTTTGGACAACTGGGCTTAACCCATTAAGAGCTTAATGTTGATTTTTAGACTTTTGACGAGTACGTTGGGCGTACGTGGGGGTATGCTCAACATAATGTTAAGATTATGCATCAATCGCTTGTACATTGTGCTTGATGGTTGTGTATGTTGGGAGTACGTCTCGAGTACGTAGGGTGTACTCCCCATGATGGCCATTTTGGGACTTTTTGAGTTTGGGTCAAGTTGGGCCATGGATGGACTGTAGGCTTTCTTGGTAATGGTACCATGATAGTTTTTGGGTCCAATTAGGAAGTTGGGCCATATTTGGCTTTGGGTTATCATTTTGGGATTTGGGCTTTTTATGCATCTGGGTTGGGCCTTGGTTTTAGGCCAATTAAGAAAAGGGTAAAATGGTCTTTTACCCTTTAGGAAGTTAGTTTATGGAGGGGGCATCAGATTTTGGGTTATCGAGATAATTATTGATTAAGATTGTATTTATTGTTAGTTGGCGCGAGGTTATCCGGTCCAGCGAACTGAGCAGTTATTTGATTATCATCGAATTGAGGTGAGTCTCCTCATTTTGCTCGTGGATCTAAGGCACCAATGTCGACCCACTAGGTTCTGTTATGCTATTTTTCTTTATGACTCTTGCATGATATGTTGGGCTAGGCCCATTTGTATGCTAGGCTAGGCCCATAGTATGTCGGGCTAGGACCATTTGTATGTTGAGCTAGGCCAATGGATCAGGAGGGCCTAGACGTATTGTATGTTATGTAGGAGCTAATTGTCTTTGTAACTTTTGCATTTGTATGACCGGGTTAGGCCCATTATGGTGGTTGGGCCTAATATGCAGGTTAGGCCCAATGTGAGGGCTAGGCCTAATGGTATGTATGGTATGTGGTATTTTTGGAACTCACTAAGCTTTTTGCTTACGGATTTTATGGTTATGGTTTCAAGTACTTTCGGTTTGAAAGAAAAGGGTCTGACTTAATCGCAACACATCCACCCATGATTCCGCATTATGATAATTTTGGGATTATACTCTAATAACTATTTTCTTATAAAGTACTTTTGAATATTAGAAAAAAGATAATTAATGTTGACTTAAGGATAATTAATGCTTTGGTTGAACTAAAAATGAAATTTTTACCTCATAAATTTTGGGATGTTATAGGTTTATTTGGATTTGAGGGTGATGGAGACTGATAAGGAACCCTAGATTCAAGTTAATGGTGTTTAAATACAAAGGAACCCCTAAAAGATCATGGGCTTGGACCAGAACAGCTGCCACGTCATGGCCAACCTATTGCCACGTTGTGGCGTTCAATAAAACACGCGTTCCATCATTTTGATGCTACGTCGTGGGCATCCTTGCACCACGTTGGGGCACAAAGTTTCTCCCAAAACTATATCTTTAGTCCCTGATAAATAGAAGCTAAACCAATATAGAACACAGATGTTACATCATAAGTCATTATCCATCATTTATCTATAATAAAACTATCGTCATTTTAATCATAATCAAGTATCATCATTAGAGTCCTACCCAAAATATAGTCATAATAGTCATAAAAATAGTAATTGCAATGCAATATACTTATAACCCTATCCCAATATCCATCTCATATGTCAAACCTCATAACTCATAGAGTCATAAAGTGAGATTTGTCTCACATATTCATTGTAGGAGAGTATTCCAATAATGTAGCACACACAAGCTAAACATTATAGTGGAACCCTAAAGTCATAGCTAGGATATATACCTACTAATATATCTACATACAAGGTAGTAGCCTTGCATGCAAGTGAGGCATTGTCTAGAGTACCATCACTAGCATTATTTGTTAGTCGTCATCAAAGTTATTTATCATAGATTTTAGGTTAGACATAATTAAGGCATTCCTATCCTAGCATAAATGTATAAGTTCATAAAGGAAAATCCATTTGAAATCATTATAGGTATTCAATATTCAAAATATAGTTTAGAAAATATAATTTCATGTATACAAATGTAGATACATAATACACTCCATATAGCAAGCAAGTTTGAAAAAAATATGCAATGATACTTCATTTCATAATAACATCATTTGTTATAATGACATATATTCGGTAGTAGCTCACCTTAAAGTTCTCTCATTTCTTCTTGTATTAATCTTCTAATTCAAGAATACATGAGAATCCATATGTCATCCAAGAGCATCATAAGACGGGTCAAAATCTTATTAAGTGATCATTTAAGTCACTTATTTAGCTCTTAATCCTAAATGAAATTTTATTATTTTAAAGTCTTCTTCAAATAGAAAAAAAAAAAGGGACTAATTTGGATGTCAAATGAAAAAGATATTACGATTACAAGTTTTAGTCCTGATTCCTAGGCCTTACGCAAGCCGTGTAAACTTTGGTCATGATCCTACACGGGCCTTGAGCCCTGTTTGGTAGAATAAACTAGTTTATTATATTTATAAATCTTTTAAAGTGTGTCAATATGGTTTAAGATAAATCATCTATCTTGAACCATATTTATTCAAAACTTTCACCTTTGCATCTTATTCTAACTAAAAGGTATATGAATGATATTCTAGGTTTCAATTGACATTTACATATTTTTCGTTCTATTTTATTTAGATTTCAAGAAAATATTTATGTGTGTATATTTGGAGCAAAGATAGAGATGATTGTTAACTTTATTTGTTATAATTAGTTGAAAAAGTATGTTCTTAGTGTGCAAAATCTTATATTTTTTTATTCGCTTCCATCGTGAGGTATGTAACTAATATAATTATAAAAGTGTAATTATAGTATTGATGGATATTTTACTCAAATGTATATGCTTAGAAAATTTTGACAGCATTATGAGTTGTTCAATTTTAATGAAAAAAAACCTAAAAAATAAAAATAAATCTTTAAAATATTTATAAAAAATATCATCCAAGTGAATATGTTTCAAGATATGTCAAATACACATCATATTCATTTGAAACCTCTACAACCTTTCAACTGTAACCAATTAATAAAAATCACTCAAGAGTATTTAACTTATATCTTATAATTTCTTAACTAAATGATTTTTCATGTTCTTAAAATTAATTTAATTTACTAATAACTTTTTCCCCTTATTTGTACATATCTATCCATATTAGTAATATATAAGTAAGATTTTCCTATCATAGCATTCCTATGTTTGAAGTTGTGATTCAAATATAACGAGTTGAAATATATGACTAGTTGAAAAATAGGTTTAGCTGTAGACAAAAGTAAGAATCTTATTATTTTTCTCAATAACATTCTAGGGTTACTCCCTAGAAACATGTGCCAATATCTTAAACCTCATACCAACTAAAAAGGCCGCTAAGACACCATTCGAAATATGGAATGGGAAACCTCTCAATCTTGCACATTTGAAAGTCTACGGTTGCGAAGTTTTTGTGCGTCGTGAGGCAAACGATAAACTAGAACCCATATCAAAAAGTGATATTTCATGGGCTATCCACAAAAGTCTTCTGGATACCGAACAAAGAAGGATCTTTAGTTAAAACTGGCACCAACTATAGGTGGATCAACCTATTAAGCAAACCAACATAGTTCCAACTCCTCCCCTTCGCATATCCATTAGAGTTATTCTCCACATAGAGTTTTATAGTTTCCATATAGAAACTGAAGGAGACGTATTGATCAGCGATCATACACTGATTAGTATGGATGAACCATCATATCGGGAAGTGATGATAGGCTCTGAAGTTGCTAAATGGAAGAAAAATATGGAAAGTGAAATTCAATCTATGTATGATAACCAAGTTTGGAATTTGGTTGATCCTACGTCAGACATTAAAACCGTTGGAAGCAAATGGGAGACTGTTGGAAATAGTGTCCAAGATCATTAACGGTTTTGGTAATATTTCTAATAATAGTAGGGTCCTTTTGGGTTCACCTCATGACCCAAATAACATAAGGAAATAGAGATAAATAAGTTGTTAAATTATCAAGAAAGTAATAAATTAATTAGAAATTATTTTGGTAATTAATTAAAAGGTTTTGATTACTTAAAAGCCTTGAATATTAATTAATCAATATAATTAATTAGAATATTTCAAAAGCTTCTAGATAGCATAAGGTAGATGGTTTTGGTATGTCCCTGGATAGGGATATGACTTATTTGAATCAGCTAAGGATTAACCCTAAAGTTTGAATCATTTTAGGATTTTATTTGTAGCCTATAAATAGATTGCTAGTGGTAAACCATAGAGTTGTCAATCCCCTCACAAAATTTGTCCATACCCTGCCTTTTTCTCTCCTTGACTGAATTTAAAACCTCTCTCCTAAGGGTTGGTGATTTTCGTAAAAACCCTAGTATGGGTTTAATCATTTTGCTTTTGGTGTTGTGGGTCAGATTCCATTAGAGGGGTGTTATGTTGGATCATTTATCATTACAACGAGTTGGCACGTACGAAATCACAAACAAGCATACCAGAGGTTATTAGTTTATTCTTTTGTTGATTTTTGACGTATATTGTTATAACTAGTAAAACCTAGATTCTAGGATGCATGTACACTTAGGTAAATCTTTTGATTATTTCCACAAAACACATCATATCATAATATCAAATAATAACCCAAACACATCATAGCATCGGGCATATCATAGCACAAATGCATTAAGTCTTTCACTATTAAGTCATAACAAAAAAAAAAACACTTTAGGGCTTATCTCATTAATCCATTACAATATAATTAACTCAATACAATCCCTAAATGCATCATATCATAATAGCATCAAACACATCGTAGCATAAATGCATTAATTCCTTAATAATTGAGTCATAACCAATGCCTATACACATCATATGAGTAGCATATACACAAAATCAATAGCACACACAAAAAATAAGTCAAAATCAGTCAAACAACGAAATTAGGGTTCCATAATTGCAAAATAAAGAGGCAAAATCTATTGAAAAAGTAGAACAATGAAGAGAGTACCCGATTGGGTGGAGAAGAAGGCTGGTGGCTGTGGTGTTTTCCGGCAGAAAACAACATAAACACAGGGAGGAAAAGCGTCGTTTGATGAACAAACAAATGACACATTTTTTTTTTCGTGGTTAATTCTTATAAAAATTAAAGCGATGTATTAAAATATTGTTTGGCAGATCGATTATGATATTGTTACAAAACCTATGTACGAAAAATGCAATCTTAATATGTTAAAGATGTGACCATTAAGGATGAGAGGATTGTGTAAAGAATTATTGTTTTATACTTTTATCATCAGTTTTGGGCCTCATCGTCGTTGAACAATCGTTGGTGGTGGTGAATTCTTGGTTGTCGCTGTGATATGTTGGCAAAAACGGGCCCAAACCACAAGTCAATATCAAATGGGCCCACTTTTCTTCCAAAACCAAACATGTAAAAAGTATGTCCACCTTTATCACAACTACAAAAGAGAAACTAGACTAGTAACTATCAAACATCAAGTCATCAACAAGTTGCTAAGAAATTATAACCATTATGGTTTTACCAAGGGTGAAAATTACTAGATTAAATAACTTCCACTCGTTTTTAACCGGAAATAAATACAAATGGAACAAGAAAATATATATATATATATATATATATATATATATATATATATATATATATATATATATATATATATATATATATATATATATATATATATATATATATATATAGCTAAAATTCACCCCATTCGACTATCTTTATCTTGGCCATTGCTAAGCTAAAACATCGTAATAATCATTAAAAGATTACATGCCCCCTACTTGCATTAAACTAAAAGAATCATGATCAGATCACTCTAAATTTGGACACTTGATCCGATATAACCAATGAAAGTTCCATCATGTGATGTTATGTTTCACACAAATTGGTCCCCAAAATGCCCTTGCACAAAACCTATCATGCAAAAAAAATGAAACTAAAAAAATATAAGATTGCTTATATTAGTAAAAGATTAAAGTAAATTGCTATTTCCCGCAATTTGCACGTTAGAAAAATAATCACAAGAAATTTCATTGCGTCGCATTAACTATTTTTGTTAATTAATATTATAGAGAAAATTTGTCAAAAAGAAGATTATTGTTTATGGCAAATGGCTAACAACTTTTTGATCTTTTTGTAATCATTATATACTAAAGTTAAGAGAAAAACAAGTGTCCAACAGCTTACCTAGTAAACAAAGTTAAACACTTTGTGCTTTGCTTGGTATATCTTTAGCTTTTGTGTCGCCTTTCTCCTGCGGTTGATAACGTTCCACAAGAATCAAATATCAATAATGAGAAACAATAATGTACTTTTTTTTATAACAAAAGATGGAACATTATTTTTGGAATAAAGATAAGGTTATTTGCATGCAATGGTGGACCCACCCCACCAACACCAAATAAGAAAGGTGTAAACTTATGAGTGATTCATAAATTTGGCATAAAAATTGTATAAGAAAAAGAAATAGAAAACTAAAAATGGAAAAATAAACATACCATGTTCTCGTTTTCATAATAATCATCCAAAGCCCACTGATATTTTGATTGATTTAGCCCAAACCAATGTGCAAGATAGTCATCCAAACTTGAATGCACTGTAACAGAAAGGATTAACATGAAGTCATGAACAGCCATTGACGTATCAACTCGATTACATAATTGATCCTCACATCAAAAGTCAAAAGATTTCATCATATTTGCAGGCAATAATACAAAATTTTCTCATTAATCTTATCTTCGTTTTATGGCATGGAATTGAAGTTGTGGAACCCACTAGATGTTTCCGATCTAAATGTGTTTAATAGAGATGGTTTCAGAGATTGGATTAATAAATGTTGTTAGCATGTGCTTGATCTTAAACTTTGTTATCCCTCATTTGTTCTAAGAGGATGAAATTTAGGATGAAATTAGATGCACATCTACGAGAAAAAGTTACTCATAGAAAAGACAAAAAGCAACAAAAGTTCATCAATGATTAGGTATCAAACAATAAAGAAGAAGAAGAGGAAGAGGAAGAAGAAGAAGAAAGCTAGGCAACTAAACAACAAATCTGAGCTATATTTTGGTAAACGACAAGATATCCGTAACAATTTCTATGTTCAGTTTAACTCTAAATCTGATAAAATCAAATCGAAAGATATAAGAACGATACCATTCTGTAGTTTGGTGATGGCATCCCAGAAGAAACCGAAGTTTGCGCCGTATGACGAAGCTGTCTTCTCGTAGTGAACCGGCGGCGGCTGAACGGGAGAAAAGCTCGTTTTCTTCTGAGAGTTGGAATCCGGTTCAGATGAGGATTTAGGAGTAGGAGTAACGAATACGGTGTAATAGCCTATCTTTCCGATCACCGGCGGAGGAATGGGTTGTTCTTTTTCCATCGGCATTATCTTTAAGTTCAAGAAGAAAGGGGGGAATTTTTGGGAAAGTTTGATTGAACTTTTGAGATGAAAGAGTGGGAAAAGGGGGTCGATTTCTTTGTGTATTGGATTCAATTTGATATCGAGAATATTTGATCTGAAAGCAAGGGGAGCTCAAAACTCAAAAGATCGTTGGTGTGCTGCAAGAGCTTCACACAGATGCTTTGAGTATCACTATGGATAGATATACAAGAATGTTTCATTGAAGTTGTAACTTATTTTTCTTTCTTTTAGGTTAATAATACAAATAACGTTAAGATTGTTTTATAATTCTCTTTTACCAATTTGTGGAAAAATACTCTTGTATCTGTTTGGTAATAACCATTTTTTTTTTTTTTTTGTGTTTTTCAAAAATATAATCCTTTTTTTTTTTTTCAAAATAACCATGATTTTCGGAATGGACTGTTCCGGAATGCATTTCAGACTCGCTTTCGGATGGGCTGGTTAATTTAGTTGTTTTCGGAATGCTCATTCTGGAGTTCCCGTACGTGTTCCAGGTCGGAAATTTGAATTTCAAAATCCGGAATATATTTTGAAAACATTCGGACATTCGACTTCATTCCAGATCTTACTCCGACTTTTCGACACACAATTCTGATTCTGATTCTAATCTCCGACACGCAACTCAGGCATGGAAGACGACCACTATGACTCGATTATTTACGGGTACGTTCTTCGCTCCAAAACCTAGTTTGCTTGTTTGTATAACGTGATTATTCACATAGAACTATTGTTCTAGAATATGCAGAACACCTTCGGAATAAACTAAAAACGTTTTGGAGTTTTTAATTAAAGATGCAATTGCCATATGATTAACCCAAAAGTAGTTTAGATGTTTATATATTGTTAGTTTACATCGAAATATAGTGTTCTAGAACATAAAATTTCATTCTGAAATCCTCCAGAATGCGAAAAATTGGTCCACAACACGACGAACTGGTCCGGAACATGAGGAATTGGTCCGGAATATTGGTCAGTTTTCATTCCAGAGTTGAGTCATAACAACTTTTTTATTTGTGCAGCACAACAAGATTTTTGAGGCATCCATTACACTATTTTGTAAACCCAAAATCTATTGCGGCATTAAGAGATAGATCGGCATACGAGACTATGTTTTGGAATTCATGCTTTGGGAGATGGTTAGACATTCATAATGTAGATGGAGATCATTTGCTTCTACATTATGTTTTTTTGCCATGAAGTTATAACGGACCCTCAAAGTGAAGCAAAGGAAATGGTTTTTGAGATTGGGGGTTACGAGCTATCTTTTGGGAATAAAGAATTTTGTCTTGTCACCAGCTTCCATTTTGGAGATTATTTTCATGTGTTCGATTTCAGCACCACCTTCCGTTCTCGTGCGTTTCCTATGGTCTCAAGGAATGTCACCGTCAAATTAGCCAATGTGAAGAATGTGTTTGAGCATTTGCTTAATGACTTATCATACGAGGATACGGTATGTGTATGTCTCTTATATCTGTTAGAGAAGGGGTTCAATGGGTAGTTGGCTAAAGAGCCTGTTATAGAGGAGTATTTGGTTTTAGTATCCGACTTTGATGAATTCAATAGGTTTCTTGTAGTTAATTTATTATGGATTATAATTAAGGTTAATTAATTATCATTAGTATTTTTAGAAATTTAACTGAGAATTTTTTGTCATTGATATCCATGGGGGAGGGTAATATGGGATCAACTCTACTCACAACTAATTATTGTATTCAATAAGGTTGATAAGCATTGACAAGCATATACATCCTGTGGAACCGAAATAGAAAAAACCTCAAAAAATGACATATACCCTAAACGGGTTTTTATATGCTTTTAAGGTAATTACATGATTAACAATTTATTAGTTTTTTTGTTTGCAAACATTCTAATAAAGGATTTTTTTTCATATATGGATTCTTGAAACTTTTCCTGTGAGCAGTTTGTTTGGTACCCGACAAGAGAATGTGATCTCTATGGCTGTTGCATGGTCGAAACTAAAGCCTTTACAAAAGACTCAATGCAACCAGTTTATAACAATCGATGATGTATGGTTACTTATATATTTTAAGATTTTCTTTTATATGTATAATTTATGTTTACTTATAGTTTTATAATTTTGCTAGCAGGATAACAGACTTGTACAGAAGTTGGAGCCAACA
This sequence comes from Lactuca saligna, assembly GCF_052625555.1. Taxonomy (NCBI): domain Eukaryota; kingdom Viridiplantae; phylum Streptophyta; class Magnoliopsida; order Asterales; family Asteraceae; genus Lactuca; species Lactuca saligna. Next base: position 101,226,162 of record NC_136424.1, on the reverse strand, counting down.
GAAGCTGAGGGTCATGCTGAATGGTGGATAGTTAGCTCATCATGGATTGATCGCCCCGATTTTCCCGACATAGAAGTTCACATGACACCTTCCCTAACACCATAACCCAAAGGCTCCCCTACTCATGAGCCTTACCAAAAGAAGGCACACACACACACACACACACATATATATATATATATATATATATATATATATATATATATATATTTCTTCTCACCTGTCACCACCACCATTGTGTGTCTCTGAACCATCAATTGATAGGGACCGAATTATTACTGACTTGCAAAACGAGGTCCACCAATTGCAAAACAAACTTGGTGGATGTCACGAGCATATGAGGACAGAGGACAAGTGTTTAGCAGAGCATGACGCTACTTTAGCCATGCTTCTAAAACTTATCAATAAGACTCCCGAAGACGAGGTTGATACCTCGAAGGGGGTGGAGGTAAATTGTTAATTATTTCACTCCCATACATTTTTTATTAAACTTTATGGTTCTTATGTTTTTGTATTGTTTTTAATTAAAGACTATGGAACCGTATAGGCACTTATCAAGCAAGATGTTGGTAACACATAGTAAAGTGACATGTGGTGTAAGATCCCAACCGTCAGGTATCATTATTATTCCTTTTAGATTTCATGTTTTAAGGTCTACTCGATGAGTTAACGCTGTGACTCGTCGAGTAGCAGCGGGTCAGTACACGTCATTTAATGAGTGACTTGGCGAGTAGGCATGGGGGACTCAACGAGTAGGAGCTGGCAGAGGAAACCCTAAATTTAAGGGTTTTTGCACCATATATATATTGGACCATTAGCGCCTCCCACTGTCATCTATCACCCCTTGAGAGCCAGAAACCCTAATTTTCGTGAGTGTAAGCTTGGAGAGTGTTTTGGAGCTTTGGGAAGTGATTTTTGTGAAGAAAACTTGTAGATCAAGAGGCTAGCATCAAGGATTTCGTGTGGATCCAGAGTGTACTTCATTTTAGGCACGTTTTGGAGGTAACAAGTTGTTACCTTGACCTCTTTTCTTCTAGAATCTTTCATATGTGAAGTTTAGGGCTTTCTTTAGCTATTTATGAAGGGATTATGGTATGGGAGCTAGATCTGAAGTTGAAACTTCAGATCTTAACCTCTTTTGAGCCCTAAGTTCATAAAGTTCTTAATAGGGTCATGAAGGAACCCTTGTTTATGAATAAAGTCCCATTTCAAGCTTTGAGTCATGCAAATACGTAAAGGTAGCAACTTTACGTTGCTAATGCACTTTAGGGACCTAGATCTACTGATTGGAACAAAGGGGTAGTTTAGAATCACTTGATCATGAGAGTATGTGTATGGACTCGGCGAGATCTAGGAGATGACCCGGCAAGTCAGTTTGGATTTCCAAGCACTGGGTTGCGTATCGACTTGGCAAGTCTGCTAGAGACTCGGCGAGTCAAGTCGAGAAATTCTGGAATCATGAGGGACTCGAGGAAGAGAGAGGTATATTCAGCAAATAGGTCAACATGGATTGTTGACCATTGACCAGTGACTTGACTTGACTGTGGGATGTCTTGTACCTCCCAAGGGCATTTTGGTAATTTGAGTGATTATTGACTGGACCACTTATAGGTACAGGCGAGGTGGTTGGAGCTATATTTGGAGGTGTGGACAATATCATTCCGAGTTACTAGCAAGGTGAGATATCCGCACTATATCAATAGGGTCTAGGGCACCAAGGTCGGCCCTTTTAGTTGTTATCTTGTTTATAGTATGCTACATGTGGTTATGATCTATTAGATTGGTATCAGGATAGAACATATGTTGTTATGATCTTATCATTTGTTAGGATTGGTATGTTAGTGACCTGGTTAGGTCGATGCTCTGGTTATGAGATTGCTATGATTGATGATCAGTGAGATAGTTATATCTGATATCTGTATATGTGTAGTGACATAAGAACATGGTTTGGCATGCGGAATTAAAGTTTGCACAATGAACATGGTGATTTGGGTGTTAAAAGATATATTTTATCATAGTAAATGAGTACAAAAAGGGATCTAGTCTAGAACTTCATAAATATCTCACTCACTAATCACTATGAATACATCTCTCAAGCACACCTCTACAAGTGGTATGAACCCACCTTATATAGAGGTGTTTACATGTCTCTCTCTTACTCTCTAATACTCATTAGTCAAAAGGATAATGCACCACATACAAGTGGGTCTACAAAAGTTAAACCATCTACAAAGTCATACATGAAGAACTTTGCACCCCAACATTCTCCCCCTCAAAGTTAGGAATGGATGACCCACTTCAAATCTTCCAAAATCGAGCAACTACGCGGTTCGAGCCTCAAAGGTGACACATGTCGAAACAAACTTCAATCTTCAATTCTTCTATGATTCTTCAATTTGGGTTCTAGGATGTGAGACCATACAATTCGAGCATCAATGAATGATCACGAGCTTCTCAAACTCCAAATCGATCACCCTAAAGTTGAGCATAAAAATACACCCCAAAAAACTTCAATAATTGCAAACCCATTTCAAAAATAAATCATTTTCGAACTTCCAATTACATCATTTCGTAAGCTTCAAAACTTCTTGATCACTTCGGTCTTCAAATCCGCGTAATATGAAAAATTCAAGTTTGAATTTCCATATAAATTTATCTCCCTTTTTATAATCGAAATTTGATTATAAAACCTTCAAGGAAAGAGAACGTGCTCTATTCGGAATTTTTCGTGTCAAAACTCCCCCTTAACATGTGGCATAAACTTTGTGCTTAAATCCGAAAAATCCAAAAAATATTCAATTTTTAGCTTCGTTCACGGATCGCCTTTGACAAAATTTCTCAAAAATGGATAGAAATTGTCAATTTCAAAATTTTGCAGTGACCCGTTGCACCCAAAACAACAAAATATGCAAAACTCTCCCCAATTTCCAAAGCTGGGTAGAAAGCATCAATTTGCACAAACGACAGGGACCTAAAATGCATTTTCTTCAATTTTCAGCAAAAACAATCATTTTTCGAATTTGGGTACGAACAGCCAAACATTCGAAATCTCAGGGGCTATTTTCAACAAATCTGCCATTTTCCTTCAAATCATACGAAGAATAACCCAGACATACGAAGCCTCATACAATTTTTGAAGTTGGGTGAAAAGTGTCAAACATTCGAAACTTCAATTAATTTTCGAAGTGCCAAATATTCGAAGGTTCGGAGATTGAATTCGAAAAATTTTCATTTGTTCTTCAATTCATACGAAGCATATCTAATCATACAAAGAGTTTGTTCCAACATTCGAAGAGTTATTAAAAATGTTAAACTTTCGTAACATTAGGGACCATTTTCGTAACTTTTAATTTTTCTCCTTCCCCTTTCGTTCATTCTAAATCACAGCAATCCTTCATTCAATAAACCCAAATACACTCTTCGTATGAATTATATCTTCATCCTTCTGACTAATTCCCAAACAAAATTGAACGAAAATATATAACTCTTTTAACGAATTCGAAGGCTAACGAAGCCTTATTGATGAACAATAACCTCTTAGCCATACATCCTCTTAATCACAGTTCTTCCCCAAAATTGTTCCTGTTCGTTCTCAACCCAAACCCGATAGTATGAAATCCAAAACACCTTCGTATCACAATCACCAAAAATCGTAACCCATTTTAATGAAAACCATATCCTTTTCGTTAATAAACGAAACCATCGATGCCAAACAAATCTTCGTTAATTCAAGTTCTTCCCATTCGTTATCAACCAACACGAATTCACTTTTACGACAAACGAATTCCCAGTCGATTCTTAAAAATGAACTCAGCTTGACCACCAAAATTAAAATTGAATAATCAAAAGCGAAGTGTCGTGCATACACTCATCAAATCAACCCAAGATTTTATTCAAAATCGACATAACTATCTAGTTCGTCAACACCAACCCAAGAACAATAATACGTCGATTTCATGGCTATCGAAAACACATCATCAATCAAAAGCAAAACCATTCAATCTCTAAACGTAGTTTAAGTTCCAATTACGTGTTCAATTTATCAAGAACAAAAATGTTGACTTTGAGTTTGACTTCTCAATTTCAACAATCAATAATCAAAATCAATTGTGAATCAACACAAAATCGAACAGCATCAGTCGATCTTCAAAGATAATGTGGAAAAATCGAAGAAATTAAGTAGAGATTCATGAATCTGTGAAACTAAAGAAATCAATCTTAACAATTGATACAGACCATGCGACTCAAGAATCACACAAGAAAATATAACGTGAATCAACAAAATCGATGTGCATACTGAAGAACGAATCTGATGAATTAACTAGTTTGTTAGATTGATAATGAGTGAATGAATGAATCTGATAAAGAACAGGAACAATTATATACGATTTGGGCTTAAAATGATGAATATGAACAGCAAACTACTTACGAAGTGGGCTTCACAGAAATCGGACATGAACAGAAATTGAATCATAATTTTGAGCTCACACAAAATGAATCATCAATTGGGCCCTCGAAGTCGATCTATGATTAAATGACATTAGAAAACTTGATTTGGGCTCAAAATTGATATGAACAATAACAAACACAAGATTTTGATTTAATTTTGAGTCAAATTTTGATTTAGAAGAATGATTCCAATTTGAAAATCAAATCGAACGAACAAATATTAGATTGGATTGAACCTTAATCATCAAAAAATTATTAGATCACAACAAATGGGTTTTTCAAAGAAAATTTGATCCAACGATTCAAAATGATCGAAAATCAAAAACGCAACGCACGATTTCATGAAATTAAGAGAGATCATAGAGAGAGACTCACCAAAATTGCTTCAATTGTGACAAAAGTTTCCAAACCGAGAATCGTTCTTTAAAAATTACCTTGATCTTGAAGACCCGCTCTGATACCAATTGTAGTGACATAAGAACATGGTTTGGCATGCAGAATTAAAGTTTGCACAATGAACATGGTGATTTGGGTGCTAAAAGATATATTCGATCATAGTAAATGAGTACAAAAACGGATCTAGTCTAGAACTTCATAAATATCTCACTCACTAATCACTATGACTACATCTCTCAAGCACACCTCTACAAATGGTATGAACCCACCATATATAGAGGTGTTTACATGTCTCCCTCTCACTCTTTAATACTCATTAGTCAAAAGGCTAATGCACCACATGCAAGTGGGTCTACAAAATTCAACCATCTACAAAGCCATACATGAAGAACTTTGCACCCTAACAATATACCAGTATATGTTAGTTATGTGCACATGGTTATTTGCTTAATGTTTGGGTTGAGGCAATCCTGCTTTGTGCTGAAGGCCAACATACCCTACGAGCGATCTGGATAGACTGTAGGCCCGTATAGCGGTCCAGTCATACTGAAGGCTCGGGATAGATCCAGATAGACTATAGGCCCTGCAGGGCGGTCCAGTCAGGCTGAAGGTCTAGTATGCATGTTGTTGATTATCTGTTATTGATATGGTATTATCAATGTGGCATTGGTATTTTGGGGGTAGCTCACTAAGTTATCAACGCATACTCGTAACCCTTACAGGGGTCTCTCAGTCCAAGTCAAATTCAAGGTCAAATCCAGCGTCAAAGTCAACGTTTTGGTCAAAGTCAACATCTAGTTGACTCGAATTGCCGAGTGATCCCGTCAACTCGTCGAGTCCCCATATCCACAAAATGCCATAATCCCGTCCCTACTCGTCGAGTCTAGCAAGAGCTTGACGAGTTCGCCTTCAACAACACATTGGACAATCTTCAACCGAATTGTCGAGTTCGTCCTTGAACTCGTCGAGTTCGTCTTCATCCATAAGAAGATGTTCAGTCTATGACTCGCCGAGTTCCCTTTGAACTCGCCGAGTCTGTCTTCATGTAGCTGGGACATTGCCTTGAACTCGCTGAGTCTGTTCATCCACTCGCAGAATCCAATGATTTCCAGGTCCCTAGTGAACCTAAACAACCGGGGAAACCTTCGATCTTAACAACTGGTCCAAAAACAAAAGGATTTGGTGGAAAATGCACCCCCAACTCACCGTGTCCTAAGAACGACTCACCAATTCCCTCAATGTCCAAAACTATACAGTCGATTATAATGGGTCTTAACATGTCAAAACAATAGATCTGGCCACTTAGGGTCCATTTTATACGTAAAGCTTCAAACTTGATGTACATGCATGGGGTCTTTGGCTCAAAAAGCCATAAAAAGAGGTCTACAAGATGAATGGGTATCCCATGGCCATAAAGTTGGCACCTTTATGCCATGGGAACCCTTAATGGTTCCAAATCTGAAGTCCTTATCTCAAAATCATGGTTGCATCCAAGAATGGCTCCAAAATGGCTTCCAAAAACCCTAAATTACTCCAAAAGAGTATCTAATGAAAGGAGAAGCAATGTCTGGACTTTTTAACTCCAATAAACAAGAAATGAAGCAAAACCTTTGGATCTCCTTGCTCCTTCTGAAATCCCAAGCTCCTTCTTCTTCTCTTCAACCTTCTATCTTGCATAAAATGGCACAAAGAGCTCAAAATCACTCAAAACAGCTAGTGTTTCGTGGGGATGGTCTGGGGGTGTTGGAGGCTGCAAAGGGAACCACTTAAGGTGTTTAAATAGAGTGCAAACCCTAAATATTATGGTTTTGTCCATACAGCTCCTACTCGTCGAGTCGGTCGCCTGACTCATCGAGTAGGACACTTAAAATCCGCGCGAAAGATCGACTCTACTCGACAAGTTGGGCCTTCAACTTACCGATTCCCAGGGTAAAATACAACAATACTTGGAATTAAATACGCACCATGAACCGGGTGTTACAATCATAGAGGATGATATCAAAATTAAACTATAGCTCCATTTTCAAAGGTTGAATCCAATCAAGTTTTGATATGTGATATCTCTTTGACTTTTCTCCCATCTTCTTACCTGCAAATTAGACCCGTGTTTTTCTTCCTTACATTTCACCAGAAAATTAAACCCAGCTGAACAAGAAACACCCAAATCAAAATATGAGTAAATCAACATGGCAATGGAAATTTACACCGTTGGAAATGAATAAAACACCCAAATAAAACACACATAAATCAACAACACACTGTTGATCTGAAGTGAAATCAGTTGCAATGGTGATTGTTGTTGCAGTAGCGGTGGTGTTCGGTGCTTGGTGGTGACAATGATTTAGGCCATTTCCGGTGGTTGAGGAAGAACCAAAATCAAAACTGAAGTTCCAGGTGGTTGAGGAAGAAGATGACTGGGTATTTCAGTTCATTCAACTCATCGGTGACGGCAACTTGCATTCTCCGTAGCTCGACAACTCGTCAATGGTTGTTGGATTTTTTTGTGTTTGAGGAAGAGCAAATGGAAGACATTGGTTCCAATTGTCTATCTTAACATCTCTCTTAGTATGTAATTAGGTCAAACCCTTTTTCTCCTCCTTTCACACACACACACACACACACACACACACACACACACACACACATATATATATATATATATATATATATATATATATATATATATATGTTTTGAATTCAATTTGATACCCTTGATCAAACATAAATGTGAATTGGTGGAGAATGGAGGGTTTGGTGAAAGCGAATGTGTGTAGTATGTGTTGGGTTTTAGTTGCAGATGGGAGGGAGGAGGGAGGAGGAAGGAAAAGAAGAATACGATGAGAAAGAGAAAGGGATAGGTATTTTTATTTTTTATTTTTTAAATATTTAGTAAATATTAAAATAATGTGAGAAATAAATTAAAAAGGAAAAATAGTCATTTCAACTTTTTTTCAGGGACCAAAACCACCAAAAGTTTCTGATTTTCGACTAATGGTGCAAGTCCAAAAGATTTTGGACTCTATCCATATTTTTTTGCTAACCATAGGGACCAAATTTGCAGTTTAGTCTATAAGGAACCCCTAGTCCCTTGATTTCGTCCACTCCTTCCCTCTACAAGCCTTGGACGAAAATTGCTTCTCCCTTCTCCTCTCTCTTAAGTTATGCTCTTGCTAGCTTGGGTGCGATTCCATTAGAGGTATAACATTTATGGTGCTAGCTTCCAATAGATTTTCAAAGGGAATTTCTAGTTGTTTGCTATAACAACTAAAATGTATGTAATCCTAAAACCTTTCCTCTATTTTTTGAAAATATCCTAGGGTTTTTAGGATTCTTTTTTATGTTCTTAGTTATAGGTTCAAAAGAGAAAACATACGTCGTATTTAGGTTGCATGCGAACTTAAGGGTTTTATTTTTGTTTGTTTACCTAAATCCCATCATTTTATCCCTAACTTGGACTGTATTTAGGTACCATTATCAACGAGAAAAAAAGGGTGGGGTTTTTTTGATATTGTTTGATTCTTCCATTTTTTTATGTGTTTACATGTGTGGGAAACGGGCGTGTGAAATGTGTGTGTATACCGTTGTTGGTCCCTAGATTGCGTATTCGAGAAAACACTAACTTGGGTGTTTGATATTGTCTCGTTCCTTTTTGTTCTTCTTGAAATGGTGGGGTATGAATAGACTAAAATATCCTCATCTACACATCACATGAAGATGGTTAACAATCGTAGGGGAGACGGGGGTTAGGGGGTAGATGAATAGTGAAACAATAGTTTAGAGAAGATACCATCTTTGCGAGGAACAGAACCTTTGGACTAAATGTGATATTTTATAAACGTTCTTAACCAAACATGTAATTTGCTCTAAAAGTTATATATATAATTGAATGAACACATTTATAAATCAATACCAAAGATCTATTTATAATAAAAGCTTTACATAGACGTAGTAGGTAAATTGGCAACAAGTTGTACCACAACCCGTTTTTGGATGATAACTAATTCTTTTAAAAACATCCATAGATCTTGGGGTCAGAGTAATAATGTAAGGCACGTTGGACTCTATGAGGAGCTCTACAAAACATTTGACACAAGGAAACCGAAAGTATCAAATGTAATAGGTTTAAATGTGTGTTGATTTTCCATGCATGCATTCTCATGTTTTTGCCACTTTGTATGATGCAACTTTTAAAACAGTTTGACCCACAATGAAAACCCCACTCCCCAAGTCCAGAAGAGGGGAAACCCCTGTTACATCCACACATGCATGCTTCCCTCCAGCCCATCTAAAAATTAAAACATCAGTTAGTTTAAGTGTTGATTTTCTTTCCAATGGGAAAGTCAGAAAGTTTACATGTGCCTCCTTCCAATGGGTCAATTTGGTTGTTAAAAAATGTAATTTCGATCTAGAACTCATGAACCCAAATATAGTGTTTGTACCCAGGCCAACTTCACAGTCTAAGTTCATACATCATAAAGAGGCATTTTGGCTTCTTTTCGTAACAAGCTTTCGGATTTTGACCTTAGCAGTTTTACTACTAAAGACACCCCCCAAATCCCAGAATACACTGGTGAGTGCCCTTTTCGTGAAATTATCCAAGATATGGAAGTGAATCTCGACATGACGACTCGATAGAAAGCGGTTTTCCGGTGCTTACGTGCACCACATGCTCAAGATTTTCTTCTAACTATCCCTATAGATGAGTTTAGCCAACATATGTCTCTAGTGGAGTATCGTACTATCCTCAAATATCGACTCATAATTCCAATATTCACAGCTGATGGGATATGCCCGGTGTGTCGCAAGGCATGTTTGGACTCTTTTGGAGAGCATGTGGTTCACTGTAAAGAACTCCCAGGGTTTAAATACATGCACGATATGGTTAGGGATGTTTTATTTTCCATATTTAAGTGTGTCGTGGTTTCCGCTAATAAAGAGGCACCTGTGAATTTCTTGACTGACCCGACAGAAGAAATATCAACCCTCAGATCGGCTGACATTTTGATTTTTGGATGGGTCGGAGGGAAACACGCATGTGTGGACGTAAGGCTGGCAATTCTCGACACGACACACAACACGACACGAAATAAATGGGTTTGGGTTGAGTTTTTCAATCCGCCGACCTGCTAACCCGCCAACCCGTTTATTAAACGAGTCATATATGAGTTTCTCAAAAAATAAACGGGATGATCCACCAACCCATTTATATTTTTAATTTTTATATATATATATATATATATATATATATATATATATATATATATATATATATATATATATATATATATATATTATTTTTAAATGTATTTATGTATCAAGTATCAATATTTAATAAGTATTAAGTGTTTTGTTTGAATATGTTTCTATGAATGTTTTTAATTTCCATTTGGATGTTTAAGACTTAAGTACTTAAGTGTCTAAAATTCGGATATGTTTGCATCAACCATCAAGAATTTATTTACGTTTAATTGTAAATTTTATTTATGGAATCTGACCAACGAACCCAAATCTGACCCACGAACCTACCAACCTATGAACTCGTATAAATAAATGGGTTGACGGTCATATATGGGTTTATTTTTCAAACCCGCCAACCCGTGACCTGTATTTTTAAATGGTTCGTGTTTGGGTTGACATATTTTGACTCGCCAACCCACGACAAGCCAACCCGAACACAACACGATTGTCAGACCTATGTGGACCTTACAGTGGTATCTCTTCTTGTGGGCTTGAGTGCTGGGGGTTTCAAGGCATGACAGACTGCTTTAATAACTTCTATAGGCAAAGTCACCAAACATGAAAAATCGCGCTTGGAAATCAACACATGTTCATACCATTTGCATTTTATACGTTTGGTTTCCTCTTGTCAGATGCGGTAAAGTTTCCTAATAGAGTACAACAGATCATGCATAATAATGTTATATCCCCTAGATATATGAATATAGTCTTTACGACATCTTCAACCCACCCCCAAACTCCATTTTTCCCCATTTATTCCCTCATTCTCCTCCAACCCTACCCCATTTCCATTTTCATTTTTTAAGATATGAATAGTATTCCCCAATATTTAGGGTAATACTATTTATATCTCCAAAAATGAAGTTAAAGTTTCGGTTGATAATTTTAGTCCCTCTTATTTTTATTTTACACATTTCTAGTTTATTTTTATCTATTAATTATAATTTAAATGCAATATTTAATATTTGTAGTATCATGTTATACACTAATTTATATTAATTATTCATAAATATTAATATCATGTTATACACTAATTTATATTCATTAATCATAAATATAGAGTTTAATATTTATCTATGGAATTCATATAAAAAAATTAAATACATACTAAAAACTTGAAACACGGTAACATAATTTATAAAATATAGTAATCAAATGTGATCGTGATTTTGATATATCACGATATATTTATTATAAATATAAATATTTTATTTATGATAATATAATTTTTAATATTTTTGTAATGAAAAATTTATATATATATATATATATATATATATATATATATATATATATATATATATATATATATATATATATAAGTTATAAAAATGAAATATTCTAGTAATATATTTTTTGGGATAAAAATAAGATAAAAATAGGATAAAAAATAAAGTATGGTTAGAGATGAAACACTATTTACTTTTTTTTTTTTTTTTTTGATCTATTTATGGGGGAAAAATAGAGATGAGCCGAATATAGCCTTAAAAGAATTAGTTATACAATACAAAAAAGCATAACCTTAAAAGAATTAGTTATACAATACAAAAAAGATAAAAACGTAGCTTATTGTCCATTTGTCATCTCACTGTTGTACGATTAAACTAAAATTAATGAAAAAATTTGTTTCTATCACGATGACAAGAGTACTGTTGTCATTCTAAAAAATACAACTGAAACTGCAAATTTGACTAAATCACAGGTTTCATTTCTGTAATTCAGTCTTTATAGAACCATGTGCATACAATAAGTATATATCACCCGATCAAAAGTAGGATTTTGATATGTTAACCCATCGTTAAAATATACAGATTTATTCAGATAGTGCAGACTGCAATGCTTGACTTTTGTGAAAGAACACAAATTAATGTCGGGCCAAGATGCCCAAAGGCCTCAAGACTTCGAACCATTTCACACCCAAACACTGAAACCATAAACAGATATAATGGCAAAAAAAAATCACATTATTATAACGTTATAATCGCAATAAAATGTAGAAATAGTCGTCATGTACAAACCTAACACATTTCTGACTTCTTATTATATACACCAATTACAAACACCCTTTTATTTCATTGTTACACTTTTTATTCTTTTTCATGATTTAAATACATGACAAAATGTTATATTATATGGTCAAACCTACTGTTACCCTAAAAGATGCAGTGATGATCCAAAATAGGTACCACAGAACACTCCTGCACAAATCATCTGACAAAATTTGTACCTTATTTGAATTTCCACTCATTCCACTTCATTTTTTCTTTTTTCTTTTTTGTATTTTTTTTTTTAAATAACATAACTAGCTAACGACAACTCTTGAAGCTCACTCAACATCCACTCTTCACCCGTTTGTCCCCCAAGAACAATCGCACGTGTCCCACCAACAACACACGTACTATGTCCCCAAGCAAACCTAGGCGGCCGACCCGGTACATTCAATATCCGCCATGTCGGCTTTTCTTCAGTCGGGTCAAGTATATACAACTGTGAAGCCGAATGGAGCCCCGCAACCGACCCACCAAAAACAAGTATCCGCCCACCGGGCAGACTGACCGCCACATGGTCAAGCCGGGGCGGGGGAGCTACCCCGCCCGGATTCCCCGCCCCGGGCATCCCACTACCCATCACACACCTCCAACACGGCTCATCCTCACTCAAATCCATAGTAAACACATCACTCGACCGAAACCTAAGGGGCCCACTTTTCGCCAGCCCACCAAACATCAAAATCTTCCGTCCACCATACACCGACAACGTATGCCCGAGTCGACTCGGTGGGGTCCACGACACCGGAATTTCCCTCCAAATCGGTTTCTCAAGTGACAGATCGAGAAGAAATGTATCGCTTAAAAGAACACCGGAATCCGCACATCCACCCGACACGATTAATTTCGTTCCATCAAGGGTACACGAACTATGCCACGACCTCGGAATTGGAGGGGCTAAACCGGAAATTTCACGCCATGTTGGATGTTTCGCGTCCAAATCCAACAAAAAAACATCGTTCAACAACCCTTGTCGACCACATCCACCAAACAAAACAAGATTCGAACCATTCACACACGAAAGCGTGTGACCCCAACGTCCAGGTGGCGGGGACCCCACTTTTATATGTTGCCACTCGGGTTTACTCGAGTTTAAGTCGAGGACAAAAGTGTCATTCATTGGTTGCATGTTGACACCTTCACCACCGAATAGAACCACCCGGTTTCCAACCGCACACGCGCTGAAGTTGCAGCGGGAGGGTTCGACCGCACCGCCGACGGTTAGCTTCCGCCACGCAGCCGCTTCGAGGGTGGTTAGCTCCCGGGCTAACCGGCCCCACCCTAAGCGTTTAGCCCCGGGGACGGTTTCTAAAACCCTAGTGGTTTCACTCCCCCATGCGTTTTGACACACCATTCTCCATAAATCTTCGTTTTTTGTGATTTCATAAAACCGGGAGCAAACCGATCCAAAGGACGCGATGTCTCGTGGGGTTAAGAGTGAGAGAATCTTGAGGGAGATTACTTCGTCGGTCAATTGGAGAATCCCGGGAGTGGAATTGCGGGTTGTGGAAGCGGAGTTGGAAAGAAGAGCGGAATGGAATTGGTTGTAGGGTTGTAGGGTGGATTTTGTTGTGGACCCCGGGAGTGGGCCCAGGTCGATGTTGACTTCTGTGAAGAATTGGATTCCGATGATGTGGGTTATTTCATCGTCATCACCATATATGGAGGTCATTCGGAGTCTGTTCATTAATGGGGTGCCATCTTTTCTGAAATTTAGGAGTTCTCCTTGGAATTCGATTCCGTTGTTGATGCATCTTCTGATTTCTGAAACTACTGAAGAGTCTACTAATGGATGCCTTCTTTTTGCGTATGGACCTCTGCTTTGTAAGAATCGGCTGCAGATATAGATGAAGTGGTATGGTAAATAGCAATAATACAATGTATATATTATGAAAGAAAGATGCATCAAGCAATTTTAGGTAGTAATGTATGTATTATGCTCTCAAGTCTCAACTACTATGCTAGATGCTTAAAAAACACAAACAGGTCTTTTGTGCTCATCATCAAAGATAACATGACCTGAATAATACAATAATTCCATGTGATCTATCAGGATGATTAATGTTTTCAAGGTACAATCCAAAAGAAGTTTATTGTGGTATGCACATGCGTGTCAACATGTTATCTAATTAGAATCCTTGACCCCTAAATGACAATGATAGTAACAGTGATCATGATGAAGGTTACAACATTAGTGCAGAGGGTATATCATGATTTTGTTAAGCTTTAGTAACTGTTTAGAATAATTATACCAAGCAGATTAGAGTAATAACTATTGTACATTATCTTATGTGGCTATGTGTAATGCAATTCCTGGTGTTTTTTTTAAAGGTTATTGATGTGTTACAGTGCAAGATTTGAAGGTTATCTATGGTGGATATGCTTCAAATGAACAAAATTAAGCAAGAACCTACGATATCAAGAACGAGCATATTCCAAAACCCACAAACACACTAACCCTAAATAACTAGATCATTTTTTTTTAAATAAATGAATGGCTTAATTGAACTTATTTCAATCAGGTGGATTGAAACAGTACTCACCAATTACGACCAAGGACTTCTTCAGCGCGATACCCAGTAACCATCTCGAAAACCGAATTGACGTAGATAATTGGTTGATCAGGCTCTAACGCATCCGTAACCACAAAACCACACGGCGCCGGTTGAAGCAGGCTATCGACGGGGAACGGCAAGGGGCCGCCATCGTGCAATAAAAACCCTTCTTCCTCGTCACCACTCAGATCAGAACTGCTACTGTCCCACTCCATAAAAAGCAAAGCAAATATCGAATAACTGGCGCTTCACCCCATAAGATACACCTCAAATTGAAACAGGAAAAAAAAAAAAAAAAACAAATAGAGTGGTAGACAGATGAGTCACTGAAGAAGAAGAAGAAGTAAAAACCCTAATAGAAACAACTATTCCTAGTAAAATCTAGACGAACCTCTGATGAAATAGGGTTTTGTGTGGCTTAATTTCGAGTTATTGGGTTGTGTAAATGAGTGGTGCGGAGGAATTTTGCAAATGAGCTTCGTACAGAGATAGCAACACAGAAGGGGGATGAAGAGGTGATATCGAAATATCTCCAAGGCTCTCCTCACAAAAGAATTTGGAATTTGTATGTTTCCACTCCTCAAAACTGTTTTATCTTTTTTAGTAATAGTGCTCTTTGACTTCTTTCATTTTTTGTTAATTGACTTAATTATAAGATTAATTATGTGAAAAACTAAATATTTTAAAGTTATTCATATAAGTGTGATGTATCATACGACTGTTTTTTCGAACTTTAAAAAATATCGTAAAAAATTTCTTTTATGTATATGTTTTTTGTTGATAAATATTAGTAACCCTTGAAATAGCAACTTATATCATTCACTTGGTATTAATATTATCATCTTTTCTGGCAACCATAAATAATGTCATCGTAAAAACCTTCCATTTAGGCTCACTTGTATTTTGTATTCATGCTAGATTAATATAGACAAAACTGCAAAAATGGTCCCTGTGGTATGCAAATTTTTGGGGTTTTAGTCCAAACCACGACTTTTTTGGATTGGTGGTCCTTTTGAGCTACTTTCTTTGCGTTTTTTGGTCCCTCAGTAAACTGAAAAGACTAGTGCTCTTTGACTTCTTTCATTTTTTGTTAATTGACTTAATTATAAGATTAATTATGTGAAAAACTAAATATTTTAAAGTTATTCATATAAGTGTGATGTATCATACGACTGTTTTTTCGAACTTTAAAAAATATCGTAAAAAATTTCTTTTATGTATATGTTTTTTGTTGATAAATATTAGTAACCCTTGAAATAGCAACTTATATCATTCACTTGGTATTAATATTATCATCTTTTCTGGCAACCATAAATAATGTCATCGTAAAAACCTTCCATTTAGGCTCACTTGTATTTTGTATTCATGCTAGATTAATATAGACAAAACTGCAAAAATGGTCCCTGTGGTATGCAAATTTTTGGGGTTTTAGTCCAAACCACGACTTTTTTGGATTGGTGGTCCTTTTGAGCTACTTTCTTTGCGTTTTTGGTCCCTCAGTAAACTGAAAAGACTATTATGCCCTTCTGATATATATTTTTATTCTTTTTCTATTTAATTTAAATGAAAAATAAAATAATTACCTAATTTGGGGCCCACTTCTCTCTCTCTCTCTCTCTCTTTCTCTCTCTCTCTCTCTCTCTCTCTCTCTCTCTCTCTCCAGCACCCACCTTTGACTATTGTTTTTCTCCCCCGATCAAACCTGGAAACCACCATTTTCTGATGAAAATGGAAGCTGTAAACGAAAATAAGAACCTAAATCAACAACCCAAATCTTGAACCCATTTCTCCTTCGTCACATCCAAAGCTTTGATGAGATAAACCATCTCCAAACACCTTTCTTTTCATTCAATTTTGTTGTTGCCATCAAGAAGAAGAACAGGAGGCAGCTACGTCTTCTACTTCGCCTGTCTTCTCCTTCGTTTCCTGTTATGAAATGTCAGGGGTGATGGTCAATTCCGACGAGAGTTCGAGGCAACAACCCCTTGTTGCTCCATCGTTTTACCTGTCGATCTTAGTCACTGAACTTCCCCTGAAGACTGTTGCGATCGTTGCTGCCTTTCCCCTCTTTCATCCTCCATTTCTTCTTCATTCTCTGGCCTGTACCCACCACCGAAGTAGGTGTTTCCTCGGAGCTAACATCGGAGGCAACAACCCCTTTTTGATTCCTTCTGAGACAGAAGAAGCGCAGGAGTTGAAGGCGGTGACAGGCTCGAAGATGGTTGAAGCATCGAAGGTGATGGCAATATGGTTGCTCCGTTGCTCCTCTCAGCTGCTTTCCCCTTTTGTTGACGGCTGTGGAGGTGGGTAGCACACGAAGTGAACATAGGGTGTTTGGGCTATTTGATCGACGGGAAAGAAAATGAAGGAGGAAGGGAGTTGCAGAGGTGGGGGCAGCCACCAATTCTTCTTCCCTTGCTGGTGGTATCCAAGAGAGAGAGAGAGAGAGAGAGAGAGAGAGAGAGACCCATTTTTATATTTAATAATAATAATAATTTTAAAAAGGGAAAGAAAAATGAAAAATAAATTCATTAAGGGTATAATAGTCTTTTTAGTTTGGACAGGGACTAAAATTGCATGTAAACCAGCCCAAAAGGACCACCAATCCAAAAAAGTCGAGGTTTGGACTAAAACCCCAAAAAAATGCATACCATAGGGACCATTTTTGCAATTTTGTCATTAATATATTATCATATACTCTTCATCCAGCTGCTATGAATTTCATATTAAAAGAAATTGTTATAGACTTGTGGCATGCACATGTTATTTGCGAAGATCAAACAAACCTCTATTTAATGTACCTTTTTGTCATCAATGGCGAGTCATTTAGTACGCCAATATATTTTTCTTCTTATTTTAACCTTGGTCCAAAGAGCTATGAAATTGACAAATTGTATTGGGTGCAACGTATAATGTGTTAATTAATTTAATGGTCAGGAAAGACAAAATTGCAAAAATGGTCCTTGTGGTTGGCAAAATTCTGCAGTTTTGATTCAAAAAAGTTTTGTGGTGCATCAATGGTCTAATTTTGGATATTTTTAGTGTTTTTGGTCCCTATACACTTAAAATGACTATTATACCCTTTAGATTTGTATTTTCTATTTTTTTTAATGGTTTTAAATAATTAAAGATACAAAAAGTCTCTCTCTCTCTCTCTCTCTCTCTCTCAAGAATACCCACCAGATGCCACTCTCTCAAGAACTCCCAACATATCCCACCATCGTTCACCACCAAGATCCATCTGCTACCAACGACGTTCACCACCACCATTTGTCTGCCATCATCGCCATTTACCACCACCATCCGCCTGCCACCATCGTTGTTCTCCATCATTCGCTTAAGAACACACCCAAAATCTTTCTTTATCTCTCTCTTGCCACTATCTCCATTCCCCAACACCATTCGCCGCCAACCACCTCCATCTCCCCCACCCCAACCTCTCCCTCCTTAACCTGATAAGCTTTCACCACCAACCACCAAACCACCCCCAGATCTTGCCGGAAAAATCAAACCAAAAGCTTGGTCAAGCTAACTTCTCACCATCCACAAAGACCTGAAAAATCGGAAAATCGATGGATTTAAAGAAGAAGGTGAGTGTTGAATGTGGCTTGATGTTGATTTTCTTATCGAATAGTCAATGTGGAAGAAGGTGGATTGAAGGGAACATATGAGGTCGATGGTGGCAGCGCATCCAACAGCCTCCCAAATTAGCCAACAATCACCACCATAAACACTCCTCCACCCCTTTCTTGATCACACGACAATAACCACCAATCACCTCCCAAATTAGCCACCAATCACCACCATAAATTGACTTGACGTCTCTATTTAGAACAAAGAAAAAGAAATGGGAGGTAGGTGTCGATCAATTGTGAAAAACTAGAGATGTGGGGTGAACCAAGGTGATATAGGGCAAGAAAAAACCCAACCTCTCCGATCACCTTCTTTGTCTTCAAATTTTGAGATAATTTCCAAACCCCGACCCTTCATGTTCGTCTCCTTCTTCTTTAGAATAAAAAACTGTGGAGATTTGGGGTTTTTGTTACAGGTGTTCAGATGTAACGGTGGGACGATGGTCGTTGAAGAAACAAATGTGAAGGGTGGTTATTGGTGGTGCGAAGGAGAAGCATGGGACGATGAAGCCTGCAATATTGATCCGGTAGAGAACACCTTCAAGAACGAGTTGGGTTTCTTTTTGATCTGGAGGATCAGAGAGAGAGAGAGAAAGAGAGTGAGAGTGGTGGGTTTATTTTATTTTTGTTTTTCATTTTAGAGTAAATTACACGAATGGTCCCTATGGTTTAGGGTAATTTGCACGTTTGGTCCCTAACTTATTTTCTTAACTCGGAAGGTCCCTACTATTTTTTTTTGTTACGCGCTTGGTCCCTGTCTTACATAAAAAGTCTATTTTTCCCTTTATTTTTTAATTTATTTAAATAAACACACCCCTAATCTCACCCTTCTCAGCTTACCTTACGTACCGCATTATTTTTTCCTATTTAAATAATAGTCTTTTTAGGTATGACAGAGACCAAGCGCGTAACAAAAACAAACAATAGGGACCAGACACGTAATAAAAACAATCAGTAGGGACCTTCCGAGTTAAAAAAACAAGTTAGGGATCAAACGCGCAAATTACCCCAAATCATAGGGACCATTCATGTAATTTACTCTTCATTTTATTATAAGAATAAGAAAATAAATAAAAGAAATTAAAATATAATTATTTAAGGGGCATATTAGTCATTTTAGGTGGAATGTGGATCAAAAACACAAGAAAATACAACTATAGAGACCAAAACCACACAATGTATCTAAAATTGGACCAGTGGTGCACCAACATTTCGTTTTGGACCAAAAACACATAAATTTGTCAACCACAAGGACCATTTTTGCAATTTTGTCTCAGGAAATTATGTATAATCGTACATAAATCATCAAATGAAATAAGAAACCAAATAACATGAAATAAGCAACCAAAAAAAATTGACATAAAAGAAATGACGGAAAAAATTAGTGGAAATTATGAAGTGCAAGCAACACATAAGCGTGAATTCCACAAGGATCACACTAAATAATGGCCTATTATATATTCACAACTTTTAAAAACATATAATTTTCCAATCTTGGGTTGACTTAACAAAAAAAGTGGACGTGAATTATAATTTATTAAAAAAATAAAATAAATTAAATTAAAGGTAATCAGAGGGATAGGGCTCCTGTTTGTGGTAGTTAAGGGGTTATCGGAGCAAGGTTCTACAAGTTTTGGACTATGGAATAAATGCACACATGGAAAAGGATACGGTGGCGGAACCAGGTTTAAAACAAAGGGGTATCCTAATCCGATGGGTTTAGTTTTCCGGTTTTTCAAACTTGGTTTCGGGTTTAAACTCAAACACATTCAAAAGTTTAAGTTGTTGAAAATTGAGAAGTTTGTGTTGCTTATATAACATAAGTGTTGAAGATTTGTTTCATGTTATGACCGATGTGGGATAATTTTAGAATTTAAAAAAAAAAAAAACAAGTTGAAAAAATGATAAACAAAATAAAATACACCATCAAACTAGAGACTTCAAACTTAAAAGTTCAACACTTTACCACTTGGACAACACAATACTTGTGTTTAACTTTCACAACATACTAATATAATATGTATAAAACTATATAAAAGGAGCTACGAAAATAAATGTTTGCTAAAAGATTTGAACTTGCAACATCCAGAAACATCCACTAATGCCTTAGCCATCTAAACCAACTACAATCTGTGTTACTACCTCACTAAACATACTAATATTATGTATGTATACACTACATAAAACAATTTTTTTTAAAAACATATAGTACCGAATTTTTTTAGGGGTATCCCGGGATCTATGGTAGATCTGCTCATGAGGGTACCTAAGCAATATAAAATAAAGTGTAAATATAAAATATAAATATAGTAATTTCTTTTTCATTTTACCCATATTTATGTACATAAAACATAACATGGTTATGAACAGTAAATTTATAGTTTTTTTTTTACTCTTTGCCTCAAATGTATTATCAATTTATCTGATGTTATTTTTTCCCTAAGCTTTTGACTTTTTTGGCTCAATTCTCGCTCCGCTTTTGCTTTAAACCATTCCCATTTCTTTTATTTTACATAAAGGGTCCTTAGGTTTGTTGAATCTGACTTTTTTTGGTCTATTTTTGTTTCTTGATATGTATTAAAGATTTTTGTAGTGTTTCCTGTGGGAGAATTGACTTATTTTACATAAATGGTCTTTAGGTTTTTTGATACGTATTAAAGATTTTTGTAGTATTTCCCGTGAAAGAATTGACTTATTTTACATAAATGGTCTTTAGGTTTTGTTGAATACTTGAATTTGATATTTTTGGTCCATTTTTGTTTTTCTATATATCTTAAAGATTTTCTTTAAGGAAATGGCTTAATTTACATGAATCGCCCCTAGATTTTGTTGAACTTAATACTTTTGGTCTGATTTTTGTTTTAACAAAAAAGGGTTTTGGGCGAAACTCGAATCACCTACTAGTTTAAATAAAACTCCTTCTTCTGACTTCTCTCTGTTGGTTCATATTGCTTATCATGGTGTTCTTTAGAATTTTGATCCAAATTGAGTGTGATGTATGTCTACTAAATTCATTTAATGATTGTAAGTATTTCCTTTTGTTTATCAGTCTAAACATATACTAATATAGTTTCATATGGTTAATTCCTTTCTATGATTAGATTTATACATTTTTATCATGCTTATTTATAATTAATACAATCATAGCAAAAAGAAATTTGGATAGATCATAGATGTAATTCAAATGCTTTGTTTTGTATTCAGATCTAAGTCTCAAACTTCATAATGAGACCACAAGCAAGTAGAGTGTGGGAATCAACTCTTATCTCAGTTATCATCTTCTGGAGGTAACCACATCGCCTTTTCCTTGTGAATCTCTTCTATTGGTTGAGTTTTAGGGTTTTTGGTGAGATAATAAGTTGGAAAGATGAGCTATGGGCTAGATCTGAGGTTGTAACTTCAGATCTGGACCCTCCTTGGATTCTAGAAGCATAAAGTTTTAGTTTTGGTCATGATTAAGGTCCCTCTTGAGCATGAAGTTCCATTAAGAACTTAAAATAGGCATTTAGAGCCTTTATAGCAATGCATGAATGTAAAGTTTGCAACTTTACGTGATAAGCATGCCCTAGAAGCTTGGATTTGTGATTTGGAGCCGCTGCATGGCTCAAAACAAGTCTGTATGGAAAATGGACTGAATGGACTCATCAAGTCGCAAGGTTGACTCGGCGAGTCACATGAAGATGGCTGTGAACTCGACGAGTTGGATAAACAACTCGGCGAGTCCGATGAAGATTACCATAAGACTCGATGAGTTGAAGAACAACTCGGCGAGTCGGATGAGTTTTCCCTATAATATGTATGTGTGTGTATCCGTCGAGTTGCAAGGATGGAACTCGACAGGTAGCCTTAAAGTTTGAACGAGAATCGAAGGAACTCGACGAGTCACCCCAATGTCTCGGCGAGTTGGATTGTACTTTAAGGAACTCGGCGAGTAGCCGAGGGTACTCGGCGAGTTGGGGTCAACATGGACTGTTGACCTTGACTGAGGGGTTTGACTTTGATTAGGGGTTGACTAGTAGGTTATGGAGTACCTTATAAGCTTAAGGACTTACGAGTATATTGTACTATGATAATTGGTGGCGGAGCCGGTGTCAAGTGATCCGTGAGTTGGAGTTTACCTTCCGAGTCGACATCTGCGAGGTGAGTTATCATCACTGTATCGATAGGGTCTACGACACCAAGGCCGACCCTTTAATTGTTATTGTTATGGTATGCTACATGTGGTTATGATATGTTAGATCGGAATCAGGGTAGACAGTATGTTATGCTTTTGTGATCCGTAGGGATTGGTATGTTAGTGACCTGCTAGGTCGGTACTCTAGTTACATGAGAATTCTATGATTGATGATCAGTGACATAGATATGTTTGATGTTTGTATATGTCAGTATATGATAGTTATGCGCACATGGTTATTTGCTTGTTGGTTGGGTTGAGGCGGTCCTGCTTTGTGCTGAAGGCCAACATACCCTATGAGCGGTCCGGGGAGACTGTAGGCCCACGTGGCAGACCAGTCATGCCGAAGGCTCGGGATAAATCCAGACAGACTGTAGGCCCAGTAGGGCGGTCCAGTCAGGCCGATGGCCCAGTATGCATGATTGATTGATTGATTTTTACTGATATGGTATTGTGAGTGTAGTATTGGTATTTTGGGGGTAGCTCACTAAGCCCGCGGGCTTACAGTTTTCAGTTTATTGTTTCAGGTACTTTAGGAAATCATGGCAAGGCGAAGGCGTGACCATACCTAGGGTTTGCCTTATATGTTAGAACAACATGCTAGTGCTAGGCTAGGGATCTTCAGGAATCGCATGATAGATTTGCCTGATTGCATGATGCCTATTAGCCCAGGGTTTCTTGTAAATGAAATTGACATCATCATAACTGTAGGAGTTTAGTGTATGCATCACGACTTTGCATAATAAATACCTTATAGCCTGAGAATGTTGATTCGGCCTTCGGGTAGGATTGGATATCCGAAAGTCTATTGGGTCCAATGTTATGTGCAGCTAGCGTGCACTGGCGCAGCAGGGGGTGATGGAAGTTTCATGGATGTGTGAGTCATGATAAGTGGTGAGACTAGATGCGAGATATTTGGTATTCCCATACAAATGAGGGTTGAGCGCATTTCCTATGTTGATGATATTGTTAGGGCGTTGTGGTGATACTTGAGACAAATATGGGTAGGTGTGGAAGGTAGTATGAGCCCGTACTACTGAAAGCATAGGACCCATACGCATAGCAAGGAAATCATAACCCGTAGGATTTGTGGGTTTTGGTCTCCTGACATTATGTTATTTATCTGATGACATATATATATATATATATATATATATATATATATATATATATATATCAGTATGGTGGCGACGAGACGTGTTGCTTCTAGATCTGGATCAGGATCGGGGTCGGGAGACGGAGCGTTGGAGGGGCTGATAGCACCTGAGCCTGTGGTACAGATAGGGACCGAGGAGTTGGATGCCAGGATCCGGGATATTATGCACGATGAGATTGTTGCTGTGTTCCAAGCGCAACTGCCAGAGATGTTTGGGTCGATTAAGACCGCGATGGTTGAGTACTTTGATGAGCGATATACAGCTGCCGCTGTAGCCACATCGGCTGTAACTGCGACAGGGGTTGGAGGAGGAGCCGGTAGGGCTTTCCAGTACCGGGACTTCGATATAATGAAGCCCCAACGTTTGATGCTAAACAGGATGCGATTACGACTATGAGGTGGTTATCTGACGTGGAGGGCTGTTTCTTCACGTGCTCATGTCCTGCTGACCAGAAGGTCAGGTGTGCCCTGAACCTGCTGACACTTGGGGCAAAGGACTGGTGGAGGCTGACGATTAGGTCGTATACTGATGATCAGCGGGCTGCTGTTACTTGGGATCAATTCAGAGATATGTTCCATACCTGCTACATTCCACGCGTTGAGCGGGAGCGACTTGCGCAGGAGTTTTTGACATTGAGACAGGATGGGGAGTCTGTGATGGAGATTACCCATATGTTCACGACGAGGGCTATGTTTTTCCCGGAGTTTGCTTCAGAGTAGTCTCAGATGACTCGTTATCTGAGTATGCTCAAGACTGATATTCGACAGTTTGTGTCTACACAGCAATGTGATACCCTCCTGGATCTTCAGGAAGCCGCGAGGCGGCGTGAGTTGGAGATAGAGTTGCAATTGAAGGAGCAGCGTCAAGCATCGACACAGTCTCAGTCGGTGCCTAAGCCGTCTAAGACCGCTGATACACGGTCTGGGAGTCATCAGAGCTGCACCTGTGGAAAGTGTGGAAGGGTTCATTCGGGGTTTTGTCGAGCAGGAGGTGGGTTCCACAAATGTGGCAAGGAGGGGCACTATGCTAGGGACTGCTGTCAGTCCGCTCCTCCAGCAGATATGAGGATTTGTTACCATTGTCATCAGGTTGGTCATGTGAAGACCAACTGTCCGCAGCTTACCGCCAAGCCGACACAGGGTTCCGCACCCGCTACTGTGAGGATTGGAGATGGGAGGCCAGTCAAGGTGGAGCCTCCGAAGGCTCAGGTCGCGCCTTCCAGCTCGCGGCCGAGGAGGCCAAGGCAGCACCGGATGTGGTTGCTGGTACATTTCTATTCTCTTTCTCAGTTATTGTATTTGTGTTATGCTTATTGATTGTACCTATGATTAGGTACATTTTTAGTGAATTCTTTGCTCGCTTTGGTATTATTTGACTCGGGGGCGAGTCGTTCGTTTGTATCTTAGACCTTCTCTAGAGGGTTCAGTGTGCCGATAGATGATCTTGAGTGTCCGTTGCGAGTTTCGATCGTCAACGAGCACGGGGTTTCTGGTACATCGATCTACCAGGGATGCAAGTTGGAGATTTTCGGGGTGTCCTTCCCGATAGATTTGATTCCTATCCCCATGGGGGAAGTGAGCGTGATTGTAAGGATGGATTGGCTTAGCCGTTTTGGTGACATGATCGACTGTGAAGGACAACGGGTAGTGGTTCGAACCCCAAGTGGGGGAGAACTTGTAGTATATGGTGAGGGAACCAGGTTGGGATTAGGGTTTTGTTCGGCAGCCAGGGCTCGACAGTATATTCAGCACAGGTGTGTCGGTTATTTAGCATACGTGGTAGATACGTGGGTTAGGGAGCAGCCCTCAGTTTCAGAGGTTCCCATGATCATTGAGTTTGCTGACGTGTTTCCGGAGGAGTTACTCGGAGTGCCTCCAAAGAGGTAGGTTGAGTTCAGGATTGATCTAGTGTCGGGTGCAGCCCCTATCGCTAAGGCGTCGTACCGACTGGCACCGCCAGAGATGCAAGAGTTGTCATCTCAGTTGCAGGAAGTGTTGGGTAAGCAGTTTATTCTTCCGAGTAGTTCACCATGGGGAGCACCGATCCTTTTCGTCAGGAAGAAGGACGGTTCGCACAGGATGTGCATTGACTATAGGGAGCTCAACAAGTTAACGGTGAAGAACCGTTACCCGCTCCCGAGGATAGATGATCTCTTTGATCAACTGCAGGGTGCATCTTGGTTTTCTAAGATTGATTTGAGATCAAGATATCACCAGGTCAGGGTGAGGGAGGAGGACATAGAGAAGACCGCGTTTCGGACTCGTTATGGTCATTACGAGTTCGTGGTGATGTCGTTTGGGCTCACCAACTCGCCAGCGGTGTTTATGGATCTGATGAACCGAGTCTGCATACCGATGCTCAATCGCTCGATCATTGTGTTCATAGATGATATTTTGGTGTATTCCAAGACTCGAGAGTAGCATGAGGAGCATCTTAGGGAGTTGCTGGAGGCTCTGAGGCAAGAACGGATGTATACCAAGTTCTCGAAATGCATGTTTTGGTTACGAGAGGCTCAGTTCCTTGGACATCTGGTTAACAAGGAGGGGATTTTGGTCGATCCGGCTAAGGTGGAGGCGGTTATGCAGTGGGAGACTCCGAAATCTCCCTTAGACATCAAGAGTTTCTTGGGTTTAGCAGGGTATTATCGTAGATTCATTCCTGATTTCTCCAAGATTGTCATACCCCTCACTCGTCTAACGAGGAAGGGGGTGGATTTCCGGTGGGACCCTGAGCAGCAGAGGGCATTTGAGACCCTTCGGCGATGTTTATGTGAGGCGCCGATGTTGACACTCCCCGAGGGAGTTGAGGATTTTGTGGTATTTTGGTATGCGTCCATCACAGGCTTGGGGGCAGTCCTCATGCAGAGGGGACGAGTGATGCCTACGCATTGTGGCAGCTGAATCCGCATGAGACAAGATACCGTACGCACGATCTTGAGTTGGGAGCGGTGGTTTTCGCTCTTAAGATTTTGAGGCACTATCTGTATGGGTTCCGTTGTACTATATACACGGATCACAAGAGTTTGAGACATATCATGGATCAGCCGAACTTGAACATGAGGCAGCTCAGTTGGCTGGATGTGGTCAAGGACTATGATTGTGAGATCCTTTACCATCCTGGTAAAGCGAACGTGGTTGCGGATGTTCTGAGCCGCAAGTCACCTGGGACCTCGACCCCAGCCAGGTGTATGAGGATAGCAGTGGATTCCCCGATGGTGGGTTTGGTCAGGGATGCTCAAATTGAGGGTATGAGACCAGAGAACTGGAAGTTGGAAGAGGATTAAGGGCGAAAGCACCTGGTTTGTTTAGAATAGTCGTGGATTGTTGACCCATTACGGTCGGGTTTGGGTTCCGATGTCCGGAGGGGTCCGACTGACACTGATAGAGGAAGCTCATAAGTCTCGTTTTTCGATTCACCCGGGAGCCACCAAGATGTACCATGATTTGAGTTCGAGTTATTGGTGGCCTAGCATGAAGCGAGATATCGTTTGGTTTTTTGAGAGGTGCTTGACCTGTAGGATGGTCAAGACTGAGCATCAGAGGCCGCATGGTAAGCTGCAGCCTCTGGAGATTCCCATGTGGAAATAGGAATGGGTCGCAATAGATTTCATCACGAAGTTGCCGAAGACGGAAAGAGGGTTCGATGCTACATGGGTCATCGTGGATCGATTGACCAAGAGTGCCCATTTTCTAGCCTTACGGGAGAGTTTGTCGGCAGAGAAGTTGGCCGACCTGTACGTCAGAGAGATTATCTCTCGCCATGGGGTTCGAGTTTCTATCGTTTCCAATCGAGATGTCAGGTTTACCTCCCATTTTTGGCAGAAGTTCCACGAGGAACTGGGTACGAGACTGCATTTTAACACGACATTTCATCAGCAGACTGATGGGCAGAGTGAGTAGACCATTCAGACCCTCGAGGACATGTTGAGGGCGTGCGTCATTGATTTCGGTGGGAGCTAGGATTCCCACCTACCGCTTGCTGAATTCGCCTACAACAACATCTATCATTCCAGTATTGGCGCCCCACCTTTCGAGCTGTTATATGGGCGGAAGTGTAGGACCCCAGTCTGCAGGGGTGAGGTTGGGCACAGGGTCATGGGTTGGACAGAGGTAGTTCTGCAAACTACCGAGATGATACAACATATTAGACAAAGACTGCAGACCGCTCAGAGCCAGCAGAAAAGTTATGCCGACTGACGTCGATCTGAGTTGGAATTTCAGGTGGGTGACATGGTTCTTCTGAAGGTCTCACCCTGGAAGGGTGTGATCCGCTTCAGGAAGATGGGAAAATTGGGTCCCTGTTACATTGGGTCGTTCAGGATTGTTGCCAGGGTTGGCAGGGTGGCTTATAGGCTAGAGCTTCGGAGGAGCTTAGCCGGATCCACAACACATTCCATGTTTCACAATTACGAAAATGCATTATGGACCAGGAGGCAGTGGTATCGTTGGATGACATTCAGGTCGATGGGCACCTGAACTATGTGGAGAAGCCTGTGGCTATTTTGTAAAGGAAGAAGAAGATTCTGCGAAATAAGGAAATACCTTTAGTAAAGGTACAGTGGGAACATCGGAAGGGATCCGAGTGGACATGGGAGCCGGAGGCGGAGATGCGCGAGCATTACCCGACATTGTTTATTCCAGCGGACTTCGAGGGCGAAGTCTAGTTCAAGTGGGGGAGAGTTGTAACGCCCCAATTCTCAGGTATTGTTTAAATAAGATTTATTGGGTTAAGCTCTACTTGACGAGTTGGTTAACCTACTCGTCGAGTAGCAATGGGATGGGATCGCCTGTTAAGTGACCTAATCGATGAGTCTATATTGGGACTCGACGAGTTGGAGCTGGCAGATGAAACCCTAAATCCCGGGGTTTGCACCACTATTTAAAGGAGCCTCAACTTCCTTTAGCCTCTTTGCAGTCTTTGAGAGCCCATTAAAAACCCTAATACGTGATGTGTAATTTAATATGCTTATATTTTATTCAAGTTAATTTTATAAAAATAATTTACTAAACTATACTATTAAACACACTAGGCAGTGTACCTAATCGTGCAATAGTATAGCTATGGTAAGAACGAGTGTCGAACTCAAGGAACGGTGTTTGAATTAACTTTATTCTACTATTAACTAATTACTAGTTAAATAAGAAAGGTTTTGTTTTCTTAGTTTTGCAAGACTAAAAACTTAAATTACCAAATTAACTCGAAATTCACTTAATTAAACTAACACTAAGCTAAGCAGGCAAACAAGTATGAATTAACCAAGGTGAGAAAGAGACTTTCGTTTAGCTTTGGATTTGTTGTTATTATGGTTGTTTCATAGAAGTGCAATGGATTTAGTTTCTTTGGCTACCGATTCCTAAGATGACCAAATTGGTATTCACCAATTTGATCCTTTAGCAAACTAGCTTATTTATTCGGTGATCAAGCGGACAAACTTATAAGTTCACTAGTGTTCGGTTCGAGTTGCTTAGACTTATAATTAATTGACCAATTAAATTTATTGATTCAATTTTATATATGATTTATCGTCATATATTGGCTCTTATACTTTGTTACCCACTTTTCTACTTAACCCTAGGGTTTAATCAAAACTCTAGTCCTATAATTTTGCAAATCACAAGATCATAAGATTCAAATTCAATTAAGGAAAATAGTCATTCTACCCTAATCAAATTCAGCAATAAGTAGATAAAAAGCAGTTATCAAAAGTACTTGAGGTTCTTTAATAAGCAAAAGTCAACAAATAACCAAATAACTAAATCCTAACTATGAAATCAACCATGTTTAGTCAACTCATCCTAGTTAAATGAAATTCATGAGCATTTAGCTCATGATTTCAGCAAACAAAGTCATAAAATCAAGATTCAAAAGTAAAGACATAGCTATTCCTAATGAAAAATCGAAAAGTAGAGTTTAGTTGCCTTTGATCTCCTCCTTCTAATGATTGTGATTGAATTCCTTGCTTCCAATGCTTAATTCTAGTGCCCTTGCCTTGAAAGACTTCGAATTCTCTAGAGCCAAAAGTTCCCATTCGAAGGTTTATGTGAGATATTTATACTTCTCCCAAAAGTAGGGCACCATGTCGTGGTGATTGTGTTTATCTCGTATTCTACAAGTCATCGAATATGATCGGGAATCTTCAAGACACCACATTGTGGCAGATATTACCACGATGTGTTGGGCATATTTTCCTTTATTTTAGAGCGCTAGTCCAAACTTTCAACTCCAAGCTTCCTTAATCCAGCTTCCAGCTTCCTTTTTGCTCCAAACAAGTCTTTTAATACCTACAACATGATTCATAGGAAATTAAGTATCTTTTGTTCTAATAAGGGCATAAAAGTAATTATAATATCAGGATATGTTGTATAAATATCTGTATAAATATGCACATATCAAAATACCCCACACTTATTATTTGCTTGCCCCCAAGCAAATTTATTTAGAATTTTACCAGCAAGATACAAAACAATCCATTTCAAACCCATCCATTATCCTAAGATCTCAATGCATGTAATTGTGTCTAAAATTCCTAAGAACTTCTCATTCGTAAATACTCACAATCTCTATGAATCTTCACCCCTTAACTTATACGACATTCATTTTTGCAACCCTCCGAATCAATCCTCAGAAATCTTGCTTACCCTCAAGTTGTTTTTGGCTAAACAACCAAGCATACATAAATTCTAGAAATTACAACTTTGATACCATAATAGAGCTCTTTTCTTTTTTCTTCTTCTTTTTTTTCTTTTGAATTCTTCACTTTGTTGTATATTTGATCTTTGATATACATGAATTCACCACCTTATTTTTTTGATTTTTTGGTATCTTCAATTTTTGATTTCTTCAGAAATTATGTTCCTTTGATCTTCACATTTTAAAAACTCCAAACTTCTTTAACTCTTTAGTAATTTCTCTCTCTCTTTTTTTACATGTATTCTCACTTTTTTTTTCTCTGAAATCCTACATATTTAAGCAAGGAGCTTAGCTTCAACCTTTATTAGGTAATATATTAGTCTAAGTGCAATGACTACCTAAGCTTTCCTGGATAGATTTCAGGTTTAGGCTGCAAAACATGTTATGCCATATAAGCTACCAGATTACCTTTTATACTTCATGATGTTCACTAGAAAATAGGAAGCCACAAATACACTATAATATGTGTTGGCTCAAGTAAACATTTGGGCTCTCATCGGATCATCTAATACTATACTAGCAAAAGTTTTAATTGGCTAAGTTTCCTGAATTAGCATATTAAGAACTAAAATCTAAAAAAAATCAAATGCTTTTCCTTATGTTAAATACCCCCTACCCCACACTTATTTCATGCAATGCCCCCATTGCATGGTATGCAAAATATAAACTTAAAAAGAGGGAGAAAAAGGAACAAACTCCCCTGGGATAGAAGATGTGACTTGACTCATGGAAAAGACTTCTAACTCATTGGAACGTGTGGGCACAAAAGTTGAAAGAATAGCGGCCTCCTTGTGGTAATCGGTAGAATTCTTCATTAAAGCGCGAAAAGAAAATTCAAAGGCATGGGAACAACTCATCCCTACCATGAAAATGAGTATGATGCTACCCACATTACGGAGACTACTGGAAATACGAGAGTAGGTTCGGAAAACTGATTCGAAAAGCACCACATCGTGGTAGACCAAACAGAACACTTCTTGGTTTTGAAAATTGCGACACCACGTCGTGGTGTCAGATACCGCGTCGTGGTGGTGTTGAAAAGTGAAATTCGAAGGGCGAAAAGAGCTGCAACTTGAACTAAAATGACACCATCTCTTCCATACAACTGTAGGACACGACCCTTTCACTCTATGACTCAATTAGACCACGAAAAATGCTCTCAAACCACGCTTCAATCGACGTTCTCTTATACCTTTACTCTAACGAACTTTCTTGTTCCAAACATACCCTTACTTGACTCTTACATATGACCTAAAACTAGGATAAAGGAAATGGTAATAAAAGTAGGAAAAATATCCAAACAACCAAACCATACAAAATAAATTTGTAACAAGACATAAAGCAAACAAAAGAAAACCATAATAAAAAAACTAGTTTAGAACAAGACAAAATAAAACCAAAGAAAAGGATAAGAACTCAATCTTCTGCCTCATCACTAGCTCCACCACCACTGCCTCCAGCTCCACCCAACTGCTCTCGCCAAATGTCGCCCCACGTTGGAACATGTGGGTACGCAGAAGGAAAATGCTCCGGACGAGATACACACATAGAGCTCATTAAATGATCTAGGCTCATGTTGGTGTAATTTGTTGCACTAGACATATAGTCCTTATATCGTCTCCTTGCCATACTGTAAGGATCCATGGGCATCTCATCTTCTCCCGGTATCACTGGCTCACCTGCTTCGGCTTCATTTCCCCGTTGCCTTCCACGGATTGGAACATGGTGTCGTGGAGTATCGTCAGGAATGCTAAAACCAACCATTCCATGACCAACAACAATCTGAGCCCTCTTATAAAGAAGAGTGGAAAAGGTCTTTTGAGGTTTAACTGTAAGCAAAGAAGCCTCCCACTTCTCAAAAATACCAAAAGATTGTGCGAGTTGGGTAATCCACATACCGCCATTAAGCGGGGACCCACGCCTGTCCTTAGCTGCCCGAACTGTAAGGAAATCAGCCAAGTGAAAAGGTAAATCAGCATAAACCTCAGTTGAGGTGAGAACCCATAAAAAGAAAACATCCACAGTAGGACATTTATCCCCCTCCTGACGTTCATTAATGGTATTAGTGATCAGGCGGTGTAAAATGCGGTGAATTGGCGATCGGATACCCTTGTGGTAAACCCATTAGCAATATAATGCCAATGGTCCTCTGCCTTGAACCCTTCGATGTTGCTAATGGAGGCTGCTATAAATTGTTGGTATAAAGGTGTATGGACTTCAGTTGGAAGGTAGATACCAATCCGTAGTGCAAAATCAGCTAGGCTTAAGGAACTCCTTTCCCCTCCAAGGCAAAAAATAAGATTATTATCCGCATAAATTCCATCTTTTCTTGCAAAAGATACTGTGGCAAGAAATTCATACACCACCTCTTTGTAAACCACCTCTTGAATATAAAAAATTCGCCTCCATCCCAAACACATAAACTGCCCTTGAACTCCATTGAATACCTTGTCAAGATAAGGCTCCATAGCTTCCATCAAACCCAAACTTCCAATCCAGTGCCAATCAACCTCAACTGGAACATGCAACTTCCTTTTCTTGAGTAAATCAATCTTAGCAGCCCATCACACACGTGTCTCGGGTGCAACATCTCGTGGAAAAGAATACCATGGAAAATCGTGAGTAACGGGTTGACTTCTTCTAATCTTGCTAGTCATTTCTGCATAATATCCACAAAAGAACAACCAAACAAACCATATGCATTATTATAATCGAAAAAGAAGAAGAAAAACTGTGATTCCAGACACCACGACGAGGACCACGATGAGCTCGTCATGGCGTCGTGACTGTGATGAGATAAGCTCAATTCGCTCCTATTTCAACGCCATATTAACTAAATCCAAGTTCAGGGTTTGTTCAGTGGATGAAATAGAGTAGAATGGTAGAAGAATTAGGGAGAAAAAACTTCCTAAATTGGATCCGAATTTTGCAAAAATTGGAACCCTAATGTAGCACCTGGTTCTTGGTACGTATTCTTTTATTAATATTTTTGCATTTTGGCCTTGGACTCGGCGAGTTGAAGGACCAACTCGCCAAGTAGAAGCAGGATGAGACGTGGGGTTTAAGCAGTGGACTCGACGATTCGGGTCCCGGACTCGGCGAGTAGGCCCTGTCTGGACAAAAACCCTAACCCGAGGGTTTGCACCGTATTTAAACACCTTAACTCAACCTCCTTCGTCCCATTTCCTCCCAGAAGACCGCCATAGCAAACCCTAGCCGTTATTGAAGGAATATAAGGTCTTTGGAATGATTTTGGTGCTTTTGTGACCCAAGGAAGGAAGGAAAAGCTTGAAGGATCAAGAGGAGGCTAGAAGGATCTGATTTTGAGCATCATTTGAAGTCTACAGAAGGTATAAAGTCTATACCTTGTTTGTTCTTTTGATAGATCCCATTTTTTTGGAGTTTTAGGGCTTTTCTAAGCCATTTTGGTCACCAACCATGATTGCAAGCATGGTTAGGGGTTGATGTTTCAGATCTAGGCCCTTAGAGGGGTTTCAAGGTAGAAAGGAGTGGCTCTTACACTCAAAGAAGGCCCCATACATTGTAAGAGATTGTTTTAGGACCTTTTGAGCTCAAAGTCTCATGCAAGCACGTAAAGGTTGTAACTTTACGTGCTAGATCAATTGTAGAAGCATAGATCTATCTTTTGATCAAGGGTTGTACATCAGAAATCGAAGATTTAGTGAGAGGATGTGACCAACTCGACGAGTCCATTCTTGGACTCGACGAGTCCAAGGTTTCTGTTCCATATCAGTTGAGGGTCATAAGGACCCAGTTGAGTGTGGAAAGGATTTAAGGGGGTCCTGGGGAGTGACCCAACGTTCTGGACTAAGCCATTGTTCTGGTAGTTCATGGGACTCGGAGAGTGCATGAGCAGACTCTACGATTCCAAGGCAAACTTATTAAGGATGAAGATGAACTCGACGAGTTGTTCATACAACTCGATGAGTCAAGGACAAGACCTGTGTATCATTTGAAGATGAATTTGGTGAGTTGTTCATACAACTCGGTGAGTCGGATGAGGATTCAGTCGATGTTCATTTAGAAGGAAAACTCGTCGAGTCATCGCCTAACTCGACGAGTAGAGATGGGTATAAGGAAAAATGGAAGGATAGGGACTCGGCGACTTGGTGAGCCAACTCGGCGACTCAGGTCAACTAGAAGTTAACTTTGACTTTGATTTGGTCAGGGGTAAAATGGTCATTTTACCCTAAGAACAGTTAGCAATGTATGACTAAGTGTTTTGTAGGAATTATAGCCGGAGGATTTTCGGAGCAGCAGCGGCAGCAGTTAGAGGATTCCCGCATAGATCAGCAACTACTACGAGGTGAGTTACCTTCCAGTAGCGGTGGGTCTATGGCCACAATGCCGGCCCACTAGTAGGAGTTGTATGTTAGATGATTGTCTCTGTGATATCATCTATGTTTGCTACTACCTGATATGTTATATGCTGGCATGATATGTTATATGTGATAGTAGTAGAGTTCGGTTGTTAGGACCGAAGGGTAGGTCAGGCACCCCAGATATGTCTGACATTATGCGATTATATGTTATATGTTGGCATGATATGTTATATGTGATAGAGGTAGTATGAGGGGAATAGTCCCCAAGTTCGGTTGCTAGGACCGAAGGGTAGTTCGGGCACCCCAGATATGTCTGATAGTATGTTTATGTTATGATATATGTGATAGCAGCAGTAGGGGTGGATTAGTCTCCGAGGGTCGGTTGTTAGGACCGACGAGTAGGTCAGCACCCCAGAATGGCTCAACATGGGTAGGTCAGCACCGCAGAATGGCTTGACATGGGTAGGTCGGCACCCCAGAAGGGCCGTACCGGGTAGGTCGGGCACCCCAGAATTGCCCGACAGTATGTATGCTATGTGATTGTATGGTATGTGTTATGATGGGGGAACTTACTAAGCTTCGTGCTTACAATTTCCAGTTTTGGTTTCAGGTACCTCTTCAGCGAAGGGGAAGGAGCTAGCGCGGTAGCGGCACATCATACACACAATCTTTGTTTTCCGCATTATGAGTTATTCTGGGATTTGTACTCTAACATTATTATGTTTTTACGATTCGGTTTTTAGATACGAGACATGCTTTTATTAAATGATATGATCGGTTGATATTTTGACACAAATGTTGTGCAAATCACTTAATCAAAAATGAAATTTTTGGTCATGAAAATTGGGTCGTTACACCTAGTTTCCCAAAATTAGCCCTAAATGTGTTCAAATTAAGAAATAGATGTTCTATAATACCATAATCACTATCAATAGTAAGCAAATCACAAGAAAGTCATACCTTTTTGGGGACAAGGAACACGAAATCGATGGAGAGGAAAAAGAGTTCTTCATGGAAGCTGGCACGACGAGAGAGATGGGGTGTGTAAAAAGTGAAAATGTTTTAACTTAAGTTTAAAAATCCTTTAATGACAGTAGTTATATTTGTTGCCACGACGTGGTAGAATACCACACGTCATGGTGTTGAGGTTTTTATCATAGTGAAATCGTGAAAAAGAAATCACCACCTCGTGGTGGGCAAAATTTTCTTATTTAACAAAAACACTTAAAAATACACACCCCACACTCGTTTATTGCCACACCCCATGACGAATTCATAGATAAACCAGAAGAATGAGATAATAAGGACCTAGATAAAACTAAAAAAACAAATAAAAGTAAAGAAAAAAAAATGCAAACTCAAAACCAAAGGTTGCCTCCTGCAAGCGCTTCTTTTGAAGGAGTCATGAGTTGGACTCCTTCCCAAGCTACGTTGTTTCTGCTCGTATGAATTTGAAGATTTCACCCTCCCTTTCTTCACTTAACATTCCATCCTCTTAATTCTTCACTCGATGCCCATTAACCTTGAAAGGGATCCTGTCTCTTGAAATAAGTTCAGTAGCTCCATGTGGGAAAACTTGTTTGACAACAAATGGCCCGTCCCACCTTATTTAAAATTTACCGGGAAACAGTTTCAACCTTGAGTTGAAAAGTAGCACTCTTTGTCCTTCATGGAACTCTTTATTACCTTTAAGCCTCATATCATGCCACTTCTTAGTTTTGTCTTTATAAATCAAAGAACTTGTATAGGCTTCGTTTCTAAGTTCTTCGAGAGCATTCATGTGTATCAACCGGTTGGCACGCAGTTCATCTAACTCAAAATTACATATCTTCAAAGCCTAAAATGCTTTATGCTCTATCTCAACTGGCAAGTGTCAACTCTTCCCATAAACCAACCTATGGTCTAGTACCTATAGATGTTTTGAAAGTTGTTCTAAACACCCATAGTGCATCATCAAGCTTATCCGACCATTCCTTTCTATTACTTCCAACCGATCTTTCTAATATTCTCTTCAATGCCCGATTTGTAACTTCAGTTTGTCCACTTTATTGAGGATGATATGATGTTGAAAATCTATGATGAACACCATATTTTTGCAACACCTTAGCTAACTAATCATTTGCGAAGTGGGAGCCTCGATCACTAATTAGAGCCTTAGGAACTCCAAATCTTCAAAATAACTTTTTGAGGAAACGTACTACTACTCGAGCATCATTCGTGGGTAATGCTTGTGCCTCCGCCCATTTGGATACATAATCGACTGCTACCAATATGTATTTATTTCCCTTTGACATTGGGAAAGGTCCCATGAAGTCGATTCCCCAATTATCAAATATTTCACAAACTTGAATGCTATTTTGGGGCATCTCATTCCGTGATGAAATATTTCCTAACCTTTGGCATGAATCACATTCTTTGACAATTTTTGTAGCATCTTTAAATATAGTAGGCCAATAAAAACTCGAATCAGAAACCTTATTCGCTGTATATTGCGCTCCATGATGTCCTTCGGTGGGCCCTCTATGACAATGATTCAAGATTTCACGACTTTCCTTCCCGAATACACATTTTCTTATCATACCATCAGCATAGCTACGAAAGAGGTATGGCTCATCCCAAAAGTAATACTTAATTTCTGAAAAGAATTTGTTCTTTGATTGGCGGTTCAAGTCGTTTGGAATGTATTCACTTGCTAAATAGTTAGCTATATCTGCAAAACATGGAATCTCTCCTGCTATAACCAATAAATATTCTTCTGGAAACTCATCTCCAATCTTGTTTTCTTCTAACTCCTCCAAGTGCAGGTTTTGTAGTCTCGATAGATGATCGGCAGCCACGTTCTCCATCCCCTTTTTATCTCGTATTTCAATGTCAAATTCTTGTAGCAGCAACACCCAACGAATCAACCTTGGCTTAGCATCTTGTTTATCAAAAAGATACTTAAGGGCAGAATGGTCGGTAAAAATTTCATAATAGATAGGCTGAAAATGCTTGTCAATTCTTTGTCCCAAAATAACTCCCACCGCAAAATCACTGGCATCACACATAAGCTCAAAAGGAAGACTCCAATCTAGAGCTATCATAATAGGTGTAGTGGTCAATCTTTCCTTCAACAAATGAAATGCATTAAGAAACTCTTTAGAAAAGTTGAAAGAACATCCTTCAAGAGAAGTTGAGTCAAGGGCCTTGGGATCTTGGAAAAGTCTTTAATAAAGCTCCTATAAAATCCTGCATGACCTAGAAAGCTTCTTACCCCCTTGACATTTGTTGGAGGTGGTAATTTGGCTATGGTATCAACCTTCGCTCTATCCACGTCTATCCCCATCCTTGAGACCTTGTGACCTAACACAATGCCTTCCTTCACCATAAAATGACACTTCTCCCCATTGAGAACAAGGTTGGTCTTCTCACATCTTGCTAGCATAAGATCCAAGTTGGACAAACAGTCTTCAAAAGAGGACCCGAAAACCGAGAAGTCATCCATGAAAACCTCCATAAACTTCTCAATCATACCATGAAATATAGCCATCATGCATCTTTGGAAGGTGGCTGGTGCATTG
Source organism: Lactuca saligna (assembly GCF_052625555.1). Classification (NCBI taxonomy): domain Eukaryota; kingdom Viridiplantae; phylum Streptophyta; class Magnoliopsida; order Asterales; family Asteraceae; genus Lactuca; species Lactuca saligna. The sequence continues at coordinate 101,187,920 of NC_136424.1, read as the reverse complement.
CATAACCCAAAAGTCATGCGTCTATATGCAAATGTTCCACTTGGGCATGTAAAAGTTGTCTTTTCTTGATCTTGTGGGTCAATTGGAATGTGAAAGTACCCCAAGAAACCATCAAGGAAACAATAATAAAGATGCCTGGACAACCTCTCTAGCATTTGATCAATGAATGGTAGCGGAAAATGATCTTTGCATGTTGCATCATTAAGCCTTCGATAGTCAATACAAACGCGCCACCCAGTAACTATCCTTGTTGGGATCAACTTGTTAGCTTCATTGGTTACCACTGTCATTCCTTTTTTCTTTGGCACAACATGTACTGGACTCACCCATGTGCTATTAGATATTTAGTAAATGATACCATCATCTAATAGTTTCACCACCTCTTTTTTAACTACTTCTTGCATGTTTGGGTTGAGCCTTCTTTGGCGTTGTACTATTGGTTTAGCTCCTTCTTCTAAATTGATATTATGAGAACAATAGGCTGGACTAATCCCCTTGATATCCGTGATTTTCCATGCAATGGCACCTTGTCTCTTCTTTAGAATTTTAACTAAGCTTTCTTTCTCGTGTTTTGCCTGGTCGGAAGAATTGATTACTGGCTTTTGTTATTCTTCTTCTAAGAACGCATACTCCATGTGTTCGGGAAGAGCCTTCAGCTCGAGTTTGGGTTTTGCGTCAGCCACCACAACGTGGTGATCCTACCACGTTGTGGTGTCGTGGTTTTTAATTCCAGATCGAGGAAAAAAACTTTTCCACATCGTGGCATCCTTACCACGTCGTGTTGTCTCTTCTGTCTCTTGCATTGCTTCATTGTACTCGCCTTCTTCCAATAACTTCTCCAATTCTTGAAGGTCGAGTTCAGGATCAAAGTTTCCTTCATCAAGCACCATAAATCCTTCATTTTCTTTTTCTTTCCATCCCACTAGTACTTTTTCCAATATTTCATCCAACACATCAACGGAAAACGCCGTATCATCATTCATCCTTGAATGTTTGATCGCTTGATTAACTCTAAAAGTCACCGCTTCCTCCAACATGTAATGTAAGATTGGATTCCCTTATATCAACTAAAGCTCGGGTAGTGCTCAAGAATGGTCTTCCAAGAATGATCGGGACTTACTCATCTTCCTCCATATACAACACAATAAAATCCGTGGGGAAAACGAACTTGTCTACCTTCACTAATAGGTCTTCACAAATGCCCCTTGGGAAGGTCATAGTCTTATTGGATAGATGGATAACCATGCGGACCGGTCTCGGTTCGGGAAGATCAAGCTTTTTGAAGAATGAGTATGGCATCAAGTTGACACTTGCTCCTGAGTCGGCTAGAGCATGAATTGTTGCTAGATTCCCGAATTGGCACGGTAAAGTTATGCTCCCTGGATCCCCCATCTTCTTTGGTAGCATGTTTAACATTGCAGCAGAGCAAGTTTCATTTAGTACAACTTTTGATAATCCTTCCATTTTCTTGCGGTTTGTCAATAGGTCCTTCAAAAACTTGGCATACTGTGGCATTTCAACTGGAGCCTCAAGGAATGGAATGTTGATTTGAAGAGATTTTATGTGATCTAAGAACTTCTGGTAATCTTCAGCATGCTTCTCTTGAATTGCTCTGCTTGGGAAAGGAAGTGGTGGATGATATGTCTTCACCGACTCGGTATTTTTCTCCTCAGAGTCTTGCCAAGCCGTGGTAGATCCACCACACCGTGGTGATTGCCTAGACTTGTTATCTTTATTTTCTTCTTGTCCTTCCTGTTATGCTTCGGGTTCGTTTATGTCGATAGTGGTTAAGTGAGTGATAATTTTCCCACTTCTAATGGTGATGGCTTGAATGTGTAGCTAGTTGCCCAAGTTGTTTCTCTATATTTATGATCGAAGCTTGCTGATATCTCAAGAGTGTTTGCTGGTTTTTCATCATCTCCTATTGTTCCTTCATCATAAGTTGTTGCTCTTTGATTGTTAATTGTTGCTCTTTAATTGCTGCTTCAGTTACCTTGTTCCTTTTTTAGATACTGCTGCAAATCGAGTGAGCATACTCTCAAAATCAGATTTATTCTCAACCGTTGGTTCTTCTCTTTGATAAATGCCCCTCCCTCTTTGTTCATACTTTTCTTCCTTGACCTTTTTATACTCATCATAGGGCAACCACTTCTTCTTAGGCTTTCTCCAGTCTTCATCTAGATGATCACCACTTGAGTAGCAAGCTTGGACCTTCTGGTTTCCATTTCCATCTAGGTCATATTCCTTGGTTAAATGCAGCCCGTTGTAGTTTTCACATCCAACCCGAATAGCTTGGATTGTTTGGTCCATTTTAGTCATTAGTCTATCCATGCTTTGCAACATTTCCATTACCGCTGACATATCCTCCGAAGTAGCATTTACTAAACCCCTTGTCACATCATTCTGTGGATTATGTTATTCTATAGAATGTTTAGAGAATTCTTCGATAAGTTTCTTAATCTCCGCCGAATTTTTCTTAGTAAGAGGGCCTTGAGAGTCAAGAAGTTGGCGGGTGGTGACGTTCACCCATCATAAAAGACCGAGACCTCTTGCTGCACATTGAGGTCATTTTGGGGGCAATTCCTTATTAGACCTTTATAACGTTCCCAAGCTTCATATAATGATTCCTCCAATTGTTTTTCAAAGTTGGTGATGGACTTTTTGAGCTTAGGCACCTTGGATGGTGGGCAAAATTGTTCCAAAAATAGTCCACGCATCCGTGCCCATGTTGTTACCGCGCCTGGTGGTAATGCCTTTTGCCAATCTTTTGCGGCTCCCTTAAAAGTGACAGGGAGCATTCATAACAATACCGTTTCTCTTGGCACATTTGGGATGTTAAAGTAGTTGGCAATGTCGTTCACTTCATCTATATGCTTGTAAGCATCTTCGTGATCCTTTCAGGTGAAAGGAACCTCCTTCAGTGCGGTAAGTATATGCCCTTTGAGTTCAAAAGTTGCAGTGTCAGGAATGGTGGGTTGCACGAGACCCGGTCATGTGTCCTCTCGAACTCTCTTCTTGTACGCCTCCATTGAGAGGTCCGTAATGTTGGCCATGGTGTTGTCAGGTTCTTCGTGATCACTTCCTTCAAAATCAATAAAACTTTCCTCATTCTCGATCTTGTACTCAGTGTCTTCTTTTGTGTTGTTGGACTCCCTCGTTTTCTTTCCCTTCTTTTTACCAAAACCCGATTTCAGACTCTTTAAAGGGGACTACTTCAGAGTATCTTTGTCAGCCTTGTTCTTGTTCTTTTGAAGAACGGATTTCAGGTCTTCGAGTGGTGGAATGAAAGATGAATTTGATCCAAGGGTCATAAACGATTTGCAAATAAACAAAGAAAACACGTAAAAGAAAAAAAATGAGAAATAAAATCCTTACAGTAGCTATACCACGATGTGGTATAAATCACCACATCGTGGTGAATCTAAATTACGAAAATACTTAAAATTAAAACTAAACTCGAACATAAAATAGTCCTAACAATAGCAATATAAAGTAATTAAAACTGAGTCGTTCCCCGGGAACGACGTCAAAAACTTGATGTGTAATTTAATATGCTTATATTTTATTCAAGTTAATATTATAAAAATAATTTACTTAACTAGACTATTAAACACACTAGGCAGTGTACCTAATCGTGCAATAGTATAGCTATGGTAAGAACGAGTGTCGAACTCAAGGAACGGTGTTTCAATTAACTTTATTCTACTATTAGCTAATTACTAATTAAATAAGAAAGGTTTTGTTTTCCTAGTTTTGCAAGACTAGATACTTAAATTACCAAATTAACTCAAAATTCACTTAATTAAACTAACACTAAGCTAAGCAAGCAAACAAGTATGAATTAACCAAGGTGAGAAAGAGACTTTCGTTTAGCTTCGGATTTGTTGTTATTATGGTTGTTTCATAGAAGTGCAATGGATTTAGTTTCTTTGGCTACTGATTCCTAAGATGACCAAATTGGTATTCACCAATTTGATCCTTTAGCAAACTAGCTTATTTATTCGGTGATCAAGCAGACAAACTTACAAGCTCACTAGTGTTCGGTTCGAGTTTCTTAGACTTATAATTAATTGACAAATTAAATTTATTGATTCAATTTTATATATGATTTATCGTCATATATTGGCTCATATACTTTTTTACCCACTTTTCTACTTAACCCTAGGTTTTAATCAAAACTCTAGTCCTACAATTTTTCAAATCGCAAGATCATAAGATTCAAATTCAATTAAGGAAAATAGTCATTCTACCCTAATCAAATTCAACAATAAGTAGATAAAAAGCAGTTATGAAAAGTTCTTGAGGTTCGTTAATAAGCAAAAGTCAACAAATAACCAAATAACTAAATCCTAACTATGAAATCAACCATGTTTAGTCAACTCATCCTAGCTAAACGAAAGTCATAAGCATTTAGCGCATGATTTCAGCATTCCTAATGAAAAATCGAAAAGTAGAGTTTAGTTGCCTTTGATCTCCTCCTTCTAATGATTGTGATTGAATTCCTTGCTTCCAATGCTTAATTCCAGTGCCCTTGCCTCAAAAAACTTTGAATTCTCAAAGCCAAAAGTTCCCATTCGAAGGTTTATGTGAGATATTTATACTTCTCCTGAAAGCAGGGCACCACGTCGTGGTAGTTCAACCACGTCCTGGTGAATGTGTTTTTCCCGTATTCTACAAGTCATCGAATCTGATCGGGAATCTTCAAGACACCACATCGTGGTAGATATTACCACGACGTGTTGGGCATATTTTCCTTTATTTTAGAGCGCTAGTCCAAACTTTCAACTCCAAGCTTCCTTAATCCAGCTTCCAGCTTCCTTTTTGCTCCAAACAAGTCTTTTAATACCTACAACAAGATTCATAGCAAATTAAGTATCTTTTGTTCTAATAGGGGCATAAAAGTAATTATAATATCAAGATATGTTGTATAAATATGTGTATAAATATGCACATATCAATATGCGCGTGTGTGTGCCTCTTCTGTGTTTGAAGCTTGAAAAGAGGATCTTTGGAGGGAGAAGGAGATTGGAGCAAGTAGAGTGTGGGAATCAACTCTTATCTCAGTTATCATCTTCTGGAGGTAACCACATCGCCTTTTCCTTGTGAATCTCTTCTGTTGGTTGAGTTTTAGTGTTTTTTTTGTGAGATAATAAGTTGGAAAGATGAGCTATGGGCTAGATCTGAGGTTGTAACTTCAGATCTGGACCCTCCTTGGATTCTAGAAGCATAAAGTCTCAGTTTTGGTCATGATTAAGGTCCCTATTGAGCATGAAGTTTCATTAAGAACTTAAAATAGGCATTTAGAGCCTTTATAGCCATGCATGCACATAAAGTTTGCAAATTTACGTGACAAGCATGCCCTAGAAGCTTGGATCTATGATTTGGAGCCGTTGTATGGCTCAAAACCAATCTGTATGGAAAATGGACTGAATAGACTCGGCGAGTCGCAAGGTTGACTCAGCGAGTCACATGAAGATGGTCGTGAACTCGACGAGTTGGATGAACAACTCGGCGAGTCCGATGAAGATTACCATAAGACTCGATGAGGTTAAGAACAACTCAGTGAGTCGGATAAGTTTTCCCTAGAATATGTATGCGTGTGTATCCGTCGAGTTGCAAGGAGGGAACTCGACGGGTGGCCTTAAAGTTTGAACGAGAATCGAAGGAACTCGGCGAGTCACCCTAATGACTCGGCGAGTTGGATTGTACTCGACGAGGGTACTCAGCGAGTTGGGGTCAACACGGACTGTTGACCTTGACTGAGGGCTTTTACTTTGATCAGTGGTTGACTAGTGAGTTATGGAGTACCTTATAAGGTTAAGGACTTACGAGTATATTGTACTATGATAATAGGTGGTGGAGACGGTGTCAAGTGATCCGTGAGTTGGAGTATACCTTCTGAGTCGACATCTGCGAGGTGAGTTATCCTCACGGTATCGATAGGGTCTACGGCACCAAGGCCGACCCTTTAATTATTATTGTTATGGTATGCTACATGTGGTTATGATCTGTTAGATCAGAATCAGGGTACACAATATGTTATGATTTTATGATCCATAGTGATTGGTATGTTAGTGAACTGCTAGGTCGGTACTCTAGTTACATGAGAATTCTATGATTGATGATCAGTGAGATAGATATGTTTGATGTTTGTATATGCCAGTATATGATAGTTATGCGCACATGGTTATTTGCTTGTTGGTTGGGTTGAAGCGGTCCTGCTTTGTGCTGAAGGCCAACATACCCTATGAGCGGTCCGGGGAGACTGTAGGCCCATGTGGCAGACCAGTCATACCGAAGGCTCGAGATAGACCTAGATAGACTGTAGGCCCTTTAGGGTGGTCTAGTCAGGCCGATGGCCCATTATGCATGTTGATTGATTGATTATTACTGATATGGTATTGTCATTGTGGTATTGGTATTTTGGGGGTAGCTCACTAAGTCCTCGGGCTTATAGTTTTCAGTTTATTGTTTCAGGTACTTCAGGAGATCATGGCAACGCGAAGGCGTGACCGTACCGCTCCTCATACTTATGTTATGATTTTGGGACACTCTGATGTATACTGATTTGAAAATATTTTTGTAAACAAACGCTGTTTGATTTTATATAGGATTGAAAAAGTTTAAATTTTGCGTAAAATTTATGGATGTTACATACAAAATGGAAACTATTGAAAAATTGATGCAAGAATTAATGGAGAAAATGAGAAGAAAGCAGAAATGCCATATGTTTATAGTCAACCATGGCAACAAGACTATGTACATCCTCAACAACCATTTGGATTCCAATCCCCAACAACAATCTTTGGGCTACTTCGTTGAAACCACAAGGTAACCAATTTAAGCAAAGTACGTCTAATGTATGGAATTAGTCAAGAATTGTCTCCATAGTTGTTATGTTTATCAAGTTTATGAATAAAGATGAAGAATAAAAAGGAGTAATGATGAGGTTTGTTACAATGGAAATGGAAAGGAGCAAAGTATGGAAAATAAAGTTAGCCTAATTGTTACGATGCTTCACTCAGAAGAGTTGGGAGCTTGTAAAGATGAGAAGGAGGTTAAAGCTTCAAGAATTGAAAACCTCGATTGGGGCGAGTAATGACTTAAACGGAGGTATTGTTTGTTATTTCACTATTAAATGGTGCACTTTTACCATTCTTACCGGTGTACAAAAAGTTAAATATATAGTGTCCCTCATAAGCATTTAATTAGAATAATTTTGATTTAGATTATTACAAAAAGGATGGGTTGCAATCTTCTCTTAAGATCCTACGTGTGAAAAACAATCTCAAAAACACTAGGACATATTCTAAAGCAAGACCTCTATTTGGATTCTTAAGATCTCAACTAGGATCGAAATATCTTATATCGATCTAATCTTATATTATTAGTCTTTATTACGTCTTTAAGTCTTTAGTTTTCTAAACCCAAGGAAATTCATAATTTCTATTAAAAAAATTCATGCATAACCTAAAAATTTTTCTATTCAGCTTGAAGTAAAGTTTTAAAATTTCGTCCATTCAACTTAAAATCAAGCATCACATATCACAGACAAGCTTATGGAACATCATGATAAAAGGGTTTGTTTCTTTGTGTCTTTAGTTGTATATGATTACTATGATTTTGTTTCTTTAAATAAGTAGGAGATTTTCTTCCGTTTGTATTTACAAGAATTATGAGTACTACACAAGAAGTTGAAGTTTCTTTTGGTAGGATATGCTTATCTCGAAGCACGCTTGACAACCTTGGTCTTTAGGATTATTTGTGTTTTGAGTTGATTATAAAATTTATACGGACATTGATAATTTCCTAAAGAACAACTACTGTTCTTGAGTGTGTCATTCTCTTCGCAAAATCGTCATTATAAAAATGTTACAATAAAACTAATATGTGTGGAAGGTATACCCATTAATTCTTTGTTGGGGTGACATTAATTAGAGTAAACTGTAAATTTGATTAGAGCTAGCAATTCTCGACACGACATGAAATAAATGGGTTTGGGTTGGGTTTTTCAACCCGCCAACCCGTTTATTAAACGAGTCATATATAGGTTTCTCAAAAAATAAACGGGTTGACCCGCCAACTCGTTTATATTCTTAATAAAAAAAATTATTTTATTTTTAAATGTATTTATATATCAAGTATTAGTATTTAATAAGTATTATATAATATATACCATTGATTCATAGACCATTTGAAAATTTTGACATTTTGACTTGTGGTGGATGATCTAAGGTGGTAAGTCTTAACTTATAATGCTAAGTCTGTAACATGTTTCTATGAATGTTTTCAATTTTCATTTGGATGTTTAAGATTTAATTGTCTAAAACTCGGACCCACAAACCTAAATCTGACCCACGAACCCGCCAATCCGTATAAATAAATGGGTCGGCGGATCATATATAAGCTTATGTTCCAAACCCGCCAATCCGTGACATGTATATTTAAATGGATCGTGTTTGGGTTGACATATTTTGACCCGTCAATCCGCGACATGCCAATCCGAATACGACACGATTGTGAGACCTAAATTTAATCTTTGTGTGGTTAATAAAAAAACCGTGAGTAGAAATACTTTCAACATGTATAGGTTCAATAGTTAAAACCTTTGATCCACCAAAAACTTGAAATGATTGTTTTGTTTAGTGGGCCCACACACTTACTATATCAAACCAATTGATAAACTACCATTTTAGGCTTTTATGGTTTAAAAAAAGTAAATAAATAAAAAAATACAAACCCATTAACTATCGAATAATTTGAAGGAATTCTCAAATTTGACAACTTTCTCATATATTACTAACTAAGAGACTATCCGTCCGTTCAGCAGAATACAATATTATATATAAGATTTTTATAAATATAGTTTAATATGAATAAAATTAAATATAATATATATTTTAATGATATTTATAGTTATTGTTATGATTAATTAATTTTAAAAAGTTTATTTGTTTAAGATTTTAATTTCTATCATTGTAATTATTTAAAACATTAAACACTATTTTTGCTTTTAAATATAACAATATAACTTTTGTATATTGTAACTTTCTTTGATTGTAAAAAATAACAAACATTTTTTTTTGTTTTTAAAGATAACATTATAATTTTTATATAATATTATTTTTAACTATTTTTATTGTAAGTTTTTTTAAACTACTTATTTAAAAATTCTTAATGATTACAAAAAACAGTTTCATGTTTTTTTTTTGTTAATTTATATTTAACACTGTAATTTATAACTTTTAACTATTTATAAAATAATCTTTTAAGTTTACCTGAAATTTTGATTTAAGTTAACCATTTAACATTATATTGAAATTAATAATTTAACTATTTTGCATAAAATCATAAATTATACAAAAGTTTTGACTTTAAAATGATAATTGCTCAAATACAACAACATATCTAAACTAATAAGTTAACTATAATATGTTAAAAAGTTAAAGTAATAATTTTATAAATAGAAGCCAAATATTATATCTTAATATTATAGTTTAGTTAATTTATGATTAAAATTTAGTTTTTGCATTAACTTAACATTATTAACCAACTTATAATAATTATAGAAAGAAATTGAAAAGTCATGAAGGTTTCAAATGCATGTGATGCAAGTAAAAATATCTCTTTGATAAGTATACTAAGCGAATACTCGTGCGTTGCACAAAATACAACAATATATTTGAAATATATATATATATATATATATATATATATATATATATATATATATATATATATATATATATATATATGTTTTTTTTAAATATATCAATGATGTTGTTGTTAACTCTTATATAATAAAATCTTATAATATGTTGGTATAAACATTGTATGTTTGAATTATATGATAACATAGACATCTTTTAAAACTCTGTAATTTTAAATGTCTCAATAGTATCTACTTGCAAGTTACTTATGAATAAAATTAAATATAATATATAGTTTAATGATTCTTATAGTTTTTGTTATGATTAATTAATTTTAAAAAGTTTATTTGCTTTAGATTTTAATTTCTATCATTGTCATTATTTAAAACATCAAACATTGTTTTTGTTTTTAAATGTAATATTATAATTTTTGTATATAATATTAATTTTAACTATTGTTGTTGCAAGTTATTTAAAATAACGTATTTTAAAACTCTTAATTATTTTAATTTGGTTTTAGAAATTTAATTTTTATTATAAATTATTTGTGAATATAATTAGTTTCTTTTATTGTAATTATTTAAAATAACAAACACTGTTTTCGTTTTTAAAGATAACATTATAATTTTTTTATATAGTATTACTTTTAGCTAGCCTTATTATAAGTTATTTTTAAGCTATATATATATATATATATATATATATATATATATATATATATATATATATATATTTGTTAATTTAGTATTACAATTTAGGTTTAACACTATAATTTAAATTTTTAACTATTTATAAATTAGCCCTCGATTATTTTTCAAGTTTAACTGAAATTTTGATTTAAGTTAACCGTTTAACATTATATTGAAATTTATAATTTAACTATTTTGCATAAAATCACAAATTATACAAAAATTGTGATCTTAAAATGATAATTGCTCACATACGACAACATATTTAAACTAATAAGTTAACTATAATATATTAAAATTTAGTTTTTACATTAATTTAACATTATTAATCAATTTAGAATAATTATTAGAAAGCAGTCGAAAAATCATGGGGTTTCAAATGCATGTGGTGCAAGTTAAAATGCATCTTTTATAAGTATAGATAGATAGATAGATAGATATAGATATAGATATAGATTCGTTATAACATAATATCATTTAAGTGAATAAGATAGTATTATTCAATTATATAAAATAGTTAGCATAGTTTGTATAAAATTTCTAATTAATAATATAATTGAAAGTTTGTTAGCTAAAGTTAAAGGGCTTGAATAAAAGATGCACACGAGTATTAAGTATTAACCATGGTTCTAAATAACGTAAGGCGTGACTTGGCAGCAGTGTCAAGCCTCAAGTTTTTTCGAGTAATGGCGAGCCACATTGTCAGACCCTCGAACTAGGATGACGGAAACGTCTGGGGGTGGATGACTTCATGAACAATATTACAACATAATGTATATTAGTGATTTAAAGCAAACACAACCATCATAAATACAATTGAGAATGTTACATTGTTTCCAAGTATTGTATGTTTCAAAACCAATTACATTCTAATGAAAAAATGAATAGTATGACCCCGTAATGTCCCATCCTCAAAAGCCTCCTGACTACCTATTTAACGGTTTCCTAAGAATACAAGTAGTTTTGAAAAGTGTAAACAATTAAGTTGGTGAGTTTGTAAGAGTTTTATATGGATAAAATTCTGAAATTATTTTCTTGTAAAATGATAGTATTTATCCCCAGAAAATCCAATATTTTCTTAAAATGAGTTGTAGTCTTAAAACCCTAAGACCAAAAATGTATAAGTATTTCTATACTTAAAATAGTAATACATAGTTTTACTCTTATATAAAACATTTTGTACGCATGTTGCCCTATAAACTAAATGTATCGTTGATTTTCCATGTGAGCTATTACAACCATGCTAAAACCGAAGTTGGCCTGCTGCGAAGTTCTTTAGGCGCCGAAATGTTAGACATTTGTCACCCAAAACCGGCGGGTCTAGCTGTAGCTAGCAGCTTAGGTGTGGGATTGTCAATCGCGTATAGATCTATATACAAGTATCACGCTCTTACCGAGATTCTGGTTATAATTTAGGACTTCAGTGTGTACTCTGATAGGTACAGTGAAGACTGTGTCTCACATAATTGTATAAACAAGTTTACGTTTTGGTGTAATGAAAACCCTTATATGTGTAAATATCACTTTTCCATAGTATTAATATAGTGTATAATAATTATATACTTCTATATAATTATTCGTCTTGTCCCAAAATGTTATAATATATTTAATGACCCATAAACAAATATTTCGTTGTACCTACACACACACACACACACACACACATATATATATATATATAAGTTAACATGTTTAGATGTTCATAAATAACATATATTATACATCTAACACAAGTATATGATCTATTAGTATGATAAAGTCAGTTTTCTAGTTTTTGACCTTTTTACGTCACTAAACGGTAAATATTGAATTATAAACTTTGTAAAATTTATTTTTACCTTTTTGTGAAGTTCAAGTCAAGCTAACAGTAACATAGCCCTGTTAACACGTTGTCGTACGCGTATTAAAGAAGTAAATTTGTCAGTGCTGGTTGCACTAAAAATATATCACATAGAAGCAGGGTCGAATACTCAGGGAAACAGCCTAATGGTCAATTCCTTTTTGCATAAGGCACAATCTAGTCAAGAAACAGAAAATATAATGGGGGGTTTAAATTAAAAACTAAAAACTAAAAACGCAGTGATATTAAACTAAGCAAAAATCAATATAAAAACAATTTCAGTTCTGCTACGACTCTCCTAATCATGTAACTAACCCATATCTGATTATTTGAGATGCGTTCTATCTAAGCCGGTACTGAGAAAAATTAACAAGCTCTAGTATAATCTCTTTTACCTAAACTAGTTAACCAAAACAATCTCTTTAAATTAACCCTAACTTTTTACTGTCTAATCAAACAAACTCTTAATTAAGATAAAAAAAGTTGCATTATAATCTATGTAACATTCCCAACAATATCCAATATTTCTCACAGGCTCGGAAGCGTAAATATATGATTTTTACAGTTTATTGTTGGGTCAAATTATGGTTTATACTTTGCTTTTCTTGACAATTATATTTTCTGTAATATTTTACGAGTTTACGGTCAGGTTTACAGCCAGGGGGTGTTTACGGCCGTAAACAGGTTTACGGCCGTAAACCCTGTTTAGGGCCCGGCCATAAACCCATTTGCGGCCCATGTTCAGTTATCTCATATTCCGTAGTATATATATAGGTGTTAGGGGTGAGGAGTAGAGATTGATGAACGTGAGATGCGAGAAACTAGAGAGCATTTTGTGTGTGTGTGAATCTTTTGTATCCGGATTTTCATTCTAATCAATTCATACATAGATTCATATTATTCTTCTTTTCCTTCTCTTCTATTTCATCTGACATCATCCGTTTGATTGGGATTCCGCACCATCAAATGGATCTGATTGATTCACAGGCAAATTAGGAACTTACAATTGGTATCAGAGCTTGGTCGTATCATTCAATTTTGTCAGATTTGGGGCATTATTTGATCTTATTTTCGAAAGACTTTTGCGTTTTTGGATAGATCTTTGAAAATTAAGGGGGGTTTCTTATTTGCATTTTTCATAAAAACGGGTTTTTGATCGAGTTTTAGAGAAAAAAGGGATGAAAAACGTCGTTTTTTGAAGGGTTTACGGCCATTGAAGGGTTCTCGGCCGTAAACAACTTGTGGCTAGGGTTTCTTTGCGGCCGGCGGCTAGGGTTCCGGAGTTTGCGGCCTCGGTTGGGAGTATACGGCTCAGAATTTGCGGCTCGGCTCACTGGCCGGCTAAGCAGCAGCTCGCATCAGCGCCTTCATAAAAAAAATCGGAAAGGAATTGAGGGTGCTCGGGACCTCAAGATCATCAACAAGGCGTCTTACCAGTTGAACCGGCTTGCATCTTGTTATTTACCTTCGCAATTTAATTCAAAAGGAGTCGTGTTCGGTTCCTAATTTCGCAATTTTTACACTTTTTACCCTAAAACAAAATTTCTTTTAATTTTAAATTCCTTTTTCATTAAAAATTTAAATAAATAAATAAATACATAAAATAAATAATAATAAAAAAGTTGTTTTTAATTTTTGACTTTTAAAATTGACTTTGATTTTCAAGTTTGACCTTTGACTTTAAACTTTGACTTTTTCGTTTAACTTTTAAATTTTCAAATTTAGCTTTTCGGTTTGACTTTTTTAAGTTTGACTTTTTAATTTTGACTTTTAAGGTTGATTTTTGAGGAAAAGTGCATTTTTAAATTTGACGTTTAAGTTTTGTTTTAGTTTCGAGTTGTGCTTTTTAATTGATTTTAAGGTCTACAAGGGAGTTGAAAACATGAAAGAGAGTCGTCAGGATATGTTAAGACAAAATTTCAATATTTTTGATTATATCCCTGGAGAAACCCTCGAAAATCAGTTATAACAATGTACTACACTTACTATTGAGATGAATATAGTTGGGATCTTCTTGTCTAAGTTTGAGATAAACAAAAAGCTACTGAATTCACTTCCGAAATCATGGGATGTGAACGTGGCTATCATCAAGAAGACAAAAGATCCCAATCATCTTAGTCTTGCTGATGTAATTGAGGAACTTGATGCTTTGAAGTGTGGAAATACAATGAGTTCTGCAAATATCTCGGTCAATGAAGTTTCAGGTTCTCAATCATGTGAAGTTTCATGTACACTATCTAGTGAAGATACGATTAAATTTCTTCGGGAACAAATTGATTTATTAAAAAGAGAAGTTGAGGACTTGAGATATGAAGGATATCAGCTCAGGAAAGGACATAAACCCCTGAAGGCTGAATTAGAAGCAAAAACAAGGGTATAGGGTATGATAGTGTTCCTCCTCCTTTCAATCATAACCACACATCCATCCCTATGACACAGGAATAAATTGCCAAGGATGCACATATTCAATATGACAAACGAGCTGGATTTGTGTCAGGAGGAGTTATTAATGTTGAAAATACTAATGTTTCTACTTCATGTGCAGGTAAACTAGCAGAAGATGAGAACAAGGAGAGCACTACTGAACAAACCAATGACTATTTGAACTCAGAATCTGTTGCTTCGAATTCTGTTACTCCCAACAAACATGCCGTTGAGAAATATAGGCCTCCAATTCCAGCACAACAAAATGCATATTGTAAGTGTGCGTGTGGGAAAAGCAAGAGACAAGGCATGGATACGCCACCAGGGGCAGGAAGAAACAACTTCACAGTGAAGAAAAAGACATGTTTTCACTGTTGAACACTTGGACACATTGCCCGAAATTGTCCAAGTCGCGCATACGTTCCCTACTGCGCACAAGGATGGCAAAACGCACCAAGTGGGAGATACTTCAAAAGAAATCCTTCAAGGTCACGTTCAGACAATGGTGACTGGAATGCGCAGAAGGTCAAGAATCAAACCCACAAGGACAAGAATCCGAATCCCAAGGGCATGAAGGAAATGTCGGCCAAGAAGTCCAATCCAAGAGATGCTCCAGCGAAACCAAGACCGGCTAGGTCAAAGTCATCTCAATGTCCAACTTCAAGTTTCAAATCAAGTGCCGAGGCACCCATCGGATCGAAAAAGAAATGGGTTAAACCCGAATATAGATGGGTACCAAAGGTGAAAACTCCCAAATCTTCTAATGACTCTGATATTTCATCGTCTTCTGTTTGTGATAAGCAGGATATGTCATGGGAGAGAGTATTGTGTGTTGATGACAATGGTCGACCCAGTTTAAAATGGATTGGGTTCCAAAGACCAACTGATCCCGCTCTGTATCGGAGAAGCTATGGAGGCATATCATCAGACTTCGGTTTGTTGGTGGTGGCTGCTCTTGGCATATGATTGGGGACATCTCTCAACTGTAAAACACTCAGAACATTATTTGAGAGTATGTGTCCTTTTGCGGGAAGGGAAGAAAGGAAGGGATCACTCATGGGGATAGTACTTAATGATGTGAAGAATTTTTGGATCTGTTCTGAGATTACGCGTGTTGTTCTCGGACCTTCTGGATGCAAATTCAATCGGTGACTTACGGTTTGAATTTTCTTCTCTATACTCCTAAGTTTTTCTTAAGCTGATTCGTTTTAAAGACTAATATTTGTTTTAGGATAGTTTAAATTTGCACATTTACTTTCATTTCTCTCCTGTGCACAAATTTAGGGGGAGAAATAAAAACAAATAAAAAATTAGAAAATTAAAAAAAAAATTAAAAATCCAAAAACATTAGAAAATCAGAAAATCAAAAATATGGTGTTAATGGAATGTGCTTGCAGGAGATGTTTTGGGAAATGAAATTAGCAAGTGATAGCGGGCAATCTGAATTTACGTAACGTACCTAAGTTGAATTGTCAATGCTCTGTGCTCGATGCACTGGTAGACACGAAAGATTTTAAATGGACTTGACTAGGGAGAGTTAAACTTAATGAATTCAAGGACTTGACAAACTTTGACCTAAATAGATCCATTTAGCCTGAATTCACAACGCTCGGATAGGTTGAGCAGGGAGATATACATGGGAATCTACCAGTCTCATTAAATAATCCGTATCTAGAACTGTGGATTCACTTTTCCTCGATGTGCGAACTCTGTCCTTAATTCCGATTGGATGGGGTGACTGGTAAATTCAAATGAATTAGGTCTGTAGAAAATTGTTTTCTTTCTCTCAACCTGTCAGTCATATGTTGCCTCCTCTGCGTGATCGAGAGATCCGACCTGGACTATAACATATGCAACACTATTTCTCTACAAATAATATCTATGAAATTCTTCTTATCTGTTGTTGTCTCCTTTGCGTGACTTCTAATCCGACCTGGTACACATCATATGCAACCTTCTACTTCTCAATCCCTCTAAAACTATAAGTAATAACAATTTGAATCTATCCTCTCTCTCCTAATGATTGTCTGCTCACTCGATGTAAGGAGTACTCTGGAAGTTCTTGATGGCTGGGGCATATCAGGAAGCGGGAAACACGTTCTAGTACAATTAAAATTGAACACATACAAATTGTTTGTAGATCTCGCTGCTTGATTTAGGTGGACAACAATATTCCTGGTTGTGGTCAGTTAAATGGTCATAAGAAAAATCTTGATAGTAAAGTTATAATTAGATATATGCATGTATCATGTCATTGGTAAATTGTCCAAATCTTGTCACAAATGTTTTGTGTTTAAGTGGACCACAAAACTGGCGATATATCAGACGAAGATGTGAAAATAAGGGTACCGACAAGTGGAATAAGGCTGTCCAATAACTTTGATCCCAAATCACTCTTAAAGTTAGCTATTATTTTTTTTTGTTAAGTTTGTTCATAGTGATCTTCTAATTTAAATATAAGGGGGAGAATTAAAAATTAAAAAAAAAAACAAACAAAAATCAGAAAATTCAAAATCAAAATTAGTGTTATTTCTGTTTTATTTCTTGTTCAACAAAATCAAAAATCCAAAAAATATTTTTGTTTCTGTTTTATTTCTTTTTCAGAAAATATAACAAAATCCAAAAAAAAAAAATTGTTTTTTTTTAATTTGTGTCCTAAGTTTTCTTTTAGTTTTGTTTTGTCTTAAAAAGTGATTTAAGGTATAGATAAGACTCATGGAGTTTGTGTCGAAGATTTCTGAGCTAAGGCTTCGTCCGTGAGCATCGAAGAATTCTCATTCGAAGGAGCAAGAAATGAAGATCATTCTTTCAACATTCAATCATTCAACCCCAGAAGCAAGGTGAAGCAGAAATTGAAGATTATGTGACGGATTGCGTTGAAGCCACCTCAATCAGTCTACTGCTATCATTGTACCTGCTGAAGTGATCCAGAAAATTATTTCTCTCTGAAGATTCTCAAGCTGAAAGCGTCATCTTTCAAGAATCAGTACATCAAGCATCCTCACCCAATG
Organism: Lactuca saligna; assembly: GCF_052625555.1. Classification (NCBI taxonomy): domain Eukaryota; kingdom Viridiplantae; phylum Streptophyta; class Magnoliopsida; order Asterales; family Asteraceae; genus Lactuca; species Lactuca saligna. The sequence continues at coordinate 101,170,306 of NC_136424.1, read as the reverse complement.
TGCGTTCAATTCCAAATCTTGAAGAATTGGCCAAGTGTTCAAGATGAAGTCATTCATTGAAGATAAATGTTGAAGCCAAGCTCTCGATGAAGATTGACAAGAAGAGCCACCTACTTTTTAGGGAGAGCTTGTTGGTTCATTTAAGAAAGGAAAGCTATAAACCAACAGGGATATTGTTGGGTCAAATTATGGTTTATACTTTGCTTTTCTGGGAAATTTTATTTTCTGTAATATTTTATGAGTTTACGGTCAGGTTTACAGCGAGGGAAGTGTTTACGGCCGTAAAACCTGTTTATGGCCCATCCGTAAACCCATTTACGGCCCATGTTCAGTTAGCTCATATTCCCTAGTATATATATAGGTGTTAGGGGTGCGGATTAGAGATTGATGAACGTGAGAAGAGAGAAACTAGAGAGCATTTTGTGTGTGTGAATCTTTTGTATCCGGATTTTCATTCTAATCAATTTATACATAGATTCATATTATTATTCTTCTCCCCTCTCTTCTATTTGATTTGACATCATCCGTTTGATTGGGATTCCGCACCATCAAATGGATCTGATTGATACACAGGCAAATTAGGGACTTACATTTATAATAAAGTCAAATCCCAAACACGAAACTGATTTATTACTTGTTACTTATTACCAGTTGATAAGAACAATTACGTATTCTTTAACTGATTAACTTGAATGATAAAACCCTAGGTGATTAGACTAATAAGAATCAAAATCAAACATTCATTAAGAACAAAACCGAAGAATCAAGATAGAAACACAAATCAAAAACCAGATCTAATGATCAATTACATGAAAAGTACTTGTCTTTGCAGAACTGAAAACTAAGGTTTTAGCTAGACATGGCTAAAATCTGATAAAAACAAATGAAAAGAGCCATCAAACAACTAATCTTACTAATCTACTTGAAGGAGATGATCCACAGTCTTCAGATCTTCAGAAATCCTTGAAATCAGAGAAGAAACGCCTTCAAAATTGTATTTTCATCATCTGGTACCTCTGGAATTGCCCACTTAGGTTACTAGAATGCTATCAGGGTCTATTTATACGTCCAACAACAAAAACGATGCGCATGCGATCGCATGGGCACAACCTGCGACCACAGGTTTTGAAGAAAACACGTCTTGTGCCTTTTGAATGAAGTGGGATGCTATTTTGTCACTTTTTGGCCAACCTACGATCGCATGTGCACAACCTGCGATCGTAGGTTTTCATTTTTCAATTCCGGATGAATTTTTGGCACTAAAATACCTCGAAGACAAGTTGCGACCAAAGATGCGATCGCATAAAGGCTCCATGCGATCGCGTGGGCCATAGTTGTGATTTCATGTTTTGCCTATGACTTCTGAAATTTTGTATACTTTTCAGATCATTTTTAATCACATCAATCGGAGTTATGGTTCATGAGATATGGTCAAAATACTGATAGGGGGCAAAGCTGTCAGCAACATCCTTTAACTTTAGATTGCAGATTCTATCTTCGTGTGATCAATTCGATCGAATGTTTCTTGACCAAAGCATCTTGCAAGTATTCCTTAACATCCTTCATAAGTCCCAAGCTCCATTTTAAACTCCAAACGTGCATCCAACTGCTCCCAAAGCACTGCTCCACTTGAACTATCTAGAATTGACATAAAAACATGAGCAGTACGAGAATTCTAACAAAATACATGAGCTGAACTTTATTTAAACAAATGAAATGCAAATGTACAAAATATGAGGCTAAAATGATAATAAAAACTACCCTATAAGATGCATAAAACGACATCTAACAAATCTTCCCAAACTTAAACCTTACTTGCCCTTAAGCAAGAAAAAAGAATTAAACATTATAAACATATGGAAAGATGTAGATGACATAAAAAGGTACTTCGAATAAAAACTAAAACCAAATTAAGGAAACTAAAATGTTAAACTTTATCAAAACACTTCACTTTTTTTTTGTCATGTGATCAGATTTTACAACGAGGAAGTTCCAATGAAATCACTACCTAGACAACAGTCTCAATATCTTATATTAACGATTCATAATTATATTTAATTAGGTCAAACCAAGCTTGAGCAAATAATTTTTACGCTGAATTAAATTTTTGAAAACAGTGTATTTTTAAAAAAAATTTCACAAAAATTCGTTTATAAAAACTTAGTTTGACCAACCCCTCCTTTTTTTCCGAACTCGTCCGGTAAACGCGGTAAGCTCCATTATGGACAGAAAATCCAAGCTTACCCCTTTCCACTATCGAGGGATCAATCTCATTATACCATACATATTCTTCGTCTTGATCAACTCTTTAGATTTAACCTGCTTGCTTCTTGATTTCGACTTGAACTTGACTTGGATTTGACTTTGACTTGCAGATTTCTTCAAGTTGTTCAATATACCATTTCTAACATATATATAGATCAGGCATGGATTTTAGTTTGAGGCCTACCATACTAACTTCAAAAATGATAACAAATTGTGGGTATAACATGAGTTCCTTCCTAACCTCAAAAGGCGCAAAAACTATATGGTTCGGTACTTCAAAGAATGATAAGGGTTATCCAATCTAGGTTCTTTTTAAGGCATTCAATGAAATTATTTTCAAAACACTGCTTATTTTCCCATCTCACACTTCCATTGTAAAAATTATTTGTCTCATACGTTGGTTCATATTGAAAACATTTTAAGTATTTGAAAAGATAATTCTTTAAATTGATTGTAATGAGACTGTTATTTTCGGTAACTATGACACTTCATCTTAACAGAGTTGTCGAATATAAAAAGATATCCTCATCTAATGTAAAATATAAAAATTTTATTTATTTATTATTTATTTTTTAATTTTGATATGCAGAAAATAAAAAATAACTAGAAATAAAAATCTTTTTGGGTTTTTTATTATAAATGCAGAAAAGATAAAAACAGAAAATAAAATATAGTTTTTTTTTTGGATTTTTCAGATTTTTTATATGCAAATGCAATAGAATAAAATGCAAAAAGAAAAATATTATTTTAAAATTTAAAATTGAAAAATGAAAAATTAATTTTTTTACAAAAATGCAAATTTTTTACACTAACCTCCTCCCAAGCTTAAAACGATGCATTGTCCTCAATGCTCAGAGAGGAATGAACAACTCAACAAAGAAAATAAACAAAAATATGCAGCCAGGAAAGAATGTACCTGATAAGTTTGCAGAAACTTGATTTTGACACTGAATGTTTACAAAAACAATATGGATTTCAGCAACTCTGAAGATCCTCTGATTTCCCCAAGTTTGCTTGGGACTACAACTATCTATTTATTGAAAGCATAAAAAAACTAAAAACTACTTATCGGGTTGTCTCCCGGAAAGCCGCCCTTTTTTAAGGTCGTTGGCTCGACCATGCTTGAAAACTACATTAACTCTATGTAAAGATTTTGGCAGAAAACGATTAGCAGTACCGTGTCCCCGGCAACGGCGCCAATTTGTTAACAAGCTGTCGCGTGCGTATTAGACAAGTAAATTTATCACTGTTGGTTGCACTAAAAATATAGCACAGGGAGGTAGGGTCGAATCCTCAGGGAAACAGCCTAATGGTCAATGCATTTTTACATCATGCACAATCTAGTCAAGAAACAGAAAATATAAAAGGGGGTTTAAATTAAAAACTAAAAACTAAAACATGATGATATTAAACTCAATATAAAAACTATTTCAGTTCTGCTACGACTCTCCTAATCATGTAACTAATCCATATCTAATTATTTGAGATGCGTTCTATCTAAGCTGGTACTGAGAAAAACTAACAAGATCTCGTATAATCTCTTTACCTAAACTAGTTAACCAAAACAAGCTCTTTGAATTAACCCTAACTTTTTACTATCTAATCAAACAAGCTCTTAATTAAGATCAGAAAAGTTGCATTATAATCTATGTAAAATTCCCAGCAATATTCAATACTTCTCACAGACTCAGACGCATAAAGATATGATTTTTACAATTTATAATAAAGTCAAATCCCAAACACGAAACCGATTTATTACTTGTTACTTATTACCAGTTGACAAGAATAATTACGTATTCTATAACTGATTAACTTGAATGATAAAACCCTAGCTAGGAGATCAGACTAACAAGAATCAAAATCAAAAATTCATTAAGAACAAAACTGAAGAATCTACATAGAAACACAAATCAAAAACCAGATCTAATGATCAATCACATGAAAAGTACTTGTCTTTGCAGAACTGAAAACTAAGGTTTTAGCTAAACATGGCTAAAATCTGATAAAAACAAATCAAAAGAGCCATCAGACAACTAATCTTACTAATCTACTTGAAGGAGATGATCCACAGTCTTCAGATCTTCAGAAATCTTTGAAATCAGAGAAGAAACACCTTCAAAATTATATTTTCGTCATCTGGTACCTCTGGAATTGCCAACTTAGGTTACTAGAATGCTATCAGGGTCTATTTATACGTCCAACAACAAAAACGATGCGCATGTGATGCGCATGGGCACAACCTGCGATCATAGGTTTTGAAGAAAACGTGTGTCATGCCTTTTGAATGAATTGGGATGCTATTTTGTCACTTTTTGGCCAACCTGCGATCGCATGTGCACAACCTGCGATCGTAGGTTTTCATTTTTCAATCTCGGATGAATTTTTGGCACTAAAAAACCTCGAAGACAAGTTGCGATCGCATGGGAAATAGTTGCGATTGCATGTTTTACCTATCACTTCCAGAATTTCGTCTACTTTTCAGATCATTTTGAATCCCATCAATCGTAGTTACGGTTCATGAGATATGGTCAAAATACTGACAGGGGGTCAAAGCTGTCAGCAACATCCTTTAACTTTAGATTACAGATTCTATCTTCGTGTGATCAATTCGATCGAATGTTTCTTTACCAAAGCATATTACAAGCATTCATCAACATCCTTCATAATTCCCAAGATCCATTTTAAACTCCAAACGTGCATCCAACTGCTCCCAAAGCACTGCTCCACTTGAACTATCTAGAATTGACATAAAAACATGAGCAGTACGGGAATTCTAACAAAATACATGACCTGAACATTATTTAAACAAATGACATGCAAATGTACAAAATAAGAGGCTAAAATGATAATAAAAACTACCCTTCAAGATGCATAAAATGGCATCTAACACTCCCTCTGACACATATCACAGTTTGTCCGCTTTGGGCGACTCGACACGAGGACTTCCCAGGGGGGTCACCCATCCCGGTACTACTCTCGCCCGAGCACGCTTAACTGTAGAGTTCTTATTGGATCTTTTGCCCTCACGGATTTAAACCGCATTTTCACAAGGAAGGTATGCACACCTCCTTAAAGTAATGCTTTGTTCTCCTTGCAAGTCGATGTAGGATCAGGTGCAACCTTCATCCCCCATTATAGGGTTCGACATCCGTATCAAACACATCGAACCGTGTCGTAGCTCTGATACCATTTATAACATCCCCATCTAGCACGTATCACAGTATTGTCTGCTTTGGGCCACTCAGCACAAGAACTTCCCAGGAGGTCACCTATCTCGTTACTACTCATGCCGGAGCATGCTTAACTGCAGAGTTCTTATAGGATCTGCTGCCCTCACGGATTTAAAACGTGTGGTGACAAGGAAGGTATCCGTACTCCTTATATGGAAATGTTTTGTTCTCCTTACAATCTGATGTGGGATTAGGTGTAACCCACGTTCATAGGGTTAGGGGGTTTTGAACCCAACTCCTCCAAATCATAAAGCTAGGAACATACCACTAAGATGCATTGCTTTTTGTGAAGGAGGTAGTAAGACTTCACATTGTTCATTTAGCGATTGTATCAAATTGTGATAGTCGTTTCACGTCAAGGTTTTGGGGGAGCCTACACGAAGAACTGGGTATGGAATTGTGTTTAAGTACAACTTACCATCCGCATACCGATGGTCAAAGCGAAAGGACAATTCAAACACTGGAGAATATGGTAAGAGAGTGTACCCCAGAACTCTAAGGTAAATGGGATGAGCACTTACCCGTGGTACAATTTTCCTACAAAAATAGTTACCATTGGAGCATCAAGATGGCACCTTATCAAGCTTTGTATGGACAAAAGTGTCGTACACCGTCTTGTTGGCTTGAGGCTAGAGAAAAGCAGTTCATGGGCCCCGAGATAGTCTAGGTGGGTTGCACCTGATCCTACATCGGCTTGAAAGGATAACAAAGCATTACCTTTGAAGGGGTGTGGATACCTTCCTTGTCATAACACGTTTTAAAGCTATGAAGGTAGCAGATCCCATAAGAACTCTGCAGTTAAGCGTGCTCAGACGGGAATAGTACTAGGATGGGCGACCCCCTGGGAAGTCCTCGTGTCGAGTGGCCCAAAGCAGACAATATTATAATAAGTGCTAGGGGGAATGTTACAAATGGTATCAGAGCTGGGGCACGAGTCGATGTGTTCGGCGGAGACGTCGAACCCTATAATGGGGGGGGGGGGGTGAAGGTGGGTTGCACCTGATCCCACATCATCTTGGAAGGAGAACAAAACATTTTCTTATAAGGGGTGTGTATACCTTCCTTGTCACAACACGTTTTAAATTCGTGAGGGTGACATATCCCATAAGAACTCTGCAGTTACGCGTGCTCGGTCAAGAGTAGTACTTGGATGGGTAACCCCCTGGGAAGTTCTTGTGTTGAGTGGCCCAAAGCGGACAATATTGTGATACGGGTTATAGGGGAGATGTTATACTAACCTCATATGAAAACAACACATTTTAGGTCAAATCTCACAAAAATGGTACCATAACCTGGTTATGATCATTTTTGCTGGAAAACCCTAATTTTTACAAAAATGATAGATTTTTAGGTTTTCTATTTGTAAAACCAAATCCTTGGTATTTTTAACTAGTTTCGTAACATATGTCCAAAATAACATATTTTGATTTATATCCCACAAAAATGGTGTAATAACTTGGTTATAACTATTTATTCTAGAATAGTCATACTATGTTCATAAAAACCATAATTTTTATAGTTTTGTTTTTATGACTTTTTCTTAAGGACATATAGCATGTTTATACTCATTTTACATAGATCTGTATTTTAAACAACATACCACACATAAATGTTCATAATACTAGGTAATAACATTATTTCACGTAGATAACATATTTACACAATATGAAAGTAAGCATGTATAACAACTTGTACAATTATACAAGTTTTACTTGTATTCTCCCCCTAGAACTTTGATAAAGATGAAAATGAGGAGTATGAACTCACCTTAAGTGTGTTTATTAGTCGATAAAGATGTGAAGATGAAATATTTCAGGCTAAGAACACTTGAAGATTGAAGTATCCTATGGATATTAACACATATTAATGTGTGTAATTGTAACAAAACTAATATATATATATATATATATATATATATATATATATCCCTATACTAATAAAAGAGTATCTCTTTTGCCATGTGTCATCATATTAGACATTTAAATTAATGTGTTGCCACTTGTCAATTTATTAGTTTTCCATTTTAGATTTATTAGACTCACTCATTAATGTGATTCTATTTTAAATTTTAAACTTTAAATTATTGTTTTCATTAATTCAAAAATAAAAAATATCTAATATATATTAAAAATTAATTTTATATATTTATTTGAATCAATGATTAGAATTTCACATAACTAATAAATATATCTCTTAAATTAATAATTTATTTAAAACAACTTATTAATAATTTTGAGTTTTTACTACAAAAGTTTGATTAATTTTATAACCGTGGTTCCCACGGGTTATAAACTAGTGTATATATATATATATATATATATATATATATATATATATATATATATATATATATATATATATATATATATAATCACTAGATTAGTAAGTAAAAACTTACCAAAAGATCAAGAACCAACTTATGGGAATTAATCTTGAGAGAGTGATCTTGTTCTTGAGAAAGGAGATGAAGAAAATGAGGTAGATGTGATGAGGGGGGAGGGTTCCAACCGAAAATAAAGAGAAGATAGGGGGGGGGGGTGAGGGGATGGGATGGGTATAGGGGGGGCAGTAGGGCATGGTGTGTTGAATTAAATATACAAGTAAGGCCTTTTCAACTAACTAATAATATTTTATAAAGGATGTAATAATCATGTAAGACAAAAGTGGTTTCCTTAGTTCATTTTTATAAAAAGAATGGGTAATTTTTTTTTAAAAGTTTGTGATTTTTATAAAAAATGTGGTAAGAATGATGTATATTGATTTAATTTGGATCATTTAAATTCAAATTATTATAAAAATCATTATTATCAAAATAATAACACATTACATGAAAGTTAGGATGATTCCTACTTCTTTTCGTTAAATTTTGAGTGTTTAAGTCGGATATAGAATCTGTCGCATTTGGTGACGAATTCACCAAAAATGTGAATATGTAACATTTATTATGAATTTGTCATGTAGTATAAGGTTTATGAACTCAACTACATTGTGTTATGAATATTATTTATACATAAATAATATATAATTGAATTATCGAATTTTTACGTTACTAACCCTAATTAGGGTTTATATTCAATAATTGGTAAAAAAGGGAGGTATTTTGAATTATAACTTGCCAATAGTACATTATTAACATTAGGGAATATCACATTTATCCTAAAATTCTAATACGAGTTGAGTTGACCTGGTTGACTTTTGTTGACTTTGTTTGACCAAAATTGTTGGTTGTCACATCATCCCCATGTTAGAAGGAATTTCGTCCCGAAATTAGCACTCAGAGTGGGTTCTCAAGAGTTAGGGAAAAGATGTGGGTATTTCTATTTCATTTGGTCCTCACGTTCCCAGGTAAATTTAGGTCCTCGTTTGGCATTCCAACGAACCTTTACTACTGGTATGCAGCTTTGCTTCATTCTTTTGACTTCCCTGTCCATGATTTCCATAGGTTCCTCGACGAAGTGGAGACTCTCGTTTACTTTGATTTCATCAAGTGGAATGACGAGAGTCTCATCGAACAAACACTTCCTCAGGTTGGACACATGGAAAGTGGGGTGCTCGTTGCTGAGTTCTTGCGGTAGCCGAAGTCTGTAAGCTATCGGACCAATCCTGGCAAGGATCTCGAATGACCCTATATACCTTGGATTTAGTTTCCCACATTTTCCAAAACGTATCATTCCCTCCCAGGGTGAGACCTTCAACAATACGCAGTTACCAACCTGGAATTCCAAGGGTTTGTGTCGTTTATCCGCATAACTCTTTTGTCGGTCCCGAGATGCCTTTAGTCGTTCACGGATCTGAACGATCTTCTCTGTTGTTTCCCATATGATCTCAGGGTCGGTAAGAGTGTTGTTAGTCACTTGTCCTCTAGCTAGCTGAGTGTCACCCACCTCAGCCCAACATAGAGATGATCTACACTTGCGCCCATAGAGGGCTTCAATGGAACAACTTTAATGCTAGAGTGATATATGTTGTTGTATGAGAACTCGATGACTGGTAAGTGGGTATCCTAATACTTACCAAAGTTTATCACACAAGCTCTCAACATGTCTTCCAGTGTTTGAATAGTTCTCTCGCTTTTCCCATCGGTTTGTGGGTGATAGGCTATACTCATGTGGAGTCTAGTTCCTACGGACTTTTGTAGAGATTACTAAAACCGTGAGGTAAACCTAATATCTCTATCAAAGATAATGGATATTGGCACACTATGTAATTGTACAATCTCCTTGATGTATGTCCTTGTTAGTTTCTCCATTTTGACTGTCTCCTTTATTGGTAGGAAGTGCGCGGATTTGGTTAGCCTATCAACAATTACCCATATGGTATTATGCCCACCAGTTGTCTTGGGAAACTTAGTTATGAAATCCTTGTTATCCGCTCCCACTTCCACTCGGGTATATCCGGTTGTTGTAGCAAACCCGAGGGTTTATGGTACTCTACTTTGACCTTGGTGCAAGTCAAACACTTGCCTACATAAGTAGCTATTTCCCCCTTCATGTTAGGCATCCAATATAGTTTCTTGAGGTCTAGATACATCTTGTCTAACCCGGGATGAACGAAGTACTTGGTCTTGTGGGCTTCGTTCATGATAATGTCTTTGTACCCGCCAAATCTCGGTGTCCAGATTCGATTCATGAGATAATGAGCTTTGTTACCCTTGACCTCGAGGTTTTTATCCATTCATCGCAAGGCTTCACTTGCGACATTCTCCGGTTTCAAAGCTTCAAGTTGAGCCTCTTTGATCCGGGTGGACAAATGTGAATGGAGAGTCATTGTCAATGATTTTAATGGCCTGAGTACTCCTTTCGACTTAGGGCATCTACTACCACATTGGCCTTGCCCATATAATAATGAATTTCTCATTCGTAATCATTTAGTAACTCTACCCATCGTCGTTGCCTCATATTGAGCTCTTTTTGCTTCAGGATCTGATGGAGACTCTTATGGTCAGTGAAGATCATACACTTTGTACCCTAAAGGTAGTTTCTCTAGATCTTTAAGGCAAAAACTATTGCCCTTAATTCAAGGTCGAGTTTGGTGTAGTTTACCTCATGAGCCTTAAGTTTTCTTGAGGCATAGGCAATGACCTTTCCCCGTTACATGAGTACGCAACCTAGAACCTACTTAGTCACATCATAATAAACCAAAAATTCTTTCATTCCTTCTGGAAGAGACAAGATCGGAGCACTGCATAATGCTTGCTTACGTGTCTGGAAGACAGTTTCGATGGGTTTTGAGTAATACATCATTCCTATGGTGTACATGCAAACCCTAATATCCTTTGGATCTAGTTTGTCTAATGAACATGCAATTGAATATCCAAAGCTATAAACCCTAGATCTAGCATACAATTAATCATATTAACATAAAATAGGGTTTAGATCTAACCTTTGATTGTTATATAGCAATAACAATCTAATCCTTGGCTTCAGAAAGCTTAGTGCCTCAAGTGCTGCACCTCTAATGGAGTCACAAACACCACTAAGCAACTTAGATGAAGAGGGAGGAGGTAGGAGGCACCAAAAACAGCTGAAACCCTAAAGGAAGTGTTAGCCAAGTTTTTGGTGCCCAAGGGTTCCTTATATACTTAGGCAATTAGGATTATCAAACAAGGAAACCCTAATTTGACTGCTTAAGCCCTAAGCAGCCCATGGACCCCCTTCTGGAACATGCCTTGGACGATTTCTAATGGGTTTCGCCATATAATTCGTCCAACCTATTATTCCAAGGTGATCCATAGCCCAATTGCAATTATCTTATAATTACAACTGTAGTCCCCTAAGTTTAATTAATCTCTTTTAACCACAAAAATTAATTTTTAATTAATTCTTGACTAATATTAATTAAACATTATGATTTCTCCTTTAATATATTATTCTTATTATATATTAATAAATCATAATTAAACCTTTCTCTCCTTAATTCATCCTACATATTGCTATGGTGAAGGCAACCCAAAAGGACCATGCTCATAATCGGGTCAAGTACATACCAAAATAGTTATGGACTTAGACACTAATCCAACAAGTTTCTTGTTTATCCTCCTAGTTGAAGGTCACTCCTTTCTAGGTCAGGGTAGTAAGTGGCTTTGCGATGTTGGAAAAGTTCTGTATGAACCTTCGGTAGTAGCCAGTAAGGCCCAAAAACTGGCAGATTTTTGTTGGTGTCCTCGGCGCTTCCCAATTTTCAATTGCTTTGATTTTGGAGGGATCCACATGTATCCCCTCCTTTCTGACCATGTGTCCCTAAAAGTCCACCTTTCAAATCCAAAATTTATATTTTGAAAACTTTGCATACAACTTTTCCGCCCTTAGTGTCTCCAAGACTTGTCGCAGATGTTGACTATGTTCTTCCTTACTTTGCGAATTGATTAGTATGCCATTGATTAACACTATGATGAATTTATCTAGGTAAGGCCAGCATACACGGTTCATCAGATCCATGACCATCACGGGTGCATTAGTCAATCTAAGGGGCATCACAACAAACTCGTAATGGCCATAACGAGTCCTAAACGCTATTTTAAGAATATTTTCCTCCTGGACTCTGAGCTGATGGTACCCCGACCTTAGAGAAATTTTTGAGAAGTAGATCGATCCCTAAAGGTGGTCGAACAAATCGTCGATTCGGGGTAGGGGATATCTATTTTTGATGGTGAGTTTGTTCAACTCCCGATAGTCAATGCACATAATGAATGATCCGCCTTTCTTCTTTACGAATAAGACTGGTGCTCCCTAAGGTGAGAAGCTTGGTATAATGAATCCTTTTCTCAGCATTTCATTCAGCGGACTAGACAATTCCTGCTTTTCTGTTGGGGCTAGTCGATATGGTGATTAGGCTATGTGGGTGGCTCCATAAATCAAGTTGATTATGAACTCGACTTGTCGCACGGGTGGTAATCCCGGAAGGTCTTCTGGGAATACGTCGGGGAAGATGCAGACTTCTGGAATATCCTTGATGTCCTTCACTTCTCTTTTCTCATCAACAACGTGGGCTAGGAATGCGTGGTACTTCTTGCGCAGGTACTTTTGAGCCATGATGCAAGAGACGATTTTGGAGGTTTATGTCGGGTTTGTCACCATAGATGACAAGGGTTTCATTATTTGGTAATTTAAGTTGGATGAACCTTTTGTAACACATGATATTGCCATGGTGAGAGCTTAACCAATCCATTCAAATGATCACATCAAAGTTTCTTATTTTAACATGCATTAGGTCGATTTGGAAGGAGTGATTGTTTAGGGTTAGGGTGCATCCTATGTATATGTATTTGGTGTTTTCGGTTTTTCCATTAGCCATCTCTACTATGAGTATTTCATTAAGTGATTGGGGATTTTGTTTGAGTATGTTTTTAAACTTGTTGCTCACGAAACTTCTCTCCGCATCGCTATCGAAAAGTATGCATGCATATGAGTTATTGAGGAGAAACGTACCGGTAACCACAGTAGGGTCCTTCATTGCTTCCTCAAGCCCCATTGTTAAGACTCTTCCCGTGCCTTTGACAATGTTGTTCTTTGCCTTTGGTCACTCCCTTTTGAAATGCCCCATCTGCCAACATCCATTACATGCCTAACTCACTCCAGTATTAGTGGCTTGGGTGGTTTGTTAAGCTGACGCCTTACTTAAATGAGTTGTATGCCCCTTTTTGTTATAGTTATTGTAACATCCATAAAATTCATGAAAAAATTAAACTTTTTAAACATTCCAAAACCATCCATTGTTTACTAATTGTTTTCAAAATAGTTTAACATCAGAGAAATTCCCAGAAAACATAACATAAAATATGAGGAGGTGCACGATCAAGCCTTCGCCTTCCTGCGATCCTCTGAAGTACTTGAAACAATAAACCAAACTGTAATCCCGAAGCTTAGTGAGTTCCCCCAAAGTACCAACACCCAAACAAATAACATAACAACACGCATACTGGGCCATTAGCCTGACTGGACTGCCTCGTAGGGTCTACAACCTATCTAGAGCACTCCCAAGCCTTTAGCACGTCTGGACCGCCTTACAGGGCATACAGCCTATCCGGACCACTCGTCGGGCCTTCGGCCTGACTGGACCACCTCGGATGGCCTTCAGTCTATCCGGGCCACCCTGGGTATGTTGGTCTTCAGCACAAAGTAGGACCGCCTCAACCCAACCATACACACACATATGTCAATATACTCATAACACATAAACAATCAATAGACAAACACAAATCATATAGAACACTAAGCATAACATCATTCTATCTACTAGGATACCGATCTAACAGATCATAATAGCATAACAACATCCTATCTACCACGATACCGATCTTACAGATCATAACTGTATACAAGTATACTATAACCATGATAATAATCCAAAGGGTTGGCCTTGGTGCCTTCAACCCTTAGTACAATGAGGAAAACTCACCTCACAAGTAGTATTGAACTGTATTGAAAGTCTCCGACCACTGTCTCACCGAAAATCCCAAACTATCCAAAATAACAAATAAGAAGTCAACATTTGCAATATCAATGTTGACCAAGGTTCCAACATAGAGTAATAGTCTATTCTATCCTTTCCTTAAGTTGGGCCAAGGCTAAACTCCAAATCCTTAAATATAATTGGCCCAATTTCCAAATTGGGCCCAAATCCCTTATCGGGCCTTACCCAAATATCTGGTTCTCTTTTGAGTCCACAATTACTCTTATCTAGATGATCCAGGAGGGTCCAATCATCAAGATCCAACAGATTTCCCAAATACTGAAGCCCAAAATAGCAAATCCCAACAGGCTGAATATGCGGGGCGTGCTCAGTTGTATGCGCGACATAAACACCTTGACCAGAAAACAGGACGTTGACCACCTATGGCCGGTGTACACCTTGGTACGCCCATCGTTCGTTGTGGCCATGCAAAACTTCATTAAGTTCTTAGTACACCTCGTCTAGACGTCCCAAGATAGACCTATACTTAAAAATATGTCCCAAACCATAAAGTTTCCAACTTTAGTTATGCATGCCCTAAAAGTCCTCAAACTCAAAACCCTTGTTTGTCTTAACCATTTAAGACCTTTATAGCTTGCATGAAGCCACCAAATGGAACAAGATAGCATTTTTATGGTCCACAACACTCTAAATCTTTTGAAAGGATGAATCCTTTGCAGGGGCGGGCACAAGAATTGATAGCAGGTGTTGCTGAATTTTTTTTTTTTCCGGCGAAACATAATATAAAACCAAGAATTAATTCATTACGTCTACTAAAAAAACAATCAATTACATAAAAAGTTAAAAACATAACAACTATCTATTAAAATTTAAATTTGTCCTCTTCATGCCGACATCTTTTGAAACTGTTCCATTACTTTTTCATTCTCAACTTTCACAAGTGCTTCGGTCCCAACATTGCAAAGCAACGTGCCATTCAAAAATTCATCGCCAATTTTGTTACACAAGTCGGTCTTCAAGAGTTCCATCTTCAAAAAACATATTTCTACACTTGCGGTCGCTATGGCATGGTAATATCAAAGTCAACTTTAAAAGCTTATAAACCAAAGGATAAGACTGATTTTCCCCGTACTGACCATCAAACGAGAAAGGTCAGAAATTCCTTTCAAACTAGTGAAGTGCTCATCTTTGATGAAAGTGTGATAAAAATGTCAAGTTGTCCTTCAAGGTCTATCATATGTGAATCATCAAAGTCATACCTGTACAACTCACCCAACTTCAACAACTTTGATTTGTCAAATTGTGCAAATGAATCACAAGGGCTCAAAGCACCCATGTATTCTAGTAGTTGGGTGGTTGTTTCACTAAATCGATATTGATATTCTATAAGTTGCATATCCACCATCGTCTGGAAGATTTCAACCTCAAAATGAAATCTATTAGTCTTTGTGGTCTTACGGTTTCTCGCACCAACATACAACTCTTCCATATCCAAAATATCAATATTCTGTGTTAAACAAATGGAGGATACCTTTGGCAAAATGC
Organism: Lactuca saligna; assembly: GCF_052625555.1. Classification (NCBI taxonomy): domain Eukaryota; kingdom Viridiplantae; phylum Streptophyta; class Magnoliopsida; order Asterales; family Asteraceae; genus Lactuca; species Lactuca saligna. Next base: position 101,154,854 of record NC_136424.1, on the reverse strand, counting down.
TAGGAAACCCCGTGTTTCTTAAAGCTTTCAATGCCTCCATTGTCCCTCTAACCATCGAAGCCGCTTCTAAAATGTCTAGATCTTTTCTTTGACAATGTACCCGTGAGGCGTAAAATCTCATACATCATATATAAGTAAAACACGAACTCATATGATTTAAAATATGATAAGATTCCGAGCGCTTGTTGACGGTTTGCTAATGACCCTCCTTCTTCTTTCACAAAATCTAACACTACAAGAACATCCACAAACAACTTCATCAAACTTATGAGTGTGTTGAAATGTGACCCCATCTTGTATCTCCCGCTCGAACTAGTGTAGTCTCTTGATTTAACCCTTTCCCCGTTTCAAGTTCACCACTAAACAATCCTTTTTGCACCCTTTCTCTTGCTTGTTCCCGTAGTAAGTCTTTTGTTTTACACGAGGCACAAACAACATTAACCACCAACGAAATTTTCTCAAAAAAATCACTAACACCATCATGCTTTTTTGCTACAGCCACAACCACTAAATGAAGTTGGTGTGAAAAGCAATATACATAAAAAGCTGTGCAATTCTCTTGTAATATCAAAGATTTCAAACCATTGAATTCCCCTCGCATATTGATAGCTACATCGTAACCTTGTCCTCCTATCTATTAAAAAATTAAAAAAATATATATAATATAACACATAAATCTAATTAAATTAAATTGAAATAAAAAAGTAAATAATAAATGACCTATCTAAAACTCAACTAATTACTTGTAAGGACTTCATTTATGGCATTTTTTTGTGTCAAAGAGGATGTGTCCTTCACGTGAACAAGTCCAATGAATCTTTCCTTCACAAAGCCAAGACTATCGACATATCTGAAAACAATAGCCATTTTCTCCTTTTTTGAGATATCACCAGATTCATCAACTAATAAAGCAAATAGATCTTGCCCAATCTCTTGGTGAATACTCAAAAGTACTTCTTGTGCAAAACATTACACAAGTTCCTTTTAGCTCATATCTATATCAGCTAACATCTCAAAAATGAAATCAATGATAAAAACATAGTGTATGCAAAAGATTAAGAAAAGAGAATGTGTGTTGCTTTTCGATTTCTTCTAAATTGATCTGTAGGGTTGATATTCGAAATTCAGAGCCCAAAGAATCCTTCTATTTGTCAACAAGTCGCCAAAAGAATCCATAAAAACCTCTGTGTCTCAGGCAATAATGTCGTTTATATAGTTTTCTGAAAACAGGGGCAACTCGTTAAGTTCCTTTGACCGACTCGATGAGTCCATCACTTAAAACCCGTGTACGACTTGTACTGTAATGCACCTGATGGTTTGCAAATCTTTTCATTAACTCTTCGAGTTGAGGACCAACTCACCGAGTTCTTCACCTTTTTTGCTTAATTTCTTCTATCTTTAATTTCCACGCTTCCGATTAGTAGACGCGCTTCCTTTTTAACTCGAGCATATCTTTTAGGCTGAAAATATAATTCAAACATAAGTAAGTACCTTTTGTTCAATAATTGAGACAAAATAGCCAAAAAGTTTTAAGATACTAGACAAAATATATGACTAAATATGCAAATATCATTAACTCACGAAACTTCGATGCAAGATCTACGGGGAAATACAAGTAAAGGTAAAGGCTTTTTACCTTATGGAGCTTCCCAAAGGGATGAAGATCACACATCCAAAGCTTGAATCCACACCAATGCTCTTCCTAGAGTCTCTTCTTCTTCTTCTTCTTCTTCTCAACCTAAGGAATTCTCACACACTCAAACTCACACACACACACACACACAAGGCTAGGGTTTGGAAAACGTCTCAACAGTATGGAGGCTGAAAGTGTTTGGAAAAATGAGCTATAAGAATAATTATATACGACCCTAGGGTTTTCACCTGATGTGAGTACGCCCAGCGTACTAGGGCGCACCTAGTACGCTTAACGTACTCTTCCTGATCCCAAAATTACAATCTTAGCCATTAGGGAAAGTCATGGTTATACTCTTCCATCCCCAAGGACTAAAATGAAAATTAATAATAAAAGGAAGGACTTGAAACTACTTGCAAATTTGGGGATGTTACAACTCTCCCCCACTTAACCTAGGCTTCATCCTCGAAGTCTGCTGTAGCAAATAGATCTGGATAATTTTCCCACATCTCGGATTCCAACTCTCAAGTCCCCATCGGATCCCTTCCGATGTCGCCATTGTACCTTTACCAAGGGTATCTACTTGTTAAGCAAAACCTTTGTCTTTCTTTCCAAGACAACCACCAACTACTCAACATAGTTCAGGCACTCGTCGAATTGAATGTCATCCAAGGAGACCACCGCCTCCTCGTCTAATATGCACTTCCGTAATTGCGAAACGTGGAAGGTGCTATGAATCTGACGGAGCTCCTCCGGAAGGTCCGGTCTGTATGTCAATCTGCCAACCCTAGTAATAATCCGAAACGATCCAATATATCGGGGACCTAAATTTCCCCTCTTCTTGAAGCGTATCACACCCTTCCAGGGTGAGACCTTCAACAATACCATAGTGCTGACCTAAAACTCCAACTCGGATCGGTGCCGGTCGACATAACTTATCTGCTAATTCTGAGCAGTCTGCAGTCGCTTCCTGATCTGATGAATCTTCTCGGTAGTCTGTAGAACCACCTCCGTCCGACCCATGAACCTGTGGCCAAACTTGCCCCAACAGACTAGGGTACGGCATCTCCGCCTATACAACAACTCGAAAGGTGGGGAACCTATGCTAGAATGAAAGTTGTTGTTATAGGAGAACTCTGCCAGGGGTAGGTGGGAATCCCAGCTCACACTAAAGTCAATGACGCAGGTACTCAACATATCCTCGAGGGTCTAAATGGTCTGCTTACTCTAGCTGTCTATCTGCAGATGGTAAGCGGTGCTGAAATGCATTCTTTTGCCTAGTTGCTCACGGAACTTCTGCCAAAAACGGGATGTGAATCGAACATCACCGTCTAACACAATAGAGACCAGCACCACGTGGTGAGCAATGATTTTGCGGAGATACACATCGGCTAACTTCTCGGTCAACAGACTCTCCTAAATAGCCAGAAAATAGGCGCTCTCGGTCAGTCAATCCACGATGACCCATTTAGCATCGTATCCCTTCGCCGTCCTCGAAAATTTGGTAATTAAGTCCATCGTGCTCTTCTCCCATTTCCACATGGGAATCTCCAGAGGTTGAAGCCTTCCATGCGGCCTATGATGCTCGACCTTGACCATCCTGCAGGTCAAGCACCTCTCGTCGTACCAAGTGATCTCGCGTTTCATGCACGACCATTAGTAACTTAAATGCAGATCCCGTTACATCTTGGTGGCCCCCAAGGTGAATAAAGAAATGAGACTTGTGAGCCTCCTCCAGCACGATTTGCCTAATCCCACCAGACATTGGAACCTATACCCTACCGCAACGGGTCATCAACCCACGACTCTTTTGAACAAACTGGGTAATCTCACTCCTGAGCCTCTCAATCTTCCAATTTTCCTGTCGCACTCCCTCGGCCTGAGCCTCTCTGATCAATCCAATTAGTGGGGAGTCCATGAAGATCCTCATACATGATGTTGGAAAAAAAATATCTAGCCGACTTGTGGCTCAAGGCATCCACCACCACGTTTTCTTTACTCGATTGGTAAAGGATCTCGCAATCATAATCCTTGACTATGTCCAACCGTCTGTGCTGCCTCATGTTTAGGTTCGACTGATCCATAATGTGTCTCAGGCTCTTGTGGTCTGTGTAGATGGTACATCAGACCCCATAGAGGTAATTCCTCCATATCTTGAGAGCAAACACCACCGCGCCTAACTCCAGATCATGTGTGGGATATCTTGTCTCATGTGGTGTCAACTGTTGCGATGCGTAGGCTATCACACGTCCTCTGTGCATGAGGACCGCTCCCATTCTGGTGATGGATGCATCACAGAAAACCAAAAAATCCTCCACTTCCTCTACGAGGGTCAAGAATGGAGCCTCGCACAACCACTGCCGAAGGATCTCAACCGCCGTATGTTGCTAAGGGACCCACCAGAAATCTACCCCCTTCCTCGTCAGACGATTGAGGGGTACGACAATCTTGGAGAAATCCTGGATAAATCTTTGGTAGTACCCAACTAAACCTAGAAAACTCCTGATATCTGAGGGAGTTCTCGGGACCTTCCACTGCATAACAACCTTGAATTTGGCCGGCTTGACCAAAATCCCATCGTGGTTAATGGGATGTCCAAGGAATTGAACCTCTCGCAACCAAAACTCGCACTTCAAGAACTTGGCATAAATCCATTCTCACCTCAAAAATCCTAAAAGATCGCGGAGATGCTCCTCATGCTGCTCCCTGGTCTTGGAATACACCAAGATATCATCGATGAACACAATAACCGAGCGATCGAGCATCAGCCTGCATACCCGATTCATCAGGCCCATAAATATTGCGGTGCATTGGTAAGCCCAAACGGCATCACCACGAACTCGTAATGTCTGTAACGAGTCCATAACCCGGTCTTCTCCATGTCCTCCTCCCTCACACTGACCTGATGCTACCCGAACCTGAAATCTATCTTAGAAAACCAAGATGCTCCCTGTAACTGATCAAAGAGATCATCTATCCGTGGGAGGGAATAATAGTTCTTCACCGTCAACTTGTTCAGCTCCTGGAACTGATCCAATGTCACAACAACTCTCAACACATCAGAATATGACCCAGTAACCAATATTCACCAATCCTTTACTCCGGACCTCAGTAGGTTCAGAGCGCTCTTGACCTTCTGGTCAGTAGGGTAGGAACAAGTAAAGAAACATCCCTCCACATCAGACAGCCACCTCACAACTATATTAGGGTCCTGAACTCCATCGAAATTTGGGGGCTTTGTGTTATCGAAGTCCCGATACTGAAAAGCCCGATTGGCCCCACCACCTGCAGCTGCAGAAGCTGCAACGACAGCCGTCTTAGCAATGGCTGCATAGTGCTCATCAAAGTACTCAACTATAACGGTCTTAATAGACCCAAACATCTCCAAAAAATAATCCCGAAATAGTGTAGTAGCCTCATCATGCAGGATCTCTCTAATCCTGGCATCCAACTCATCTAATGCCATCTGACCAATGGTCACGGGCACTGCTGGTCCACCCTGACTGCGATCTCCTGATCCCTACCTGGATCTAGTCACAAACCGCCTTGTAACTACCATGCTGAAAATATACCAGGAAGAAATCAGACATTGCATATAATAATGGGAAACCAACTCCCAATAAAGCCCTAGGGGTTGTGACTTCCTTGCTACGTGTATGGGTCCTGTGCTTTTAGTAGTACGGGCCCATACTACCTTCCACACCTACCCATATTTGTCTCAAGGATCATCACAACGCCCTTAAAATATACATAAACATAGGCGAGCGCTCAATGCTCACTTCTAGAGGAGGCTAAACATCCCACAACTGGCCAACTGACCCCACACAACTCATCCATGAAACTTCGACCAACCCTACAACACTAGTGTATGCTAGCTATACATAACGCTGGACCCTATAGACTTTTGAATATTTGATCCTATCCTACGCCCTTCATCAGACAAGAACAAGAAATAAGGCCAAACCAAACATTCTCGGTCTATAAGGTCTTAGTTATATACAATTGTGATGCATACACTAAGCAAATACAGTAATGATGTCAATTTCATATAAGGAAAACCCTAGGCTCTCAGGCGTCATATAATCATGCAATTTTATCATGAAATTCCTAAAGATCCTTAGCCTATCACTGGCATGATGTTCTAATATATCACATTATCAAACAACAATATGGTAATTTGGGGTCTACTTATTGGCTCTGACTGATTGTACACTTTGCATCCTTCTTTAGTATTTTGAGAACCATTTGAAAATATTTTCCTTAGTTTGAGACTGGATTCACACGAGTGTTCGTCCAATTCACTCAAACCAAGGCTCTGATACCAACTTGTAACATCCATAAAATTCATAAAAATTTAAACTTTTTTAACATTCCAAAACCATCTATTGTTTAGAAATTTATTTCAAAATAGTTTAACATCAGAGAAATTCCCAGAAACCATAACATAAAATATGAGGAGGTCATGTTCAAACCTTCAAATTCCCCCGATCCTATGAAGTACCTGAAACCATTAACCAAACTATAAGCCCGAAGCTTAGTGAGTTCCCCCAGAGTTCCAACACCCAAACAAATAACATAACAACATGCATACTGAGCCATCGGCATGTCTGGATCACCTCGCAGGGCCTACGACCCATCTGGACCACTCCCGAGCTTTTGGTATGTATGGACCGCCTCGCAAGGCCTACAGACTATATAGACCGCTCATCGAGCCTTCAGCCTGACTGGACCGCGTGGTAGGGACTTCAGTCTATCTAGGTCGCCCTGTGTATGTTGGCCTTCAGCACAAAGCAGGACTGCCTCAACACAACCATACACACATACGTCAACATAATCATAACATATAAACAATCAACAAACAATCACAGATCATACAAATCACTAAGCATAACATCATCCTATCTACCAGGATATCGATCTAATAGATCAAAACAACATAACAAAGTCCTATCTACCAGGATACCAATCTTACAGATCATAACTGTATACAAGTATACTATAACCAGGATAAAATCGAAAGGGCTGGTCTTGGTGACTTCGACCCTTTAGTATTGTGAGGAAAACTCACCTCACAAGTAGTGTTGAACTGGACTGAAAGTCTCCGACCGCCGTCTCACCGAAAATCCTGAGCTATCCAAATAACGAATACTAAGTCAATAGTGGCAATATCAATCTTAACTAAGGGTCCAACATAGAGTAATAGTCCATTTTATCCCTTCCTTAAGTTGGGCAAAGGCCCAACTCCAAATACTTAAATCCAAAAGCCCAATATACAAGGTCCATAATTGGCCCAATTTCCATATTGGGCCCAAATCCTTTATTAGGTCTTACCCAAAGATCTGGTCCTCTATTTAGTCCACAATTACTCTTATCTAGATGATGTAGGAGGGCCTAAGCATCAAGGTCCAACAGATGGCCCAAATACCGAAGCCCAAAATAGTGAAGCCCAACAGGTTGAGTATGCGGGGCGTACTCAGCTGTACCCGGAGCGTACTTAGCTGTATACTTGGCGCAAACACCTTGACTAGAAAACGGGACGCTGACCACCTACACCCAGCGTATGCCTTGGTACGCCCAACATATGTTGTGGCCATGAAAACTTCATTAAGTTCTTAATACACGTCGACTAGACGTCCCAAGTTAGATCTATACATAAAAAGATGTCCCAAACCATAAAGTTTCCAACTTTATGGTTATGTATGTCCTAAAAGTCCATAAACTCAAAACCCTTGTTTGTCTTAACCATTTAAGACCTTTATTGCTTGCATGAAGCCACTAAATAGGACAAGATAGCATTTTAATGGTCCAAAAACACTCTAAATTTTCTAAAAGGATGGATCCTTTGGTCTTAGACTAGCTTAACTCATCAAGATCAACAAAAGGGGCTCATTTACTCATGAAACTTCTATGCAAGATCTATGGGGAAATACAAGTAAATGTAAAGGCTTTTTACCTTCTGGAGCTTCCGAAAGGGATGCAGATCACAGATCCAAAGCTTGAATCCACACTAATGCTCTTCAAGGAGTCTCCTCTTCTTCTTCCTCTCAAACCAAGGAACTCTCACATACTTAAACTCACACACACATACACACACAAGGATAGGGTTTGGAAAATGTTTCAACATTATGGAGGCTGAAAGTGTTGGGAGAAATGAGTTATAACGATACTTATATACCACCCAAACCCTAAATATTAGGGTTTTTAGCTGACGTGAGTATGCCCAATGTATTAGGGTGTGCCTAGTATGCTCAGTGTACCCTTATGTACACTCAATGTACTCTTCCTGATCCTAAAATTCAATCTTAGCCATTTAGAGCAACTCATGGCTATACTCTTCCATCCCCAAGGACTAAAATGACAACTAATAATAAAGAGATCTAAGAAGTTACTAGGAAAGTTTGAGACTTGCTTACCAGAAAATGATGAGGAAGAATTGAAGTCTTTGGATCTACTATCTTCTTCTTGAATCCTCAAGCTCCTCCTTCCTTCACAAGCTTCAAAACACACAAAGTTTCACTCATAATTAGCTTACAAGCTCACAATTGCATTAGGGTTTCTGAATCTATGATTTGGGACTTAGAGGCTGGAAATGAGGCCAACAAGTAGGGATTAAGATGATTAAATAGGGTGCAAAACCCCATAATTAACGTTTCATCTTGGCAGCCCTACTCGTCGAGTTGGGGGATCTCAACTCGCCGAGTAGGTTACTTAAAATCCCACGTTTCTTTTTATTTCTACTCGAAGAGTTCGTGTAAACAACTTTGGGTAGTGCTCCCTCATCTCCTTCTTGGGCTCCCAAGTCCACCCCGATCCCTTGTGGTGCTGCCACTGCACCTTCACCGGCTCGACTCTATTGTTCCTCAGATCTTTCATCTTCCTATCAAGAATAGCCACCGGTCTCTTGATGTAGTTCAAACTATCATCAACCTGAATATCCTCTAGAGGCGCAACCACTGAGTCATCCACTAAGCACTTCCGCAGCTGAGAAACATGGATTATCGAAATATTAGGGTTTTCACCTAACATGAGTACACCCAACATACACAAGTGTACGCCCAACATACTAGAGCGCTCCTAGTACGCTCAACGTACCCTTATGTACACTCAACGTACTCTTCCTGATCCCAATATTACAATCTTAGCCATTAGGGAAACTCATGTCTATACTCTTCCATCCCCAAGGACTAAAATGACAATTAATAATAAAAGGAAGGATTCGGAAATACCTGAAAATTTCAGGATGTTACAGCTGATGCAGTGCATCTCCCGACAAACTCCATTAAGATGGAAGTTGCACTTGTTGCATTTAGGCAGATTCCCAACATATTGTTTAATCGGCGCTGTGGCAGTAGGGACAGTGGCCGCATGGATTGCCACAGTTTCTTGTCTTTTGACAGGCTCTTGAGTCAGTGGCCCTTTTTCTTGTTCTAGAACTTTCGCTTGTTATCTCCCCTTTTTGGTTGATCGGGTGTTTGTGACATCCCTAATTTCACGGTTAGAAAAGACCGATTTAGTTTATGCTTTTTCAAATAAATTTAGAGTAATCTTCTAAATGATGTTGCGGAATTTGTCCCAGAAAAATATGATAAATATATTATCATGGCATTTCGGAAGAAATGTATTTTATTCATTTTAAAATTTGGGATGCCATCGTTGTAATGCCCATAGATCCGGGCTAGTCAATTTAGAGATAATAGGGGTCGAAAATGACTTTTCAACAAAAGATTATTTACAATAAATAATCTTAACCAAGTTGTAGAATATGTCTCAAGGGTTCCGTACATATAAAGAGCGCCAAAATCCGAGTTATAATGAAGAAGTTATGACCCGTCTAAGTTTAGCGACGGAACCGGCACAGCACCACGAAGACGTAAATAGTGAATTTATGATAGAGCTTCTTTTAGCCTTAGTAATATAAAAGAAAGTGGTAGAATATGTTAACCTGAGAGCTTCCATAAAAAGAACGCCCAAATCTGACTTCTTATAACTATGTTATGATTCTTCAAAGTTTCGGCTTAGCGGTGTACAACCCGACGTTCGAGTATTAGATCGAGCGGTTTTTAGCCGACACAACCTAAATGAGAATCGAAGATCCCGTTATTAGTAGCATAACGATAAAATGACAGACGAGAATGGACATCAAATGAAGAAGTTATGGGATTTTAACGGACCAATCCTGTCCCGGCCTGTTAAAAATATAACTTTAAAAATAAATTCAAAATTAGCCGACGGAGTCTACATGAAAGTTGTAGCGTACGTCTCCACCCACGCGTGGATATAAAGAACGTCAAAAATGGAGTTCGTATGAATGATTTACAAATTATAATAGCATATTTACGTATTAAAATAAAGTATAAATCATATATACGTACACACATATATATATATATATATATATATATATATATATATATATATACATATGTATATATCATTAGAAAGGTATCGACGATGAGGTCATTATAAGACTAATGTTGAGTTCTTTCGAAATTAGTTTAGTACAAATATCATTAAATCCATTTAAAATAGTATTATAGAGGGGTGTTTAGTTGTTTATATAACTAAAATGTCATTAAGTAATTATGGAGGGTAATTTTTGTAAATTTAATTAGTGTAAATAAGAGCATTAGACTCTCATATTTCTTGCACCATTCTCTTGATTCAAGAGTCTTTCTCTCCTTATCCCCCGAGAATTTCGGTCCCTCGTGATTCGACTTCTCTTTCTGTAGTTTTTAGTATAGTAAGGTGAGCGCTGAAGCGCTGCACGAATCTTTATTAGAAAGATTCAGCGATGAAGTTTTGCCCCTTCAGAGCCCGACTCCTAGCTAAAATCCCCTTGTAAGTAAGTTATGCTTACCCTATTTTAATATAGCTTATATTTAAAATTAATATTGTTATTATGAACTTATAATAAATATTTGAGCTATTGTTATGACTTATATAAGTATCGTTATAATATATTTTTAACTACTCGCGGTACGGGAAATCTGGTTTAAAGGGCCGCATAGGGTTGTTGGATTTCAGAAGTGCTATACGCCAAACTGGTCCTGCCCTCCGGTGTTTTATGTCTGGCCCCTGTCTATACATAGTGGTTGGAAAGTATTGTTTAAACGTTTATATAATAATAATAATAATAATAATAATAATAATAATAATAATAACAATAATAATAATAATAATAATAATAATAATAATAGTAATAATAATAAGTCACGGTAAATATTAGACTAAAATCTAGTGGTAATAATATTAAGTTTCGTCGAAGAAAATTATTTTAAAGTAAACAAAGCGTTGTCCGAGTACCGAGTCACCACCTTCTCAGGTGAGTGCATAGTTACTTTCATTTTACACATAGATATGAAGTATTTTATATAAACTACGTGCTATGTGTGCATATTATCTGAATACTTGCTGTCTATGCCGGATGAATATTTTTATACATGTTTTAAATGATTTAAACTGTATACGTATTTTATATATACAAATATGTTGTGTATGACATGGGTAGATGAATGATGAGAGATAAAAGATGATGTGAGTAAACATTGGCAGCTATAGACTTAGTGCCTAATAAATAACATCGGCAGCTATGGACTTAGTGCCTATTGGACAAACACTGGTAGTTATGGAGTTAGTACCTGTTAGGAATTGGTAGCTATGGACTTAGTACCTATTAGATAAACACTGATAGCTATGGATTTAGTACCCAACAGCTATGGAATTAATACTTTACGAACGGGCATTGGCAACTATGGATTTAGTGTCAGTCCTATAACCCTGGAAGTGAAGGACTTCAGAATGAACGAATGCAGGATAGATGACTCTTAGGGTAGACTCTTAAGAGTAAGGAAGATAATGGGGATGGGTAATAGGGTTGATTGTTTGATTGTTTAAACATAATAATTATATTATTGTGGGTTGAAAACCCTACGTACTCACTAGGTTTCCCAACCTGACCCACTCAGTTTATTTATATCACAGGTGTTGTTATGATGTCACATTACACTGAGAGATTAAGGAGATGTGAATCACAAGCGATAATGAATGTAAGTTGTGTTTATGCTTATGTTTCTCTATTGACGATGACATCGCAATTGTTTTAAAATGAATAAAAATACTTTTCCTCAGAAATGCTTTGATAACGTGTTTATCATGTTTTACTGGGAACAAATTCCACAACATTTTTATTAAAAGAGATACTTTGATTTTTATAAAGCATAAACAAAACCGGTCTTTTCTGGCCGTGAAAATGGGGATGTCACAATCGTCAATACAGAAGCATAAGCATAAACAAAACTTATATTCATTTACACTAGTGATTTACATCTCCTTTAATCTCTCAGTGTAAAGCATCTTCGTATCGATACCCGTGAACAAATAAACTGAGTGAGTCAGGCTTGGGAGCCTGGTGAGCATATAGGGTTTTCAACCCATAATAATACAATTATTATATTCAATAATCAAACAATCAACCCAATTACCCATCCCCATATCTCGTTTATTTCTTAAGGATTTACCCTAAGAATCGACTATCCTTCATCCATTCATTCCCCAGGATTGACCTAAGGAATTTATCCAAAGTCCATTGCTACCCAGGTTCATACAACAGGCACTACGTCACATAGTCGCCAGGGTTTATACAATAGGCACTACGTCTCATATTCGCCATGGTTTATACAATAGGGACTACGTCTCATAGTCGCCAGTGTTTATACAATAGGCACTACGTCTCATAGTCGCCAGGGTTTATACAATATGCACTACGTCTCATAGTCGCTAGGGTTGATACAATAGACACTACGTCTCATAGTCTCCAGGGTTTATATAATAGGCACCACGTCTAATAGTTGTCAGGGTTACTACAATAGGCCTCACATCATTTTATCATACACCAACTATTCCATCTACCCATGTTATGCCCAACATATTTGTAGATAATATATATATATATATATATATATATATATATATATATATATATATATATATATAGCTTAAATCATTTTAAAACTTGTATAAATCATTCATTCAACAATCATTTCAAATAAACAAATAATACATATAAATATAGCATGTATTTTATATAAAATACTTCATATCTATGTGTAAGATGAAAGTTACTATACACTCACTTGATAAGATGATAATCGGGTAGCACTTCGTTTCTTAAAACGATCGTTTCCAATAAAACCAGGATGTTTTATTGAAAATCGGGCCCTGCGAGGGTGGAGCTTCAAAACCTAAAAGATAAATTTTTCTGGGTCTTCAGACACTTTGGGACGTGTTTCGGGTGTTGGAATTAATTTTAGGGCTTCGGGGGAAGTAGAAATAGCTAAACTATTGATTTAGGGGTGAAAATGCCAAATTTCCTATTCTAGCCGAAAGATCTCGCAAGCCTCTATTTATAGGGTGCGAGACCGAAGTTTAGTGGCTAGGAAGGCTCCATGCAGAAGCTGCAAGGCTCGGAGGTGGCTCGGATGCGAAGGCGCATCGGAAGCTTGTAGACGAGACGTGGCTCGCTTCGTACACTTCCACGGATGTGACACACTCCTGATTTCGGTTGGACCTTCCTTTGGTCGTATCAGCCGCTGACACGAGGCGGACATGTGTCGGTCTCGGACAGGGCCACGCTTTGGACTCGTCATCAGCATCAAACACGGGTCAGCAGGCGAGGCGAGGGTGACGTGGCCGAACACCAGCCATGCAAAATTCCTCGGATTTCAGACTTCTCTTGAATTTTGTGCCCCGAACTTCTAAAATCATAGCTTCCTCATACGAAGTCAGATTTGGGCATTCTTTTTATGCACACTCTCGGTTTAACGAACACTACGACTTTATTTTAGATTGCTAAAGCTAAAAATCGCTCTATCGTAAATTCACTATTTAGGTTTACCGGTGCTGTGTCGGTTTCGTCGCGATACTTCGACGGGTCATAACTTCTTCGTTGTAACTCGGATTTCGGCATTCTTTATATGTACGGAATCCTTGTAACATATACTACCACTTTGTTAAGATTACTCCTTATAAAGAATCTTCCATCAAAAAGTCATTTTTGACGCTTACTGTCTTTAAATTGACTAGCCCTGATCTTCAGGCATTACAATTATCTCCCCCTTAGGATGATTACGTCCTGTAATCATCAACGAAATAGGGCTTGCATAATGATTCCATATATTATATCTTCATCCTAGGTAATAACCGTAACTTCTATGTTTCCTCGAAAGAGTGTCTACCTATAGGGTTTCTTAACTACAAACGATGCTCAATCTTGCATCCGCGTTTCGTATTATGTTGGACTTTCAATCATAACCTTCAAGTTAAAAAATAAGTCTTTATTATGGACTCATTATTCTTCTTAGGATGAATACTTTCATTTATCTATTGTAATAGACTGATGGGTCGTTCTCTAATGACCTCTCATCGCATGATGCAATGCTAAGACTCAGGTCTCTTAGAGTTAAATTCCAAAATGGAATATACCTTCGTTCATTTTCTAATGTGATATAATCACATTTTTGCATGTAGCATTTCTACCTACTAACTTCTTTTAACAACGAGTGCGATACAATTGATCGCATTGTTTTCAGTCTTCTGAATTCAGTTAAACGCTACATCGGTTCTCAGAACCACGTAACAAACTCATCGTAGCTAGTCGGACTCAATTTGATATGACCACTAGGTCGAAATAACAACCATCTTACTAGTCATTACCGAAACAAGAGTAATGACATACTTGAATAAAATGGAATCAATTACTAGTTTCTTGGTAACCTTGTGACTTTCTCTAATCCAAGTGCGAGTCCTGTATTGTCTCACAGTTACTACCATTCACACCTACTCATACTTGTCCCAAGTATTGTCTCACAGTTAACCAAGTTACCATACAACAATTACACAATCATTCAACACATCAGATAACAAAACCAGTGTTCATAATATTTCTTGAAACGATTACACAAAGGTTCAAGTTCACCCTATACTACGCCTCTAATAGGCTACACTTTTTGATACATAATTTATATATTGATATGAAGCGTTCATCTTTGAATCCTAGTGTTGCTTTCGCAAACTATTGGTGGGTTGGCTTGACCAACGGTCCCATTGTAGTTCCCTCCTTCTGACTATCCTTCGTTCAATTCGGGATGTTCAACCGGTATTGTAGCTTCCTCTCGATTTTGTTAGAGTAATCGCCTTGTATCCTCCATTTGGCGATCCAACATCTTCTGCATCATCGCTTGTACCCCAACCATCATCATTGGATCAGGTGCAGTTGCTACAACAGGTACTTGTTCAATCACGGGTGATTGATTTCTGTTCCCGTTTGCATTTCCAACTCCACTACGTGTTCTTGCCATTCTTGATCTATACACCGAATAATGTGAACAGATCTTTCTTCATGATTGACATTTAAATTCTCCTTATCACTCCAAAACATTTACATGCTAGTTCTATTATCGTATCACATGCTTAGAATCCTAAACACATAAGGTTTCCAGATCCGGTCGGCAACAGACCATAGATCCGACAAATAATAGCATATATGGCAAACATATAACATTTAGCACATAAAAGCATTTTAGGCATCTTTCCTAAAGTATACTAGTGCTCATGTCTGAAATATAGTAAACACTCGTCTCACAATCATCGCTTAGCATTCTATGTTGAAGTCTAGAAATCCTTCAAATTCTTAGTTTGCTTAAACTAATGCTCTAATACCAACTGTGACATCCCTAATTTCACGGCCAGAAAAGACTAATTTAGTTTATGCTTTTTAAAATAAAATACAATTAATCTTATAAAAGATGTTGCGGAATTTGTTCCCATAAAAATATGATAAATATATTATCATGGCGTTTTGGAAGAAATGTATTTTATTCATTTTAAAAGTTTGGAGGTTATCGTCAGTATAGAAGCATAGGCATAAACAGAACTTACATTCATTTACACTAGTGATTTACATCTCCTTTAATCTCTCAGTGTAAAGCATCTTCGTATCGATACATGTGATACAAATAAATTGAGTGGGTCAGGCTTGGGAGCGTGGTGAGCATATAGGGTTTTCAACCCACAATAATACAATTATTATATTCAATCATCAAACAATCAACCCAATTACCCATCCCTATATCTCCTTTATTTCTTAAGGATTTACCCTAAGAATCAACTATCCTTCATCCATTCATTCCTCAGGATTGACTTAAGGAATTTATCCAAAGTCCATTGCTACCCAGGTTCATACAACAGACACTACGTCACATAGTCGCCAGGGTTTATACAATAGGCACTACGTCTCATAGTCGTCGGGGTTTATACAATAGGCACTATGACTTATAGTCGTCAGGGTTTATACAATAGGCACTGCGTCTCATAGTCGCTAGGGTTTATACAATAGGCACTACGTCTCATAGTCGTCGGGGTTAATACAATAGGCACTACGTCTCATAGTCGTCAGGGTTTATACAATAGGCACTACGTCTCATAGTCGCCAGGGTTAATACAATAGGCTTCGCATCATTTTATTACACAACTATTCCATCTACCCATGTTATGCCCAACATATTTGTAGATAATATATATATATATATATATATATATATATATATATATATATATATATATATATACAACTTAAATCATTTTAAAACTTGTATAAATCATTCATTCAACAATCACTTCAAATAAAAAAACAATACATATACACATAACATGTATTTTATATAAAATACTTCATATCTAAGTGTAAGATGAAAGTTACTATACACTCACTTGATAAGATGATAATCGGGCAGTACTTCGTTTCTTAAAATGACCATTTCCGATAAAACCGAGATGTTTTATTGAAAACCAGACCCTGCGAGGGTGGAGCTTCAAAACCGAAAAGACAAAATTTTCCGGGTCTTCGTGCACTTCAGGACGTGTTTCGGGTGTTGGAATTCATTTTGGGGCATTGGGGGAAGTAGAAATAGCTACAATATTGATTTAGGGGTGAAAAATGACAAATTTCCAATTCTAGCCGGAAGATCTCACAACCCACCCCCCCCCCCCCCCCATTTATAGGGTGCGAGACCGAAGCTTAGTGGCTAGGAAGGCTCCACGCGACAGCTGCGAGGCTTGGATGCGAAGGCGCGCCGGAAGCTTGTAGGCAAGACGTAGCTCGCTTCGGACACCTCTACGGATGCGACACACACCTGATTTCGGTTGGACCTCTCGTCGGTCGTATCAACAACTGACACAAGGCGGAAACGCGTCGGTCTCGGACTGGGCCATGCTTCAGACTCATCATCAGCATTGGACACGGGTCAGCAGGAGAGGCGAGGGTAACGTGGCAGAACACCAGCCATGCGAAATTCCTCATATTTCAGACTTTTCTTGATATTTGTGCCCTACACTTCTAAAATCATAACTTTCTCATACGAAGTCAGATTTGGGCGTTCTTTTATGCACGCTCTCGGTTTAACGACCACTACGACTTTATTTTAGATTGATAAGGCTAAAAATCGCTCTATTGTAAATTCGCTATTTAGGTTTCCCGGGGTCGTGCCGGTTTCGTTGCGAAACTTCGACGGGTCATAACTTTTTCGTTATAACTCAGATTTCGGCATTCTTTATATGTACGGAACCCTTGTAACATATAATACCACTTGGTTAAGGTTACTCCTTCTAAATAATCTTCCATCAAAAAGTCATTTTTGATGCTTATTGTCTTTAAATTGACTAGCCCTGATCTACGGGCGTTACAATTATCTCCCCCTTAGGATGATTACGTCCCAGAATTATCAATGAAATAGGGCTTGCATAATGATTCCATATGTTATATCTTCATCCTAGGTAATAACTGTAACTTCTATGTTTCCTCGAAAGAGTATCTAACTATAGGGCTTCTTTACTGCAGACGATGCTCGATCTTGCATCTACTTTTCGTATTATGTTAAACTTTCAATCATAACCTTCAAGTTACAAAATAAGTCTTTATTGTGGACTCCTTATTCTTCTTAGGATAAATACTTTCCTTTATCTATTGTAACAGACCGATGGGTCGTTCTCTAATGACCTCTCATCGCATGATACAATGCTAAGACTCAGGTCTCTTAGAGTTAAATTCCAAAATGGAATATACTTTCCTTCATTTTCTAATGTGATATAATCACATTTTAGCATGTAGAATTTATACCTACTAACTTCTTTGCCCAGGATACCTCCGAAGAGGCAGGTGGAGTTCAGGATCGACCTAATAACTAGTGTGGTTCTGATAGCCAAGGCACCGTATCGGTTGGCTCCTCTTGAGATGTAGGAGTTGTCTACATGGCTGCAGGAGCTGTTAGACAAGGGATTCATTAGACCGAGCAGTTTGCCTTGGGGAGCCCCGATTCTGTTTGTGAAGAAGAGGGACGGGTCGCATCGGATGTGTACAAATTATCGGGAGCTGAATAAGGTAACTATGAAGAACTGTTACCCACTCCCGAGGATTGATGATCTCTTTGACCAGTTACAGGGAGCATCTTGGTTCGCCAAGATTAATTTGCATTCGGGGTATCATCAGATGAGGGTCAGAGAGGAAGATGTGCAGAAGACCGCTTTTCGGACGCGTTATGGCCACTATGAGTTCGTGGTGATGCCCTTCGGGCTCACCAATGCTCCTGTCGCATTCATGGATCTCATGAACCGCGTGTGCAGATCGATGTTGGATCAGTCTGTGATAGTTTTCATCAATGACATCTTTGTTTATTCCAATACCCGAGAGCCGGATGAGGAGCACTTGCGAGAGGTTTTGATTGCTTTGAGGAGGAAGAGATTGTATGCTAAGTTCTCCAAGTGTGAGTTCTGGTTACACGAGGTGCAATTTCTTGGGCACCTTGTAAACCAGAACGAGATATCAGTTGATCCGACCAAGGTGGAGGCTGTGATGAGGTGGGAGGTCTCGAAGTCTCCATCTAAGATTTGGAGCTTCCTCGGGTTGGCAGGTTACTATCGGAGATTCATTAAGGACTTCTCCAAGATAGTCGTACCTCTGACCAGGCTAACAAGGAAAACTGTGGTCTTTTGCTGGGGGCATGAGTAGTAGGCTACGTTTGAGACATTGAGATGGAGATTGTACGAGGTACCAATCTTAGCCCTGCCAGAGGACATGGAGGATTTTGTGGTGTACTATGATCAATCCATCTCGGGTTTGGGCGTGGTATTGATGTAGAGAGGGCATGTTATTGCTTACGCTTCGAGGCAGCTGAAGCCTCACGAGGTGAACTAGACGACGCATGATTTGGAGCTGGGGGCGGTTGTTTTTGCCCTCAAGATTTGACGTCATTACCTCTATGGGGTTCGTTGTACCATTTACATAGACCACAAGAGCCTGAGGTATCTCATGGACCAACCGAATATGAACATGAGGCAACGGCGGTGGTTAGATGTGGTGAAGGATTATGATTGTGAGATCCTTTACCACCCGGGGAAGGCCAATGTGGTGGCCGATGCGCTTAGCTTCAAGGTAGCACCGATCAGGGATATCTGCATGCAATCGTTAGATATTACCATGTGGAAATGGGAAGATATCATCCATGGACTTCATCACCAAACTTCCCAGGACCGCACGGGGAGTGGATTCCATATGGGTCATTGTGGATCGGTTGACTAAGAGCGCCCATTTTATACTGATCCAAGAGAGTATATCGGTCGAGAAGCTGGACGACATCTACATTTGAGAGGTGGTGGAGAGGCACGGGGTGCTAGTTTCAGTGATTTCGGACAGGGATGTGCGGTTTACTTCCAGGTTCTGGAAGAAATTCCACGACGAGTTGGGTACTCGTCTCCATTTTAGCACCACATTTCACCCGCAGACGGATGGTCAGAGCGATCGGACCATCCAGACTCTGGAGGATATGTTTCGGGTATGTGTGCTAGACTTCGGTGGTTGCTGGGACACTTACCTCCCATTGGCTTAATTCTCCTACGAAAACAGCTACCACGCGAGTATTGATCATCCTCCATTTGAGATGTTATATGGGAGAAAGTGCAGGACCCCGATATGTTGGGGAGAGGTTGGCCAGAGGGTCATGGGTAGCACCGAAGGGGTGCTCAAGATGGCAGAGAGGATTCAGCAGGTCAGGAGCAGGCTCCAGACTGCACAAAGTCGGCAGAAAAGCGATGCCGACAAGCGTCGTTCAGATCTGGAGTTCCAGGTCGGGGATATGGTTCTCCTGAAGGTATCGCTTTGGAATGGCGTCATCCGGTTCAGGAGCAGGGAAAATTGGGCCCCAGGTATACTGGACCTTTTAGGGTTATAGCACGAGTGGGCAAGGTGGCGTACAGGCTGGATCTTCCAGCCGAACTCAGTTAGATCCATAACACTTTCCACGTCTCCTAGCTGCGGAAGTGTTGGGTGGACGACTCGGTGGTGGTGCCCCTAGAGGATATTCAGGTTGATGACAGTATGAACTACATTGAGCGGCCTGTGGCGATCCTCGACTGGAAGTCGAAGGATTTGAGGAACAACAAGGTCGAGGTGGTGAAGGTGCAATGGAAAAACCGGAAGGGCTCGGAGTGGACCTGGGAGCCGATGGAAGAGAAAATGGAGCATTATCCGGAGCTTTTCCAGCATCAAGCAGCAGACTTCGAGGTTGAAGTCTAAAATAAGTAGGGGAGATTTGTAGCACCCGGTTCCCGGTATGTATCTCATTCAAGTATTCTTCACATTTTGGAATGGACTCGGTGAGTTGAAGGCCCAACTCGTCGAGTAGAAGCGACTTGGACCCGGGGGATAAGTGGCAGACTCGTCGAGTCGGCAACAAGACTCGACGAGTAGACCCTGTCTAGACAAAACCCTAATCCAAGTGTTTGCACGCTATTTAAACATCTTATTCAACCTACCTCATCCCCTATGCTCTCAGAACACATCACATTAAACCCTAATCGTCTTTGGTGAAGATATAAGGCCTCTTTGGTGGATTTTGGTGGTTTGTGATCACAAGAAGAAGGAAAAGCTTGAAGAGCCAAGAGGAAATCAGAAGATCCAGAGTTTGTGTTGCATCTATTGTTCTTTGGAGGTATAAAGTTTATACCTTGCTCATTCATGTTCAAGATCTCTTTTTGGAGAGAATTAGGGCTTTAAGGAGCCATTTTTGGTGACCAACTATGAGTGCAAGCATGGTTGAGGCTAAGACACCAGATCCAAGGTCCTTAGGGACTACAAGACATAAAGTGGCTGACTTTGGGGCCTTAGAAAGCCCCATGCATTTTAAGAGTTTCTTTTAGAGCCTTTTGAACTTATTCTCCCATGCATGCACATAAAGTTTGTAACTTTACGTGCTAGATCGATCTTAGGAGCCTAGATCTATCTTTTGGACAAGTGTTGCATATCAGAAATCGAGAAATGAGACTTGAACAACCTTGACTCGGCGAGTTGTTCTTGGGACTCGGCGAGTCCGAGGCTTGACTCCCCTTTTCTGTTAGGGTTCAAAGAAACCCAGTTGAGTGATAGAAGGGTTTTAGAGGGTCCAAGGGAGTAACCCAACGTATTGGACTTAGCCATAGACCTGGATTTCATAGGAATCGACGAGTGCATGAGCGGACTGGGCGAGTCCAAGGCAATCTCCCAACTTTTGAAGATGAACTCGACGAGTTGTTCATACAACTCGGCGAGTTAAGGACAGGATTTGTTTGTAGGACGAGGATAAACTCAACGAGTTGTTCATACAACTCGACGAATCGGATGAAGGTTCATTCGAGGTTGTTTTAGAAGGAGAACCCGTCGAGTCATTGCTAAACTCGACGAGTAGAAGCGTGAAGAAGTGCAGATGAAGGGTAGGGACTCGAGGAGTTGGAGGCCCAACTCAGCGTGTTAGGTCAACTGGAAGTTGACTTTGACTTTGACTTTGACTTAGTTAGGGGTAAAATAGTAATTTTACCCTAAGAACAAATATTAGTGTCTGACTAAGTGTTTTATCGTAATTATAGCAGGAGGATCACCAGAGCATCAGTTGGACATTCGTCGATCAACTTTTCAGCAGTCAACTTTACGAGGTGAGTTACCTTCCAGTAGGGGTGGGTCTACGGCACCAATGCCGGCCCACCAGTAGGAGAATATGGGTGAGATGGTTATCTTTGCGATAATTGTCTGGTTGCTATATTTGTGCCAAGAATGTGTTAGTAGTAGTTTGGCGTGCTAGCCTCTAGTTACCGGTTGAAAGATATCAAAGACGATTACCGGTTGAAAGATACCGAAGGGGTGGACAAAAACCCATGCATGTTTAGTTGTATGCTTATGATATTCCATTACATGACTCGGTATGCCTATGTATGTTATCATGTAACCAATATGTTATGACATGTAATATGTGATAGGGGTAGGGGTGAAATTGTGCCCATATACCGGTTGAAAGATACCGAAGGGGAGGTTATTTCCTGGATAACGGTTGAAAGATACCGAAAGGGAGAGTAGCTCACAATTACCAACTGAAAGATACCGAAAGGGAGGATAGTTCTCGGCTTCCGGTTGAAAGATACCGAAGGGGAGGAAAGTTATCGGCTACCAATGAAAGATACCGAAGGGGAGGGTAGTTCCCGGTTATCGGTTGAAAGATACGGAAGGGGAGGGTAGCTCCCGGTTACCGGTTGAAAGATACCGATGACTATGTGCTATGGGTATGGTGGGGGAACTCACTAAGCTTCGTGCTTACGGTTTTAGTTTGGTTTCAGGTACCTCTTCATCTAAGGAGAAGGAATCGGCGGTGTAGCAACACATCACACACACATGTTTTCTGCATGGAGTTTCCTGGGAGTCTACTCTGAATTATTTTACTTTTGGACATAATGGTTTTTATGGTGATATGTTTTGGATTATTGACATATTGATTGTGACATGAGATATCATTATGAACGTTTTTATATCGATGGTTTTTATGTTATAATCTATTTTAAAACAAAATTTTTGGCCTTGAATTTTAGGATGTTACATCCTCCATCAGGTAATCGCCAGTGTCCTTATCATCATCTTGACCCTCCTCCAGGTCCTCCTTAGTGGCTGGTGTATCAGCCTCGACCTGCTCCTTGGGCCCCTCCTCGATCCATACACCATTCCCATTATCGGGATAGTAAGGATATCTTGGTAGGTGAAATCCGTCCATGTCGACTGTGCAAAGATAGAGGTATAAGAGGCACATAAGGAGTTTAAGTGGATGGTTCTATATTATCATAAAAATACTCCTATAGTGTTTTAAACTTTATGTTTGGTTCTAGAGTTTCTTTATATTGGCTGTTGGTAAATTTTAGATTTGTTGTGAACTACACTATTCCCAAGCACATGTTAGTCATATCTTGGACAAATATAGTCGATCGGGCTCTATCTATCCAAGATCTGATTACATAACTACCTAGGCCTATTCGTAGTGCTCAACTTATCTTATTACTCTTGTATTGTTCTTGTTATGACACCGTTATAGTATGTTAGTGTATGCCAGACTTAGATGCATCAACTCGCCAAGTTCTAGAAATCAGGAATCCCTGAAATCGCGATCCAACTCGCCGAGTTATCCCCTTGACTCACTGAGTTCCCCTGCTACTCATAGTCATGATAAAGCGAGTCAACTCGTCGAGTTCCTCCTCGTACTCATCGAGTTCTACCTGGTACAGAATCGGGACAGATCGACTCAACTCGTCGAGTTCCCCTATAGACTCGATGAGTTCCTCAGTCAGTTAGGCCCATCTTAATGGATTAAGCCCCTACTCTTTAGATCCAAGCTTCATATTTCTCATATGCAATGAAAATGTCCTTTTAAGGGTAAAGTTTCCTACTTTACCTGTTAATACCTTTACTTAATGGGTTTAGCTCAAACCCTAA
Source organism: Lactuca saligna (assembly GCF_052625555.1). NCBI lineage: Eukaryota > Viridiplantae > Streptophyta > Magnoliopsida > Asterales > Asteraceae > Lactuca > Lactuca saligna. The sequence goes on along the minus strand of NC_136424.1, from coordinate 101,131,392 downwards.
CTCTTTAGGACCTAGATCTTGGTCCACAAGCCATCCATACTCCAAACTAAAGCATACAAATAGATATGTATACCCTAAACACTCCATGAACACGTAAAGCTTCCACCTTTCACTCCATGCATGGCCTTTTGGATCTTAAAAGGCCAAATCCTATGGCTTTCATGGGGCTTTAATGGTCATAAAGTTTACACCTTTATGCCATGAAAGCCCTCCATGATTCCAGATCTGAAGGTTCACTCACTTGGGACGTCCAAATCCCAAAGGTCAAGCTTCTTGGACCAAAAACCCAATAAGATGATGATAAAGAGATCTAAGAAGCTACTAGGCAAGTTTGAGACTTGCTTACCAGAAAATGATGAGGAAGAAACGAAGTCTCTGAATCTACTATCTTCTTCTTGAATCCCCAAAGCTCGCCCTTCCTTCACAAGCTTCAAAACATACAAAGTTTCACTCACAAATAACACACAAGCTCACAATTGTATTAGGGTTTCTGAATCTAGGGTTTGGGACTTGGAGGCTGGAAATGAGGCCAACAAGTGTGGATTAAGATGCTTAAATAGGCGTAAAACCCTGAAATTAGGGTTTCATCCTGACTGCCCTACTCGTCGAGTTGGGGCTCTCAAATCGTCGAGCAGGTTGCTTAAAATCCGCGTCTCTTTTGATTTCTACTCGACGAGTTTGGGGCTCCCAACTTGTCTAGTCTCTCTATAAAATGAATAAATTGTTATTTAAATGCGTACCAGGAATCATGCGTTACAGACCATTTATTCTAGAAAACCCTAATTTTTACAAAAATGATAGTTTTTTAGGTTTTCTATTTGTAAAATCAAATCCTTGGTATTTATAACTAGTTTCTTAACATATGTACAAAATCACATATTTTGATTTATATCCCACAAAAATGCTGTAATATTTTGGTTATAACTATTTTTGCTAGAAAAGTCATATTATGCTCATAAAAACTATAGTTTTTATACTTTTGTTTTTATGACTTTTTCATAAGAACATATAGCATGGTTATACTCAATTTTCATAGATTTGTATTTTAAACAACATACCACACATAAATGTTCATAATACTAGGTAATAACATTATTTCATGTAGATAACATTTTTACACAACATGAAAGTAAGTATGTATAACAACTTGTACAGTTATACAAGTTTACTTGTATTCTCCCCCTAAAACTTGGATAAAGATGAAAATAAGGGGTATGAACTCACTTTGAGTGTGTTTCTTGGTGGATAAAGAGGTGAAGATGAAAGATTTTAGGCTAAGAACACTTGAAGATTGAAATATCCTATGGATATTAACACATATTAATGTGTGTAATTGTAACAAAACTAGTATATATATATGTATAGAATCACTAGATTAGTAAAGAAAAACTTACCAAAAGATCAAGAACCAAACTTATGGGAATTAATCTTAAGAGAGTGATCTTGTTCTTGAGGAAGGAGATGAAGAAAATGAAGATGTGACGACGGGGGGGGGGGGGGGGGGGGGAGGGGGGGGGGAGGCGTTGGGTGAGTATTGGGGGTGGGGGGGGGGAGTAGGGTATGGTGTTTTGAATTAAATATTCAAGTAAGGCCTTTTCAATTAACTAATAATATTTTATAACGGATGTAATAATCATGTAAGACAAAAGTGGGTTCCTTAATTTATTTTTATAAAAAGAATGAGTAATTTTTATAAAAGTTGGTGATTTTTATAAAAAGTATGGTAAAAATGATGTATATTCACTTAATTTGAATCATTTAAATTCAAATTATTATAAAAATAATTATTATCAAAATAATAACACATTACACAAAAGTTAGGATGATTCCTAATTCTTTTCGTTAAAGTTTGAGTGTTTAAGTCGGGTATAAAATATGTCGCATTTGGTGACAAATTCACCAAAAATGGAAATATGTAACATTTGTTATAAATTTGTCATGCAGTATAAGATTTATAAACTCAACTACATTATATTATGAATATTATTTATACCTAAATAATATATAATTGAATTATAGAATTTTTACGTTACTAACCATACTTAGGGTTTATATTCAATAATTGGTAAAAAGAGAGGTATTTAGAATTATAACTTGCCAATAGTACATAAGTAACATTAGGGAATATCAAATCTCCTAAAATTCTAATACGAGTTAAGTTGACCTGGTTGACTTTGTTTGACCAAAATTGACGGTTGTGACACACTTCGTTTATAAAGCGTGACTTAAGGTGACAATTTTATATATAATTAATAATTTTATATATTTTGTACTATTATTCAGTTTTATATACACATGTGACTTAAGACGATATTTTGTTAAAGCTTGGCGGCAAGTACAAACTTTGGAGTCATGACACGTCATGGCACAACTATGACAAGCTTTTTAGAATATTGGTATTAACTATCAAGAAAGCCCTAGGAGGCTAGACTAATTTCGAACTGAAATCCTATTAAGTGTTAACCATTACTGTACTAGGTCGTGACCTAATTATGTCCTATTTTGTTAAAGTTATCTATGAAAATTATGTACGGCTGATTTTGTTTGTATGTATTTTTTACTATCTATGAGAATATTTAGAGCAATAGGAAATCTTCGTAAAGTCCTAAAATTTTGGTTAAATTTATGTTTTAGTTCTAAATTAATTTTTGTTTACGAAAAAATCATAAAAACTGGTAAAAGCTTGCATTTTGACTTTTTTAACCGGTTGAAACCATTAACAAATTAATGTGAGACTATTTCGTAAACTCATCCAAAATATTGAGATTTTTCTTCAAATAAAAACCCTATAATAATAATAATAATAATAATAATAATAATAATAAGATTTTTGTTTGCAGAAAAGACTCAATATTTTAGTTCAGTTTATGAAATAGTACCAAATTAATTTGTTATTGGTTTCAATCAGTTAAAAAGAGTCAAAATACAAACTTTTGCTGGTTTTTAGGATTTTTTCGTAAAAAAAAATTAATTTATGATTAAAACGTAAGTTAAACCAAAATTTAGGACTTTATCGGTGATTTCTCTTAGGGCAATTATTTAAAACAATAATATTGCAGGAACTGTTAATTAATCCAAAAAGTGTTAGCAGGATGAAATTAAAGAAACTATCATCTAAGATCTGAGATTACATCACTAATGTTTACCAAAAACGAAGTACTAAACATTATTCCAAAAGAGTTCTTAAACACTTTAAAAAAATTATATAAAAAATGTTAGAAAAAAAATAATACTAGAGATATTATGAAATCAAATTTTCCAAAAATCAAACTCATTACATATGTTTGGAAATGTTGCTGCTTCATGTTGCATGCATAGGATATTATATATATATATATATATATATATATATATATATATATATATATATATATATATATATATATATATATATATATATATATATATATATCATAAAGTCATGGCTTTGTTTGTTTTAAATTATCTATTTTGAAGATACATAAGTTGTTTATAACTTTATATAGCTGCTTGAAGATTATCATTTTTTTTTTGTTATTTTGAGATTTAAAAAAAAATATATATTTCAGCTAAGTTTTAGGCATAACTTATAAAAAAATAGTTGTATATGTTTTTCTTTTGTTTTCTTATGCAGGCCACCTAAGTTCAAACATATGAGATTTGTACCATTGGGAATGACACTTTTTGAGTGCTTAATGATAAGTTTGTTGTTGTAAAATTATTAATTATCTGTAAAACTAAAAGAAAGATAAAAATAATAGATGAGTTATAACTCAACTTGTATACGCATTGGTGATTATCCTAGAGCTCTCACAAAAGGAACTGATTACTAGATGTAGGGATGCGAATTTGGCTTGAAAATCCGAACCTAACCAAACCGAAACTAATTCTTTTAGCGCATGCCACCTAAGTTCAAACATATGAGATTTGTACCATTGGCAATTACACTTTTTGAGTGCTTAATGATAAGTTTGTTGTCGTAAAATTATTAATTATCTGTAAAACTAAAAGAAAGATAAAAATGATAGATGGGTCATAACTCAACTTGTATAAGTATCGGTTATTATCCTAGAGCTCTCACAAAAGGAACTGATTACTGGATGTAGGGATGAGAATTTGGTCCGAAAATCCTAACCGAACCGAAAACCGAACCGAACCGAAACTAATTTGTTTAGCGGGTTAACAGGCAACAAGCTGCGTCACAAACCCTTTTTGGATAATGAAATTAATTATTTTAAAAATCATATTGAGGAGCTCCACATTAGTAAAGAAACCAAAAGTATGGAAATGTATAAATGTATGTTGATTTATTGCACGATCCATATCTTCCCAAACCTAAGAAAAGAAAAACCTTGTAAGATGCATTCCTTAAAATAACATATATAATTTCATCTCCCCCATGGGCCCCCGAAATGGGCTTTCATATTGCAAAATGGACCCTCCATATCATTTTTTTTTTTTTTTTTTTTTTTTGTAAAATTTCTCAATTTAATATTTTTATTTAGTAATATAAAGCTCTATTCTCCTAGAAAAACGATGTTATAAAATCTGTATAATATAAAAAATATTATTTTTACAAGAAATCATGATATTCACAAAAATTATAAATATTTTTTAAGATTATGTTTGACATGCTACAGCTAACTGATAAACTATATTATTTTACAAATTTTTTAAAGTATTAAGTTTGACAAGCCAAAAAGTAATTATAAACTAGCTTTTTATGATTTTTTTTTTAAATTTTATTTTCCAAATATAACCTTTACTTAATTATAGAAACACTTTCTTTTAAATGTCATCAATTAGTTTTACCAAACGTTAATTTTTATCAGTTATCAACAATTTTTTTTTATTTATTTTTCAGCTAGCTTTCAGCTAGTACGCTAAACATAGCCATAATATGCAAAGTGAATTTTGAAGTATTATTTTTCTACTTCTCAATGAATAGTAGTATTTTATGGTATGGTTTTTCCAAAAAAAAAAAGGAATGATATAGGTTTTGGTATTTCATATTTTCGATTTCTATTTCGAAGTGGATACTAAAGAAACGATGGTTATACATGGAAATTTCTTATTTAGGTTACTTTTTTTAAAAAGCTTAACAATTGAATCTATTTTTGTCTTTTAAAAAGCAAAACAAAATATTGTACTAATAAGTATGTTTTTAAGATATATTTACATCCTATATGATGCTTTTTGGAATGGTATTAGTTGTTTGCTTCTTTATTTATTTATTTATTTTTACTATCATATAAATATCGGCAACATGGTAATAGTTGAGATTTTCGCAGATTTAGTCCTTATTTTGTGGTTTCAAACTTTGGTCATAACAGTTTTTATATTTGCAGTTTTGGACCCTAAAGGTTTTGAGTTTCAAACTTTGGCTATAACATTTTTTTATATTTACAGTTTTTATCCATATACTTTTACGATTCACACTTTGGCTGCAAGTTCGGTCCTCACGAAGGGGTAGTAACTTACTAGTTTACTCTAGTTTCTGTCATATATATATATATATATATATATATATATATATATATATATATATCACCTGTGTACTTACATTTGAGTTTGACTACTTCATCATCTTTCTCTATCAAAGCATCATAAACAATATTTGTAAGGCGGTGGAGTCTATCTATCTCATCATTTTAATTCGAATGTCACATAGGTGTTACACAAATATTTCTTTCTTATCTCACTTCCAACCCTCCCAACCGTAACCAATTAAAAATCTATCCCTTTCAATTCACACACGTTGGTACAAATATGTAAGCACCAGTTGCAAATAATGAATACGTAAAATTCGAGGGTTTGGCGTGTTTAATAAGCCATAGAACCCATATATTCTTAGGGTATTACAAGATGGAGAATGATGTTCCTTTAAGTACAACCGGTATCACAAGGCATCCAACATCATCTTTCAGGGCTCTGTGTGCCCTAACCAATTTTTTTTAATTAGGCTATGAAGATAGATTTTTATGTTCCAAATATTTCGATGTGACTAAGTCCCCATCTATTTGACTTCAAAACAACATGCATAAGAAAATATGATCTGACATACTTGTATTTTGACATAAAATTATGATTGTGGTATTGGTGGCATTGGCGAGTTTATTGTTTGTGAAGGTGGGTCCTTTGAACCACCTATTTTTTCTTAATTTTATAGAGATTTGTATATAAAAAAAACACATGATCTACGTTAGAAATTTTGAATGAATTACCTATCTCTCAATATTGCACATATACATTGAATGACATACCCAATCCTTTTAATATAACCCAATAAACAGTGGCCCATTAGTAATTAAAAAAAAAAGCATTAATTTGTATGGAAATTTAAAACGATTGTGAATCAGTGATGGATGTTTTCAACCAAATGATTTCTATCCGCCTCCCTTGCGATATCGCTGCCTGTTAGTCATTGCCCAACCGCCCACCGTCGCCCAGACTCACACTCCAATATGTTTGTGCGATCATGAATTCACAACTGTTCGATTTTGGTATAATGTTCTTTGGTTTAAGGTCTTCATAACTTTATTTAATTTTTTTTAGAACGATAAATATATTCTACTCCTAAACTACTCATAATTATACATATATCTCCAATGAGTCTTCAAAAGTTCACTTAATCACTTCCAATGTTCATTATTATTTGTTTTCCAATCCTCGATTCACTAGGGGCGGCGATTTTGTTTATTTGTTAGTGTATTTTACAAATGACAATTTTTATTTATTTATTTATTGTTTTCCAAGTTTCAAATGACCAAATTCCAAAACCTTTATTATTTGTTCACTGTTAATATATTTGACAATTTGACAATTAAATTTTCATCTTTTTGGTCTTTGTTTAATATTTTAATTACAATCACTATCAAATTTCAAGCCTTTGATTCACCCTTCGCATTTGTTGATGCGGCAGAACCACCATGTATGAATTTTTGTCATATTAATTAAATAGATGAAATTAGAAGAGCATAATTGTAAAAAATGACATTTCCAACATCAAAACCATAAGTTTATACAATGTGCTTTCGGAGATAAACATCGAAGATTTAATCAATCCGGGTTTATTGAAAATAAATATAGTATAAAAGACGATGTTACATTCTATTTATGTAATTTAAATCCTTTTTTGATTATACGATCCGATCCACTATTAGTATTTTTTTGACATTTTTAGTTCTATATATTTCACTTAAATAGTGAACCATGTTGCCATTCATTGGTGGGTTCTTTGAATTAATATATTTTGATGACACTAATTTACTCGAAATTGACCTCAATATGGTTGATAGACAAAGGTATTATCATCCCATGATTTCGGTCCAAAAATAAAAATGGACAAGTATAAAAATGGACAATTGGTGCTGTGTTGAGCTATCTTTTTGGAGGATTTTGATATCCTATATTATATTCGACAATATCTTTTCACAACGATACTAAATTTGCTCTTGACTGAGTTTGGCACAATCGAAAAATGATTGCCAAGTTGTTGTCAATCTCTACTACCACAAATACATATTTAACTTATTTATCTTAAACACAACACATTGTATAATTACCATACAGAAAAAACAGTACTTCCAATATTTTTTTGCAATTATTTGCTTAGAGAAGTTTTTTTTGTCATCATACTTGTAGCATTAATAACATATCACTAGATATCATTTTCATAAATTTTAATCAAATTACTCTACAAAAAAATTTCGATTTCGATGATAGATTCTTAAAATGTCATGATTGCTTTTTATAAATATAGAAATATCGTTTTAAACATACGTGTAGAAAAAGCTTCTGAAGAACTACATATAGATGAAAGTCTCTACATTACTATAAATACATAATTAAATTATTTTCTTAACACAATTGGATAATTACCATACATAAAAAAGTCACAGTACTTTCAATAATTTTCTGCAATTATTTTCTTAGAGAATTTTTTTTGTCATCGGACTTGTACCATTAATAACCTATCACTAAATAGCATTTTCATAAATTTTAATCAAATTACTCTACAAAATTTTCGGTGACAGAGATTCTTAAAATATCATGATTGCTTTTATAAATATACAAATATCAGTTTAAACATACGTGTAGAAATAGCATCTAAAGAACTACATATAGATAAAAGTCTATGAGAATATGTCATATAAAGTCTTGTACTTTTAGTATGATGATAATGTAGCACCTATACCCTTTTATTTATTCCTAGGAACAAAGATGCAACGTATAAAGATAAAGTATGAACGATTGAGATCTCATTGATTTGCTAAACTTTTTATTATATAGACATGAATTACACGATCCTTTTGGATTACACATAACATATGATAGGGATGCGTAGTTTTTCTTAAATCCCGATCCCGTACCGGAACCGGTACCACCCCGCGAGGTGATAAGGTGTCAATGGAATATTCATCTTTTATTATTTTAAAATTTTAGAAAATTATTAAATTATAATTTTACATATTTAATTAAAAAAAGTGAGAGTTAATGAGAAGTGACGATTTCTTATTACTGAGAGGGTGAGGGAAAAATAATGTGACAATAATGAGCCATTGAAAAAGTGAGAGGTACACCCACCAACCTTAAGATTAAGATTAAAAAGTGTAGTTTATTAATCCATCACAAGATATTAAAATGATAGGTTAATTAGAAACTAGGAAACTTAAAAGGTTTTAAGTGTAAATAAATGATTATTTGAATAAGTGGTGATTATCCTTTAATTTAATGGATAATTATACAAAGTTCATGAGATAATTATTTGGAAAACACCCTAAGCCAATTCTAATACCAAGAATCAGCCATCATTTCCATCCCTATCTTTCTCCTTCATTCTCTCTCTCTCTCTCTCTCTCTCTCACACACACATAACATATGATTAATCCTTTTAGATTACCAATAACATATGATTTAGACCAATAGGTGTATCGAAACCGCATACCGTGAGGTGATAATGTATCATCATGGTGATGTTGTGAACACTACAACGCTTAGTGTGTGGTGACCCTCCCTCCCCCACGCCACCTTCTTTCGCCGCATGTTTTTTTCCGTATTTCCTCCCCAACGACTAGTTGGGATTTTTTATATTTTTTTTCCTTTTAAATTTACCACTATAAATTTGACGCTATTTACTACATATTTCTTAAAGATGTAGCCGAAGCAAATCACATGCACATGACTTTTATTATCAAATTAATAAAATATTTCTCTTCTATTATTTTAAAATTTGGAAAATTATTAAATTATAATTTTATATATTTAATTAAAAAAAGTGAGAGCTAATGAGAAGTGACATTTCTTATCAGTGAGAGGGGAGGGGAAAATGATGTGACAATAAGGTGACATTGAAAAAGAGAGGTACACGTACCAACCTTATGTTTTAGATGACAAAAGAAAGATTAGAGAGTGTAGTTTGTTAATCCATCATAAGATATTAAGATGTAAGATGATAAGTTAATTAGAAACTAGTAAACTTAAAGGTTTTAGGTATAAATAAGTGATAATTTGAATTGGTGGTGATTATCCTATGATTCAAGGGATAATTATACCAAGTTCATGAGATAATTATTTGGAAACCCTAAGCAAATTGTAATATCAAGAATCAGCCATTACTTCCATCCCTTTCTTTCTTTCTTTCTTTCTCTCTCTCTTTCTCTCTCTCTATCTCTCTCACACACACACACAAACATTTGATTACCCATTACATAAGATTTAGACCAATAGGTGTATTAGGGCCACATATCGTGAGGTGATAAGGTGTCATCGTGGTGATGCTGTGAATACCACACCGCCTAGTGTGTGGTGGTGCGGTGACCCTCGCTCCCACGTGTCAACTTCTGTCACCGCATGTTTTTCTTTTCTGTATTACCTCACTAACGGCTAGTTGGGATATACTTTTTTTTTTGAATTTTTTTCCTTTTAAATTTATCACTATAAATATGCTATATACTACCTATTTGTTACATATACTACACTTTCTACTATCAAACTAAATCCAAACAATCCTTCCACCAATCTCACCCCTAGATCTGGCCGAAACAAATCACGTGCATGTGATTTTTTTTATTAAATTAATAAAATATTCCTCTTTTATTATTTTAAAATTTTAGAAAATTATTAAGTTATACTTTTATATATTTAATTAAAAAAAGTGTGAGGTAATGAGAAGTGATAATTCTTATCAGTGAGGGGTGGGGTGAGGGGAAAATGACATGAAAATGATATGACATTGAAAAAGTGAGAGGTACACCAACCAAACTTAAGCTTAAGATAACAAAAGAAAGCTAAGAGGGTGTAGTTTATTAATCCATCATAAGATATTGAGATGATAGTTTAATTAGAAAGAAGTAAACTTAAAGGTTTTAAGTGTAAATATGTGATTATTTGAATCAGTGATAATTATCGTTTGGTTTAAGGGATAATTATACCAAGTTCATGAGATAATTATTTGGAAAGCACCCTAATCCATTTCTAATACCAAGAACCGACCATCACTTCCTTCCATATCTTTTTTTACTTCTCTTTCTCTTTCTCTTTATCTCTTACACACACACACACACACGTTTCTTTACCTCTCCCCACGGTTTTCCTCCCTAACTTGCTAGGGTTTGAGATTTGGCTACCAAAAGAAAAGAAATAAGTCATCTCAAAGCATCATAATCTTGGTGTGCGGTTACATTAGAAAGGTGTTGCTTTGGACCTTCAAGTCATCCAAAGTTAAGAAAAAAAATTGTTCTACTTAAGAGGTAAATACTTGATTTTCTCCTTGTGTTGTCTGTTGTTGCTAAAAGGTTGCTAGAACAAGATAAGTTCTTTTAATCATCACAACCCAACAGTAATGTACAAAGTGTAGAATAATAAATATAATGTGTTAATATTGCAATAATATGATAAGTTCTTTATAAGATTTTCCATAAAGACGACAACTAATAAGTAGAATGTGGTAATATTGAAATAATCTAATAAGTTCTCACTTCCAAACCAAGTTTTACCATAATTTAATAGGATAGGACCATGTGAATACTACATTCACATGATTATTAGTTTCAACTTTCAATAATAAGTTTGGGACCATATTCATAATAGTTCTTTAAACAAAGATTGCAACTTATATTAAACAAACTTAACACACAACAAGTGACAATTAAAAACATGTTCTTCGGATACAACATACCCCACTCAAACCTAATCTTAATCTATTGGTTTTGCTACACTACTTCCTTCACCATTTATGCCTTCAACCATTTTTACTAGTTTCATCTTAATAATCCTCTATGATATTTTTCTAACCTTTACATGACCAACAATCTCTTATTATCTGTTGGGAATAGTGTCCAAGATCATTAATTGTTTTGGTATTATTTTTAATAACAACAGGGTTCTTTTAGGTTGGCCTCATGGCCTAAATAGAATAAGGAAATGGAGATAAATAACTTGCTAATTTATTACATAATTAATAAATTAATTAGAAATTATTTTGGTAATTAATTAAAATGTTTTAATTAATTAAAGAGCTTGAATATTAATTAACCCAACGGATTAATTGGAATATTCTAGAAGCTCCTGGAGAGCCTGTAGAAGACGATTTTGAAGGTTCCCTGGATAGGGATATGAATGTTTTGAATTAGATATGGATTAACCTAAAGTTCGAATCCTTTTAAGATTCTATCTGCAACCTATGAATAGACTGCTAGGGGTCAAACCTTAGAGCTAGTTATTCTCTTAGAAATCGTCCACCTCTCTCTTCTCTCTCCTAGTATATGAAGTTCATAACCTAGGGTTAGTGAATTTCACATAAACCCTAAACTAGGGTTTCTTCCTTTTGTTTTTGGTGTTGTGGGGCTGACCTCATACCGCTACCTTAGATAGTGTATTTGATGCTTCAGAAAACCAACAGTGGTATCATAGCTGAATTGGTTTTAGTTTATAACACAAACTTTGTAAAAAAAACAAAAGAAACCCGTTAATTCCAGCCGTGATGTGGTCACCTACTAGCCGTAGTTCTTCAAATGTTTCAGATAAATCATGCATGTGGGATCATCGTATTGGGGATGTAAACAAGAAACGTATCGCCAAGTTCCAAAAAGATGAGATCCTGGAATTGTTTGACTTGGATTTGAATGAAGTGTGTGAGTCTTTCTTACTTTGCAATATGAAAAAGGCTTCTTTCACATGAAACTGTGAACAGGGGAAGGATTTGTTGCTCTTAATCCATACTAATGTATACGGGCCATTCAGATCCATCACAAGGCATGATGAACATTACTTTGTGACATTTACTAATGAGTTTAGTAGATATGGATATAACTACATGATGAAGCATAAGTCAAAAACTTTTGAAATGTTCAAAGAATTCCAAATGGAAGTTGAAAACTAATTGTGAATGAAGATCAAGATGCTCCGATCCGATAGGGTGGAGAATACTTAAGTCTTGAGTTTATTGATCATCTGAAGGATTGTGAGATTGTCTCACAATTTTCTTCTCCTAGAAGACCACAAATGAATGGTGTTGCTGAGTGAAGAAATCAAGTGTTACTTGATATGGTTTGATACATGATGACTCAGGATACTCTTCCAATAACTTTATGGGGTTACACCTTAGAAACAATTGCTAATATATTGAACCTCCTACCAACTAAGTGTTGGATTAATGTGTCTAAGGTCTTAACTAAATTGGTGTATTCATTTAATAATAGTAAAGTCCTTTTTTGGTTTCCTTCATAACCGGGAAATAGCTTGGATTAATATTATGAGAGAGCGAAACAGTTTACTAATATATTATATGATCAATATATTAATCAGGAATATTAATTAATTAATTAATTAATGGTTATAGATTAATTAGAATTAATTAATGAGTATAAGGGTTAAAATGTAATTGTTCAAAAGTTGAACTAGGAGACATTATAGAACCTCCCTAGTAGGGACATATTTGCGGAGCCTATTCTAGGGTTTCTAGAAGCCTCCTTTACTTATATGGAAAATAATTTGAATTGCAATATAATATTATTATTTTGAATTCAAATCAAGGTTTCCTACAACTATAAATAGGGACCTCTAGAAGGCTTATGAATCTTGCACAACACAAGGAATTTTTGAAATCCCTTTCCCTCTCTCTAATTTCGATCCTAGGGTTTGGGTGTGACACATTAGAGGCTTCCATACTATTGGGTCTAGCATTCCAAAGATGGGTCCTTCAAAGTACGTTGCTATTTACCATAATAGCAATAAGGTATGTAACCAAACCTTGTGATTTTTTTTATTTTAGCTAGGGTTATTTAGTTTTTCAAAGTATCTTGCTATTATGATAAAATGCATGTTTTAAGTTGCATGTGCCCATACTTGTTATGTGAAATTCCGCAAGTACATAGAAGTAATCTAGAAAACCCATTAGTGGTATTAGAGCCTTAGGCTTGTTCTATAATTTGCACATTTCTGCAACCCTAAAAGAAACCAGGAAAATTGAAAATTCCTAGCCCTCTAGGGTTTTTAAAAAATCCCTTGCCTCCTTGCCTTTTCTGAAAGTTGCTAGGGTTTCCTAGTTTCATTTTTTTTGATATTTTAGACGCCTTAAAATTTTAACAACTAAAACTGAATAACCTAAACCATAATTTTCGAAAATTAAGAAGGATTAATGATAGTTTCATTTTATTTACTTCTTTTTATAGTTTATTTTAGTATATTTCAATCATAATTTAGTTAATTTCCTTTTTATTATTTTATGGCTATTTCGGGTACTTTCTCGTTTCATGAGCGTAATTACAGATTGTAAGGAGACTAGTGGATCAGGATCATTGGGAGGCGATTAGAATTGGAAGACAGCAAGGATTATCGACTTAATGGCTATGGAGATGGTGCATGGAGTGAGCTTGTTGATTATTTGAAGGCTTGGAGAAAATGAACTTTAAATTTGCATGAGATGGATTAATTTTTATGCGTGTGGAGATTTTGATCGGGAAATTATGTGAGATATGGATCATTATTAGGCTTAAAATGAAGAGAACTTGAAGAAAAATGGGATAGAAGCTGATCGGACTCAAACTGGGCCAGTGAACTAAGCTGTGGAGGCCCAAAACTCAAAGAAGCCCACAATCAGGTACCACCCACACAAGCCACCCATGTAGGGCTATGCGGCCGCGCACAATGCTGCATGGGTATTTTTGGAATTCCATTTTAAAATTTATTTGAGGAAGGTTGGTGTGCATCTTTTTCACACTTTTGCACATATGGAAAATTGATCATTTCTTTTGAGTTTTGGGAGAATTTTGAATGCCAAGAACACCTTAAACACATCATCCTTTTACTCTTGATTCTTGATAAGTTTTTGGTACAATCTACTCTTACTTTGTTTTCTTGAGTTTTGCCATGTTAGGCTAGACTAAACTTGGTTGACGTTGGTGAAATCATTTGAATGTTTACTGAATGTTGAAGAACTCTACAAACATGTTCGTGAATCTTTATGAGAATTTTTTATGTTTTAAAGTCTTATTACTACTTGTATGTTTTTATTCATGAGTTTAAATATATTTATGGTGATTAGTTGGCTAATTTATTGATTAAGTAAAGGATCCTCAAATTGAAAAGCAACAAGTGGTTCTTGTGTTGGTTTTACTTCATACAATCATAAAAACATTTTCTCCAACATGGAAGTGAAAGCATTTGACTCCTCTTGAATTTGGTGACTTTTTGGTTCTTAATGCTAGTTGACTTTCACCAATTACATGTTTAATGGAAATTGTGACTTTGACTAAGGAAATTGTTATGAGCTTTTTTTTTTTTTTTTTTTTTTTTTTTAACTATTTTAACAACTAAGAAAAGTCTAGGTAATCTCAAGCTTCTTGGATTACTATAAGCAAATTAAAGATTTAAAACAAGTATTGCACCATTGGATTCTAATGATATATTCACTAAATGTTCAAACGAAGAAACCTTAAGTCAACCATCGTTCTCTTATTGATTTTACATCATACTATTGTTTTTGTAGAATTTTCCATTTAAATCTTAGTTTAACTCTAGTTTTATTTCAAGTATTTTAAAAGACCAAAACCCCCATTTTTTACTTTTGTTGTCATTTTACGAGTATCTTTGAAAAGAGATTTTCATTGAGTAACAAAGTGAACCAATCTCCGTGGATTCGAACCCTTTACCACCATACACTACTTTAGTGTACAAGATTTAGGGTTATTTATTTTATTGGCCTCGACAACCACCATATTTTGACGTCGTTGCCAGGGATTGGTTTATTTTTAATCAATTTGTTTCTCTATGCCCAAATCTCAACATACAAGTGCTTTGATTTATAATATAGAAATTGAAAAATAATCATGGCGTTTGGCGAAGGAAAAGAGAATAGAACTTGGCAAACTTCAAACCCTAATGCGGATCCGGAGGTTGAAACCGCTTCCTCTAGTGACACAGAACCTGATTCTAGCCTCGACCCTCGCCAAGTAATTCCCAAAACACCATCCCTACAACAAAATCCACTATTATAAACCAAATTGCAATGGCAGACGGAGAAGGAGAACCGGAAAGTACCTTGAGACAAATGATGGAAACCGATGTTACATAAACTCTAACCGGTGTCAATTACCCCGTTTTGGAAGGAGGTTCGGAATTAAAGTCAAGCCTCGTTCATCACCTTCCAACTTTTCATGGATTGGAGACTGAAGACCCATATAAGCACTTGAAGATGTTCCATATCATTTGCACTAGCATTAAGCCACAAGGGTCCACCGATCACCAAATCAAATTAAGGGCATTCCCCTTCTTATTGGCCGATAGAGCAAATTATTGGTAATTTTATCTTCCACCTGGATCAATAAACTCATGGAACGATATGGCAAGAGCTTTCCTTGATAAGTTCTATCCCGCTTCAAGAGTCTCAAGTCTTCAAAATGAGATTTGTGGAATCTGCCAAGGTTAAAATGAGACTTTCCATGACTATTGGGAGAGGTTCAACAACTTGTGCTATAGTTATCCATAACATCAAATTCTGGAACAACTCCTCATTCAACACTTTTATGAGGGATTATTACCAATGGAGAGAAGACCAGTTGATGCCTCAAATGGTGGAGATGTATTTAGCAAAACTCCTCAACAACAAGACAACTCTTCAACACCATAGCCACAAATTCACAACACTTTGGCCCCTGCCAAGACATGAAGAGGGACACACATAAAAAAGTCAATGAAATGGTGACATCAAGCCTCGAATCTCAAATAAAGGATCTAACATCCGTTTCCCAAAAGCTAGCCATGGGACAAACTCCACAAGTGATGGTTTGTAGAATATGTGCAACAATGGGAAATCCTACGGATATGTGTCCTATTCTTCAAGAAGATGCAGAACATATAAATGCAACTGGAGAATTCCAAAACTACCATAACAAAACCATCCATTTACCAAAATGCTTACAATTCAAGTACGAAACCAAATCCTAATGTGAGCTACAACCCAAGACCATTGCCTCAAAATGCATTGGTTCGACCTTCTTACCAACCACAATAACCCAATTACCCACATCCAAACTTAATTATCAATCTAAACCACACCCTCCACACCAAAACCAACAACCTCCTCAATCCCAACCAAGTAGCTCCGAAATGTCTCTTGAAGACATTGTCAAGTCTCTTGGCACTAGTACCCAACAATTCAAAAAAGATACAAGAACTAGTATTCCCAACCGTAAAGCATAAATAGGAGATATAGTTACATCCTTGATCAAGTTAGAGTCCTATGGAAAACTACCTTCTCAAACCAAAAAGAATCAACATGTCAATATGGTAACCTTGAGAAGTGGTGAACAAACAGAAGAGAGTAGCTCAAAGAAGAAGTCAAGGGAAGATGATGAAGAAATAGATTTCACCTGTATTGAAGATCCTATTGTCAAGAACGATGCACAATCCAGAGCTCCAAAGAAAGTTACCCCTCTAGTGACTCCAATAACCACTCAACCACCATTCCCTTCCCGACTTGCAACCTCAAAGAAGAATGCAGAGGAGAAGGAGATCTTGGAAACTTTCTGAAAGCTGTAGGTAAACATTCCTTTGCTTGATGCAATCAAACAAATCCGTAGATATGATTTTTTTTGAAAGAACTTTGCACAAACAAAATAAAATTGAAGGTGAATGAAAATATTTCAATAAATGAAAATGCATCCGCGGTTTTACAAGAAAACTTCCACCTAAATGCAAAAATCCTAGAATGTTTACGATTCCTTTCAAAATAGGGGTGTCACTTTTAGTAGTGACATGCTTGATCTTGGTGCTTCTATTAATGTGATGCTCTCTTCGGTATATGAATCGTTAAATGTTGGCCATTTAAATGAAACCGGTGTCATAATTTCACTTGTGGATAACTAAAATGTTTTTCCTAGAGGTGTCTTAGAAGATGTTTTGGTGTAAGTGCATCAATTGGTCTTCCCGATGGATTTCTATGTGATTGATTTAGCGGAGCAAATTTCCTCCAAATCGGCTCTAATCTTGCTTGGAAGATCGTTTTTGAAAATGTTTAGAACAAAAAGCGATGTGTATGTGGGTAGTTTAACAACAGAATTTGGTGAAACGATAAGATTTAATATTTATCATGCTATGAGATATCCTAGTGATGTTTCATCTTTGTATTTTTTTTGATGTTGTTGAACCACCAACCCAAGAATTGTTTGAGTTGACTAATGGTGACATGTCGGAAATGATTTTATGCAATGGATTTTATTGTGGGAAGCTAGCCGAGAAGTTGAAGCTTTATTCCTTAGATCCGAAAGTTGAGAAGTTGGTCAACATTTTAGAAGTGAAGAAATCCACAAGATTTGATGTCAAGCAAGTTGATTTTCCTCTAACTCATACAAAGTTACCACCTTCCCTTGTTCAACCACAAAAATTGGAACTGAAAGTCCTACCTCAACAGTTAAAGTATGCATACTTGGGAAAGAACGAGACTCTTCTTGTTATCATTTCTACTCACCTAACGAAATTTGAATAAGAGAAACTCCTCAAGGTGTTGAAGGAAAACAAAGAATCCATGTGTTGGACAATTGCGGATATCAAAGGATTAAGCCCCTCCACTTGTATATATAAGATTTTGATGGATTATGAATGCAAACCAAGCCGGGATGTACAAAGAAGATTGAATCCGCCTATGATGGAAGTTGTGAAGAAAGAAATATTGAAGCTTCTTGATATGAGGATGATCTATCCAATCTCGGATAGTAAGTGGCTGAGCTAGCTACAAGTGGTACCAAAGAAGAAGGGAATCACGGTGGTCAAGAATAACAAAATATTATGGTCTCCACCGTGTGAAAAATGGGTGGAGAGTATGTATTGACTACCGAAAAGTCAATGCAAGCACTAGAAAAGACCATTTATCATTTCCTTTCATTGATAAAATGTTAGAAAGGTTGGTTGAGAAATCTCATTATTGTTGTTTAGATGTGTATTCCGGTTTTCACCAGATCCAAGTGGCACCAGAAGACCAAGAATAGACAACCTTTACATGTCCATTTGGCACTTTTGCATACCAAAGAATGCCATTTGGATTGTGTAATGACCAGTTTCCAATGTTGTGTGGTTAATATTTTCTCGGAATATGTTGAAAACATAATTGAAGTTTTTATGTATGATTTAATGGTATATGGAAACTCCTTTCAAGAGTGTTTGAACAACCTCAAAAAGATTTTGAAAAGATGTATTGAAAAAATTCAGTTTTGAATTTTGAAAAATGTCATTTTATGGTTAGTCAAGGTTACATTGTATCAAAGAAAGGAATCGAGGTAGATAAGGTTAAATTGATGTTATTCAAATCTTACCTTACCCAACTTGTGTCTGGGAAGTTTGTTCTTTTTAGGTCATGTGGGTTTCTACCGAAGGTTCATCAAAAAATTTTCGAAGATAACAAGACCAATGTGCCAACGCTTGCAAAAAGGAAGTTGATTTCGAGTTCAATGAGGTGTGCAAAGAGGATTTTGTCAAGCTCAAGGAGTTGCTTACATCCGCCCCCATCATACAAGAACCAATTGGGATCTTTCCTTTGAGATCATGTGTGATTCAAGAAACTATGATATAGGCACCGTTTGGGGTCAAAAAATGGAAGAGCCTCCCATGTGATCTATTATGCATCAAGAACACTAGACTCTCACTAATTTTATTAATATTTTCGGTTTTCAAATAGGAATTATTGATCCTACCCTATTGCAAATATCAAATGGAAACCATCTCATTTTAGTCCAAATTTATGTTGACGACATCATTTTTGGATCCACGAATTCAATTATGGTTGTTGATTTTGACAAGTTAATGGTTAGTCGATTCCAAATGAGCATGAACCGTGAATGAAGTTTCTCCCTCAGACTCCAAGTCAAACAAATAAACAGAAGAATTTGTATTCACCAGGTGAACTACATTTCCGAACTTCAGAAAAAGTATTTAATGGAAACTTGTACCTCTACAAAGGTTCCTATGGGTTTCAGACACAAGATCTTATCGGACCTATAAGGTGTTGCTGTCAATCAAAAGAAGTACAAGGGAATGATTGGATCGCTACTCTACCTTATAAAATGTCGTCCGGACATCATGTTCTCAACATGCCTATGTGCCAGATTTTAGGTCAATCCGAAGATGTCTCATCATCTGGAAGTCAAGCAAATATTCCGATATCTCAAAGGAACAAAGAGCATCAAAATTTGGTATCTGAGAAATGAAAGTTTCCTTCTTCAGGCATACTCTGATGCAAACTATGGAGGTCTTCAACTGGATAGAAAAATCACCTCAGGAGATTGTCAATTTCTGGGTGGAAGATTGGTTAGCTAGTCATCTAAGAAGCAGAACTGCATTGTTGTCTTAACAGCTGAAGCAGAATACATTGCTACTGTTAGTTGCACTTTGCAAGTTCCTTGGATAAAATGTCAGCGTTTGGACTATGGTTATCGATTTCAACAAATTCCAATCTATTTTGATTCTTAAAGTTCCATTGTGATTTCTCACAATCCAATTCAACACTCCATTACAAAGCACATCGATATTCGATACCATTTCATTAAAGACCATGTTTTAAAAGAAAACATCGAACTTATTTTTGTTCCATCTTTCGATGAAATTGCTGATGTCTTTACTAAGGCATTAGATGAAACCAAATTTAATGCGTTTCTAAACGAAATGGGTATGATGATGCTTGATCCTCAATTCTTTCAAGAGGCTCGTACTCTCTGATGGAAACATCAGAAAGTGAAATTATTCCAAAGCCAAAATCTTTTCATCTCGGAATCATTTCGTCTCGGAAAATATAAGATCATTTTACATGTCTTTTTGTCTAACCTCTTCTTATAGTTTTTAAGTTGTATAACTTTCCTTATCTCTTTAAGATTATGACCAATATAGTTACATTGGTGTTTTTGTATTGATCTATCCTTGGAATCCATCTAAAATGAAGTGTTATGAAGTTCACCTCAGAATTTAAATCCGAAATGGTAATGTGCGTTCATCTCTTACCCTTGTCCGAGCTTTGATCCTTCCTGTCTCGGAATCTCAATCTGTTAAAATTGTCCACTAATATCTTCATGCATTTTACCACTGATATCCAGTCTAACGTTTTTCCATGTTGAACTCTATCTCATGTACTAATGATGTGTTCATATTCTTTTCAAAGTATCTTATTACATCTCATATTAGAATTTCCTTATTCCAAGATCCTCAGTTGTAAAAGGAGTTAAAAGTTTTTTTTTTTTTTTTTTTTTTTTTTTTTTTTTTTTTATATATATTTTTAGTTCAGAAACCTTTTTCTCAGTTGAATTATTATTAATTTTTTTATTGATGATTATCCTTAAATCTTCAATAAATGTGCTTTTGCACACGTCTCGATAAAGTGCATATCAACTCAAAGTGAAACAATAGTTTTCCCTTTTTGCACGTGTAGCCGTCCCATCTTTCACTCTTGCAACTTTTAAGAATAATAATTTTGGCAACACATTAAACGTGACCCATTTTTCCATCGGGTGTTATCATTACATTTTCTCTAACCCGAACCGAAAATCCAACCTATAAGAAGGTTTTAAATGCCAACTATTCATCTTTTACGCTTTAT
The DNA here is from genome assembly GCF_052625555.1 of Lactuca saligna. Taxonomy (NCBI): domain Eukaryota; kingdom Viridiplantae; phylum Streptophyta; class Magnoliopsida; order Asterales; family Asteraceae; genus Lactuca; species Lactuca saligna. Next base: position 101,110,334 of record NC_136424.1, on the reverse strand, counting down.
TTATATTCTTCTCCAAATTTCTCTATGGAACTATTCTCTGAGCATTCAAACCTTCAACAATGGCTTCCACTCAAAACATTCCTGAAATCTCAAAGCGCGCCATAAAGAAGAAATCATCGAAGGGTTCAACCTCCTCTTCATCCACTAATCCAATCCTATGAGAAACTACCCAACTGTTCTCACTCGATCCCACAGATTACAATGAATCCAGTCGAGTGGTGATCAAGTTCATCACCCACCACCCCATTCTTGTTCCACTTACCAAAACTCCAAACCCTCAAATTCCATTACACATACTTCTAACATCATTTGATAGAATCAAAATCCAAGATGGTATTCTTAAGACCAATATCACAGGGGATGGGATCATCTCTGTAACCCAGCAGATGTTTCTCAAACCTATTGGAATTCCTGAAAACCCCAAGGGTTTTCAAGTTTAAGAACCCTCATATGAATTGTTATAGACATTTTTGAATGAAATTGGGTATAGTGGTGAGTTCAAAGCGAAGAAATTGAAGAAATTGGCGGTTCTCGGACTTTGGGCCATGTTGATGCACCTCATCCTTCGAGGTTTATTAGGGAAACATGGTGGAACTAACACGATGATCAAGGACAAGCTGTATGTGGTGTATAATATCTATTCAGGGTGAAGCAATGTTGTTGACTTAACTGAAGTTCTATGGCAAGACTTTTGAAAGTTTGCTGTCAAAAGAAAGTCGAATGAGATATCGAGTCTAAGATTCTGGGCTCTGACACTCCAACAACTCTATAAGGAAAAAAGAGAGCCAATTCCCATCAACACCGAACCAAAAGATGTATTTCTTTCATTCAAGGCCTTTTGGACCCATGGGCTTCCGAACCAGACTTCTTTCAGACATATTCATTGTTTTCCATAACATACGTTGGCAACACTTCCATCCGATTCTCTATTTTTAATCATTATTTAGAGACATTGATTGTGTATGACCCAACACAGTCCTCCCCATTCTTAGATGAACAGCAACCCTTAGATCTAAGAAAACCAATCTCCAATGGTTGTAAAAAGAAAAAGATGGCCAAAAGAAAAACACCCCCTTCCAAAGCTCCAGCTAATAAGAGAACCACAGTCAGTGGTTCATCTCGAAAGGAATCACACATTGACATTCTGTTTAACTCTGGACATCCGATAACTCCAGCTGGCAACTCTCACGAAGTACCCTTCAGAGTTTCAAAAACATAGGCACACACATGGGGAGTCTGCACATAATCCACCCCATCTTCTCAAAAAAGATGGTGTAAGTGTTGAACAAAGCTCCTTGAAGCCCCCTGGAACAAACCACGTGTCTCTTTGAACATCACTATTTCTTATATAAACGCACAATCTGGGGTCCCTGCCTCATACTCTAAGCTTTCAGAGTATGGAGTTGTCCCTCCAACTTCCAGAGCCCCAAGTAGTCTCATACCTGGTTCAAGTAAATGACGAACAGGTACTGCTAACGACCAATGGAATGATTTTGTTGGCCGGGCACATACTCAACATCTAGAGCTAACAAGAGCTCAATTGGAGTCCACTCTTATCTCGATGCGTAGAAGGTCCATTTAGAGCAACATGTTATTCACTACTACAACTGATGAAGTAACAGACCAAAATTTTACCTCTTTGGATCCAACCCATATCGTTGCCACAGGAGAAGCTCACGATTCAACCATCATTTTGGAGGATTTCCCTCTGAAGTCTCCACATGGTGAAGCTTTCCATCCACCCTCAAATGAAGAACATTCAACAAAATTCATGTTTGATGATGATAGTGCATATGTTGGTGCTTTCCACTGTTTTGAAATTTCAAGTCTTTGCAGAAACCATCCACTTCAAAGTCGGTTTACTACTTCAGCCTTTCTTCATCCTCCTCAGAACATGAAGATGAAGAGATCCTTAAAGACACTCAAGAGGATGAAACTAAAACAAACCCCCTCAAGGCAATCAAACTGAGATAATTTCCTCTACAAGGTCGACTCACTCGATAAAACCGTGGCTCAACTCGATTCTAATCTTGATCAAAAAGTCTCTAGCCAAAATCTAAACTCGATGTTATTCTTAAATCTCTTTCCAAGATTAAACAAGTTGGCCCCTCAAAAGTCGAAATAGTAGATCAAATTGATCAACTCATCTCTCTTAGATTTAAGCACACCTTGGAAGAAGTTAAACAGATGTATAATGATACTCTTGATCACCACATCTCCACCTCCACTATAATGCTAAAGATCCTCAATGACATGATCAACGCAACCAACGAGTTGATAGAATGAACTCATGTGTTTCACAAAAAATAAATCCAATGGCGGGAGAAGGAGATAAAGAAAAAGGATGAACTCAACTTAATAATGCAGCAGGTCTTGATTAAACTACTCCGAGCTTGTTGGAACATTATCAACATTTCGAGTAACAAGTTTGATGAAATGCTCTCCATCTTAGGATCTCTATTCGATCAACTCAAAGTCCAACCCTCCACTTCTGAAGCATACAATGCTTTCTCTAAACAAATCAACATGAGTTTTCAGAGAGTATTAGTAAGATTAACAGAAGTGCAAGCAACTGCCAGACTTGCCTCGGACGTTGGGTATTCTGAAGCAATAGGGGGAGATGGACCAATTCGTAGGGGTCATACAATCCAATGTAAATCTTCCTCGGAATTTATTCCCTGAGATGAATCCGATGATGAAGATTTGATCTAGGTTGAATCCATGGACCTTCCTACTAAAGATGATGAAGAAGAAATAACAATCAAACCATGAACACTGTTGTAGGACTTCGAGCTCCTAGGGAATATACAACAAAGCTTCTTACGGAAGAAGAAAAAAGGATATGGTATGTTGTTTCTTGGTCATCATCATTGGTAGATGTGCTCCAAAGAAGGCATGAAATGGATAAAATCAAGACAAAGCTCACTATTAATGCCTCCCGAGCTACCCAATTAATGTTTCCTCCAATTCCATCTCCAAGAATCGTTCCAATCGATGAAGGTTCTCCTACTCGGAAACCAGATGATATCCCATAAGAGCTCCAGATCACTCCTACTCCAGAGTTTATCATTTCAGAAATGGTACAACAAGTCATCACTGACTTAAACAAACCTCCAAAAGTCAAAGGGAAGAATGTTGCCTCCGAACCAAGCAACCTTGAAAGGACCTTCAGAAAGTCCGAAGGATGGTCCCAAGAGCAGATAGATCAAGAAGTTAAGGAAAGCATCAGGATTCAAGTCTTGAAAGATAATCCCAATCTGATGTTAGGCATATCCCCCCTCTTTCGAGAAGGGATCATCCATGATCAAGATATAACGCCCTTCATGTACTTTGACCTTCCCTCTCAAGACTCCGACCAAATTGATCTTCCAATCTCTCCTTTGAAAAAATACTACATCAAATCCGCTCCTCTTCATCCAAATGATGATCCACAAACTATCATCATGACTAAGCAAGAGAGTGCAACGCCCCGAATCTCAAGTATTAATTTTACTACTTTATTTTTTTTTCATCTTAAAAGGTCTACTCGACCAGTTGATGCCCTGACTCATCGAGCAGGAATTTTAAGGCACTTGTCTTAAATAACCAACTCGCCGAGTTGGAGACATGACTCGACAAGTTGGAGTTGGAGGATGAAACCCTAATTTCCGGGGTTTTGCACCCTATTTAAAGGATCATCAGCCTTCCTTATAGCCCCTTGTAAGTCCAGAAACCCTAAATTGCCATTTTCTCTACATATTTGTGTGTGTTAAGCTTGGAAGTTGGATCTAGTTGAGAGGAGCTTGAAGTCTACCCCAATTTAGCATCATTTGAAGGTATCAAGTTGTTACCTTGATCTTCTTCTAGCTAGATCCTTCTATGTTTGAGTTTCAGGGCTATTTTGGTGTGTGGATACTCCATTTCGAGTGATGAACCAAGATCTGAGGTTGCAACTTCAGAGCTAGGATCATCTTGGTCCTTATAATCATAAAGTCTTAGTCTTAGCATGCTAGTGAAATTCCCTTGCCTAGAATCTCTTCTTTAGCTTGATTTAAGTCATTATCACCTTGCATGTACATAAAGTTTGCAATTATATGTAAGAAGTATGCCTTAGGAGCTTAGATATACGTTATGGAGCTTTAGAATGGCTTAAAAAGCATTTGAATGGATTAAGGACTAAAGGGACTCGACGAGTTCAATGGCCAACTTTGCGAGTCCAATGAAGATTGTCATGCAAGGACTTCTGTATGGACTCGACGAGTCAGTAGGGTGACTCGGCGAGTCAGCTAGGGTTTTCCCCAACATTTGGGCATGTATGAACTTGGCGGGTTTCAGGGAAACTCAACGAGTCAACTGGAGATTTCATGACTTCTCAAGTTCAGGAAGGACTCAACGAGTCGGGTCAACATGGACTATTGACGTTGACCATTGGCATGGACTTTAACCAAGGGTAGACTAGTTGATTTATGGGATATTATGGTAAATTGGAAACTTAAAGGTCTGATGGTAAATATAGGTCGTGAGCATTCCATCTCGAGGATGATTGGACTAATAGTATGTGGGCATTCCAACTTGTTGGTTGCGGGTCTGGGGTATCCCATCCCGAGGATGATTAGACCCATAATATGTTGGCATTCCAACTGGATGATTGAGGGCATGGGGTATTCCAACCCGATGGTTGACTGGACCTATAGTATGATGTTTATGATTATATGTGTATTATTGTGTGTATGGGTATTTTGGGGGAACTCACTAAGCTTTGGGCTTACAATTTTAGTTTTAGTTTTAGGTACATCAGATGATCACGAGAAGGAAAAGGCATGATCGTATAACTCCTCATGTTTGTGTTTATGTTTCTGGGATATTATGATATTATAGCATTTTGAAAACAAACTTTGTAATGTTTAATGGTTTGAAATGTTTGAAAAAGTTTAAATTTGGCATGATTTTTATGGGTGTTACAGAGAGGTTGAGAATATTCTATTTCGTTAACTCACGTTCTTAGGAAGAAGTGTGGTCTCGGAAGCGGATCACAAAGCTTTTTGGTTTCGGAAACAAGGTTCTAAGCAAATTTGATCTTAATTTGATGTTGTACAGATACTACATCTCTCGGAACAAGGTAGCTACAATCACAATCACGGATGCTGACTTTCCATCGATCAATCCAAAGGACATTCTCATCATTGCTGATCAACTCTGAGATTGCCAATCCAATCACTCATGAATTGGAGCATACATTGTTACCATGAACTTCCTGAAGGATTATATAGTTGAATTCTACAGATCCGACATCGAGTTTGTGCACCTTTCAAAATTGAAAACATGGTGGAAAAAATAAATTATGAACTGCTTGAAGCTCAAATCTTGGCAGAAGGTCCGATTGAAGAACCTGAGCTCGGGTACGTCTATCTAAGGAAGAAGACCAACAGGAAAGAAGTTTTTTGAGTCTTTGATTAGAATCTCATTCCTTCAACAATTCTGCAAAAGTTCATCACCAATGCTGCCAAAAGTGATGCTTCTGAGCCCGTGAAGAAGAAATTCATTGATCACCTGAAATGGTATTTGGAAGTTCGAAGTTGGCTCCACAACACTTAAATTTTCATATCTGAAGATGCCAACTGAGTTGACAAATTTCTAAGTATACTTAGTGGGAGATTTTTAATGCATAAGAAGGGAACCTCTATCAATCCAAAGAAAATCCAAAGTCACTATTTTGAGATGTGAAGTATATCCGAATCTCTTTTTGATCTGAGATAAAGTGTGTCCAAAGGTAGAAGTCTGTACAAGCATTTAATGCCCTTAATCTTTTCTTGATGTAATAGTTCTTAGGACCTTTTCATCAAATATTTTAAGTGTTAGATTTATCAAACTCATTGTAGTAACTAGTCCTTAGAATGTACTTCGGTTTGTACCATGTTCCTCCTTTACCATTTAAGGAGTGAATGTTTCATGAACTAAATACCAAGAATAGAAGCAATCAATATTCTCTTCACATGATTTCAAACTCTCTTGAAAGTCAATTTCTTTCACTTACATTCTACTTGTTCTAAATTGTCATACTTTGATTATATTCGAACTTACTTCATTGTTCTGCTTGAATAATTTATCAAATATAATCTTCAATTCTCGACTGGTTTACCGCACTTGACTCGACCAAGTAATTAGAAGCAGACATTGATCTTAAAGATTAACTCAAGTTTTGAGTTTTCAAACCTTGTCTACGCATTGATTCTTGTTCTCACACGACATGATAAAGGCTATGCCATAACATGGCCATGGGATTAGAATCGTGTATCATTCACCATGTGCCACGACGTGACGAGATTGTTGTCACGACTTGGTAGCCACTAAGTGCTTAGCCCTAATTTCTAGGGTTTGTGCCCCTATTTAAGGAACGTTAGGGCTAGAGTTTATACACCCTCAACCGTCATCACCTCCCTTAACCCTCAAGAAAATCCTAATCCTCCATTGTTGATTGTGAAATCCTTTTTGGTGATTTTTTGGCCTTAAAAAAAGAAGAATATAATGAGTTTTGGTGCATCATCTCAGCTAGCAAGCATCTCCTTCATTGTCTTGAGCTGAATTAGAAGTCTTGTAAGTCCTCAACTTCCTGCCTTTTTAGCTCAAGTATTTTAGTTCTAGGGTTTTATCCATTTTTCTCAATGTTTTAGGAGATTTGAGTGTTGGAATATCATTATGTAAGAAAGTTTATCAGTTCTTGAGACTCCTTTGTGACCCCCTTGTCCCACATATGGACCGTTAGTGAATTATGAGTCCATGCATGAGAATTGATCTCATTTTCCCTTTATTTTGACCTAGCTTGTGTTCAAGACATGCATTGCCATACATGTTTAAAAAGAAATGATTTTTTATGGTGTTTTAAGATGGACAAGTCCTTCTCGAAGGTTTAGGTGCTTGGCTTGAAGAATTAAGATGTTAAAGCATTAAGTTGTACAGAGCGGTCCCCATGATGTGACGTGTTGATTGTCACGACGGGCGACAAACAACTTTGCGAGTAATTTGTCCACATGCTACTTCGACATAACAATCGGCTGGGGATGACTTTGACCGTTGACTTTTTACGAGGGTTGAATTTGGGTCAATTTAAGGGTTTTAGCATGTATACTAAGAGAGTAATTCTTTATTCTTATTAGGTGTCTCATTGTAATTGTCTTATATGTGTGATTGCTGTTGTGTTTAACTGCTATTATGAGGTGAGTCTTTTCACTGTATTATCTATGCCATAGTATGTGTATGCTGAATAGCTGTGTCTTATTTGCTATTTGCTGTTATGTGATATTGAGCTGCTGATATCTCTAGGGCGTGCTATTAGCCCATTGGGACTGCTGTTAGTCACTAGGCTTGCTTTTAGTACAGGGGATGCTGATAGCCTATATGTCATCCTATTAACCTATTGGGACTGTTGATAGTCCCCATGGTTGCTAATAACCTTTAGTCATTTATTCATGTTGTGTTGTTTATGATATTTTTGGTAACTCACTGAGCTCCGTGCTTATAGTTGTGGATTTAAATGTTTTTCATGTACTTTAGTTGATTGTGGAAAGGCAAATGCTTGAATGTATACTCTCCTCGGTAGCTTTCATGTTTCCACATTTTGTGATACTCTAATTTTTGGAAGATTGTATTTTGATACTATCTTTTGATTTGAATTTTATAGAAACTATGTTTTTATAAAATTTAAAAATTGTTACGAATTTTTATTTAGTGAATAACTGTTGGATTCTCCTTATTCCCCCATCACTCTGCATAGTTAGTAAGCATCACAAAAAACATTATTGTGAGTCTTATGAGTGTAGTTATGCACCACTATAATGAGCATTCATAACATACCTAACCTTTCATCTTTTTTGTCTAGTATAAATAGTGAGTATTGTGTATTGTAAATTTTGGTTGTTTTTACAAGAAGTATTGAAATAATGATCTTTAAAATTTCATTTCCTTTTTTGTTCTTTAATTTAGATTCATATTTTATAACACATTATCAACACGACCTTATCATAGCGCTCTAACTAACATGCTCCAACAGCAACAATACCGTGAGATTTTTTTTCAATATGAATTAATCTCATGTCTTCTTCTAGATAAATCAAACAATGAAGTATTGATGAAAAATCACCAATCACTCCCGACCGGTTCTAGTCCATTCCCTGAAGTGAATTCAACATCATATAATTATAATAGTCATGAGTCTAACCGAGGTTGTGAAGGTCGTCCTAATTATCATAACAACAATAACAAGATTGCAAGTAACCACTAGGAGTTGGAAACTAATAAAAACCCACATCCTAATGAGAAAAGTGGTCAAGGAAAAAAGCAAGTTGAAAATAATTGTCACCGATATGGTATGACCGGTCATTAATCTCGTACATGAAACTCTGCAAAGGTTTTTGTTGATCTTTATCAAGCTTATCTAGAGTCTAAAGAAAAATAAAATATAAAAAAAAAAAATTATTCAAAATTATTTTCAAGAAGATCTACCAGAAATGAAACATTTTGATGTTGTCGATTTTCTTGTCTACCCAAAAGGGATAAGTAGTGTTATGTATAGCGATGGAAGAGTAATATGTAGTTTTGTTTCATGTCATTTAATATGTTTTTATGACATATTCATTTCATAAGTAATGATAGCATCATAATCTTCTCAAAGTAATAAAATATGACTCTATTCCTCTCAGTCGAATATTTCTTATGTTTTATCTAATTATAGAAAAGAAATATGGATATTCATAAGAGAAATGAAAAATATATATGTGTTGCAGACAATGCAACAACACATATCATTTTTAATAATAAAAAGTATTTTTTTTACTTATCAATTAGAGAAGCAAATGTTAATACAATAACAGGTAATGAAAAAAATGATTGAAGGCTTCGGAAGAGTGAATATAGTATTACCAATAGGGACATTAATTACAATTGGTGATGCATTATCCAAATCCCCAAGAAATTTATTAAGTTTTAAGGATATTCAGTCTATTGGATATCATGTTTAAACAACTAATGATGGTAATAAAATGTATCTCAATATTACAAAAATGATATTAGGTAAGAAAATTCTTTTGAAAAAATCACCCTTATTGTCCTTCAGATTGTATTCAAAAATATTAGAATGATTGAACCCCATATTATTGAAAATAAAAGGTATGCTAACACCTTCAATGTTTGGCATGACCGGTTGGCCATCCCAAATCAATTATGATGTGTAGAATAACTGGAACTTCAAGTGGTCATTCCTTGAAAACCTAGAAGATTTTTCAAGCTAATGAATTTTCATGTGCTGTATGCTCTCAAGGAAAATTAAGTTTCTGTTTCTTAGAAAGAATTCAAGGGGATATATGTGGACCAATTAGATATATTATGGTTTTAATTGATGTTTCAACTAGATGGTTACTGTATGCTTGTTGTCTAGTCATAATCTAGCTTTTGCAAGACTACTTGCACAAATAATCCGCCTAAGGGCACATTTTCCTGATTACCCAATTAAGAAAATTTGACTTGACAAAGCTAGAGAATTTACATCAGAAGCTTTTAATGACTATTAGGATAACTATTGAACATCTTGATGCACTGATCCTAAATGATATTCCTAGAAAGCCATTTAGCTGACGACGACCACAGATATTGTTGTCCACCTAAATTTAGCAGCGAGATCTACAGACAACCTATTTAATGTTCAATGTTAGATGACCTAGAATGTGTTTCCTGCTTCCTATCATATTCCAGTAATCTAGAACATCCAGAATACTTCTTACTTTAGATGAGCAGACATTTATTAGGAGGGAAGTCATATTTAGAATGCATATGTTATACACTCAAGTCGGATTTTCCAATCGCACAGAGGGAGTAAACATATGGTTAACTGGATAGAGGGATTGAGAAATAAAATGGTGCATATGATGTGTCCCAGGTTGGATCTTTGGATCACGCAGAGGGGACAACATATGACTAATAGATAGAAAGAATTTCATAGTTAAGAAGATGCATAGCAATAGAGCTGCATATGTTGTAGTCCAGGTCGGATCTTCCGATCATGTAGAGGAGGCAACATATGTCTAAGAAAAAGAAAGCAAGAAAATAAATTTCTACAAATCTACTTTATCGGAATTCCCCAGTCGCCCTATTAGTACCGGAATTAAGGACATGCATCCATACATCGAAGAGACATGACGCCACAGTTCTAGATACAAATTATCTTAGTGTATCCCGCAGATTCCCATATATATATATATATATATATATATATATATATATATATATATATATATATATATATATATATATTGTTATACCAAACAGATCTATCTAAGTTAGTGTTTGTCAAGTCCTTATAAAAGTCAAACTATGTCCAGTCAGGTCCATTAAAATCTTTCGTGCTTACCAGCACATTGTAGATATTTCAACGTTGGTACCTTATAGAGATTAACATTGCATGTTATCATTGAATTTATTTCACTCCCCAATACATCCCCTGCAGATATGGCTAACATGAGATACTCTATTTTTTTTTTAAAAATTTTTCATTTTTCTGAAAAAAAAATAAAAACAGAAATGAAAATATTTTTGGATTTTTGGATTTTTCTTTTGATTTTGTTTATTTCTCCCCTATATTTGTGCATATGGAAGAATGAAAACTAAATGAGCAAATTTAAACTACCTAAAACAAAAATTAGTCCTCAAAATGAATCATTTTAAGAAAACCAGCCAGCACATTAAATCGAGCTTTGTTAAATGGTTTTGTGAACAAATCCACCACATTATTAGTAGTGGGAACCTATTCGAACCAAATGAGCGAGTGCTCGTAGCAATCTCCAATGAAATGAACTTTGATGTCGATGTGCTTGGTTTTGGAATGCTGCACTGGATTTTTAGCAATCTGGATCGCAGCTTCATTATCACAGAATATTGGAGTGTCAAGAAAATTCAAACCGTAGTCCATTAATTGATGTTGAATCCAAATGACTTGAGAGCAATAGGCAGAAGCAGCCACGTTTTCCGCCTCCGTCATTGAGGTTGAAACTGTTTGTTGTTTCTTGCACTGCCATGACACCAGACGGTCACCTAAGAATTGACATCCCCGAGGTGTTGGTTTTCTATCAGGTTCACAACCTCCATAATTGCTGTCAACGAATGCATATAAATCAAAATCAGAATTTTAAGGATACCAAAGACCCAATTTTAGACTGCCTTTGAGATACCTAAAGATTCTTTTAACAACAATAAAATGAGAGAGTTTAGGATTAGCTTGATATCGTGCACATTGAAAAAATACGAACATGATGTCTGACCTGCTCGTCATTAGATACATCAGGGATCCGATCATCGATCTGTACTCAGTTTGATCTACGGATTCCCCTTCAAGATCTAGAGACAAAGGGGTCTTTTCGCCATCGGCGTTAGGGCAACTTTTGAATCTTTAAACTCGAACCTCTCAAGCATGTCTTCAACGTATGTTCCTTGGTGTAGCAGGATTCCTATTGAGCTTTGACGCACTTGCAAACCTAAAAACATTGTCATCTCTCCCAAGGAACTCATATCGAACCTCTTCTTCATAATCGTCTCAAACTCCTTGCATATATTTTGGCTTGTTGACCCAAAGATGATGTTTTCAACACATATCTAAACAAGGATAAAATCAGCATCTACATGATTTTTAAAGAGCGTCTGATCGATCGCTCCTCTGGTGTAGCCATGTTCGAGCAAATGATATGTTAGGGTAGCATACCAGGCCCGAGGAGCCTGATGTAACCCATACAGAGCCTTATCTAATTTGTGGACGTGATGCGGAAACCTTGAGTTGAGGAAACCAGGAGGCTGATCAATGTAAATCTCCTCTTTCACAGCTCCATAAAGAAAGGCAGTCTTAACATCCATCTGGTAGACAGTGAACCCCATGTAGGAAGCATATGCCAAGATGATACATATAGCTTCAAGGCGCACTACAGGAGCATACACCTCAATGTAGTCAAGTCCTTCGATTTGCCAAAACCCACGAACGACCAAACGTGCTTTGTTCCGCACTATGACCCCCCAATCGTCCTGTTTGTTGCGAAACACCCAACGGGTATCCAATGACTTCTTTCCTTTTGGCAGTTCAACCAGCTTCCACACCCCAGTTTTTCGAATTGATTTATATTTTCATGTATTGCATCAACCAAACTAGGCTCATTCAGTGCCAATTCAACATCCTTTGGATCTATTTGAGAGATGAAGCAAGAGTAGAGACATGTGTTTACGTCACCACTCTGACTTCTTGTTTGAACACCGTCACTAGATCACCAATAACGTTCTCTATGGGATGATCACGTTGCAGTTGGGTAGGAATTTCGTGGCTGATATCATTAAGCGTGACAGGAAGGTTGTTGATGTTGATATGTCCGTCATTTGCTGAAACAACAACCTCATGTGATTGAGACCATGAGAGGTGTTGTCCATGTATTCATTTGCAATCGGATCGGGAAGAAGAAGCTCCATGAAAGTTTGAGTGGCAGCGGAGGTATCTCTGGTCATGAGCTCTCTTTCAACGGGAGCGAGTCGAGTAGATTCAGTAGGAGTGAGTCGATTGGATTCAACATTAGGACTAACTCTTTGAGTAGGATAATCTTAAGAAGTACTTGGAGCAGAGTCATTCACCCTAGGAGTCATAAGAGGAATCTGAGGTGGTCTGTACACAACATCTTCCTCTTCATCTTCTATAAGAACCTTTAAACCGGAGCAAGAACCTGAAAAATCATATGAAAACACATTGAACGGTTTGAACAAGGAAGCATAGTCAAATAACCAATCAGGTCCGACTCTGGCATCTGTCTCATGTTCCTCTAGCCAGCAAACATCAAAAGTTTCCACGATCTGCTTTGTCTTGTTGTTGTAATCACGATAATTTGTACATGCTGCATATCCCACAAAGTAACAATCATTGGCTTTAAAGTTGAGTTTGGGGTTGGATTCAAGGTGAATAAGGGTGCAAGGACATCCAAAAATTCGGAAATGAGCAACTTATGGCTTATGATTGTAGATAATTTCGTATGGAGTCTTCATCTGAGCTCTGTTGATCAGCACATGATTCTGAACATAGCAGGCAGTGTTGATCGCCTCTTCCCAAAAGAAGACCAACAGTTTAGAATCACACAACATCATCCTTACAACGTCCATTAGAGTTTGGTTTTGCCGCTCCGCAACACCATTTTGTTAAGGTATCCGAACGATACTATACTGAAGCACTACCTGTTTTCTGCGTAAAAGTGATCCAGAAATGCGTTCTTGAATTTTGTATCATTATCCGTTTAAGTTCTTTCACCTTCTCATTAGTCTGATTCTCAATCATCACCACGAACTTCTTGATCAAGTCTGAGATCCCACTCTTGTTGTATAAGAAGAAGACCATATGAAACGTGAGTAGTCATCTATCACAACCAAACAGTAAGAATTCCTGTTGATGCTGAGTACATTGACAGGAGCAAACAAATCCATGTGTAATAATTACAGAACTTTGTTGATTGAATTAACCGCCTTTGAAAAATGGGGCTTTCTATTATGTTTACTCTGAGCACATGCCAAACATTTTTCAAAAGTTATGAAGTCTTTAACTAGAAGGCCACACACGATCTCGTTCTTTGCAAGATGATTCAGGTTCTTGGTGTTTGCATGCCTGAGATGACGATGCCAAAGCATCACATTATGTTCTGAAACTGTAGAGAAGAGGCACGTGATTTGTTCTGGGATATCATTTGTTATCGGTGAAGTGAGTTGAGTAGACATTGTTGCAGATTTGAGAGACACTCAATAGGCTATGCTTCAACTCGGGAGTGTAATTAACATTCTCAAAACTCAGCACTTCATTGGTAACAGTTCCTTTTTGCGTGATCTTTCCACATTCACCTCCCACGAAGGAAACATACCCCCCATTAAAATTCTGAATGTCGTGCAGCTGGGATATGTCTCCCGTCATGTGCCTGGAACAACTGTTGTCAACGTACAAAGGTCTAACGACATTCCCCCATAGTTGTTCCTACACAATGCGCGAGATTAATGAGATTTAGGAACCCAGGTCATAACAACACTGGGTTTTCTCTTCCTTACAACAGGTTTTTCTTTTTCAGCTTTTGATTTTAAGCCACAACTAGAAGCACCATTTGAAGATTGAGATGATTGGATATTTTGATTTTTGGGCACCCATTGGTATTTAGGTTTTGAAATATTCACACGCGATTTTGAAATGTTTTTCTTTTATTTTGAGCATTTGGATTTCCAGCTAGGATTAGTCGCGGATCCAAACACTATCTTTGATGATATCGATCTTGGCTTGGCTACATTCGATTTCATCAAAGCACCTGTGGCTGTTTTATTTAAAACCTATTTATTCCTTATAAGATCAGCCCATTTTATTTCGTTTTTTACATTCCAATCATCATAACAAAGACAAGATCTCGAGGACTTTCTCGTTAAAGCCAACCTTCTTTTCTGTGTTTATTCCCCAGTTGTTTTTGCCAGTTTTCTTGGAGAATTGCTTTGCCCTGAACACAGCTATAGCAATCTTCCATGTGATGTCCGTCTCCTTAACATCCTATGGATGTATTTGATCAAGGTCAGCAAAAGAAAGCTGAGGAGGTAACTCGCCAGCCACAAAGGCGTTGTAGCAGTTTACAAGTTCGGCTGCTAAAGCCATGTTCTCATCAGTTTCTTTGGGAGCAGGAGTGGGAATAGGTGCCTTTGAGGAAGAGGCTGCTTGTTGATAAGGCATGGATGGTTGAATGTTATGCACCAGTGGAAAACCATGAGATTGTGGTTGTGGAGCAACAAAGGTTTGAGGTTGTGGAGAGGTGAATGATGAGAAGGCACCGTTGGATGAGTTCCCAAGATTAGCAGTGGAATATGAATTTACATGATTGATCTCCCTCTTCTTGTCATCAAGGTCGCAAGCTTTTATAATCGTCATGGTTTTTGCAAGACTCAGACAATTTAGGTCCTTTGTCTTCTTGATCACCAAGACATTCATGTCCCATGACTTTGGTAATGAGTTCAACAACTTTTGTTGATCTCAGACCTTGTGACCAAAATACCAATAGATCTTATCTCAGTAGTGAGAGTGATGAACCTCTATAGTTGAGCTTCTAAGGATTCTCCCAAAATATGATTGAACATATTAAATTTCTACCTAAGGGTGTCCTGACAACTCTGCTTTATATCCTCATTTCCTTCGTATACCTCAATCAGTGCTTCCCATAAAGCTTTTGCAGAAGTGTATTCTCTAAAACCCTAAGCATTTTCTGGAGATAGGGCCATGGTGAGTGTGGAGAGTGCTTTCTCTTGCTCTTTAACTTTCTCAAAATCAGCATTGGTGTAATTTCCAAACTCCTTGTTAATGACTGTTCCATTCTCAAGTGTTGTTGTGATTCGAACTGGTCCTTTCAAGATGCTTCTCCAAATATTGAAGTCCTTCATCTTTATGTACATTTCCATGTAGTATTTCCATTATGGGAAACCCTTAGTGGATAACAGACGTGGGATCCTGGTAGTGGTTCCGATGATCGAGTCTAATTCTTGATGAGCTATTAAAGTTTGTGAGTCCATTTTTAAATTATTTTTATGAGTTTTCTTAATTGATTGAAGTTAAAGATTTTTAATGGAAGGAAACCATAAACAATTGTAACCAAAAGGTTAACGGTCAGACAGTTCACGGTCAACCAATTCACGATTCAAACAGTTCACGGTTCACGGCTCACAGGAAGTTCACGATTCATGGTTCACAGGAAGTTCACGGTTGAAACTGTGATCACGGTTAATGAGGATTACAGCCAATGAATGGATCACGGTCCAACACTGATTCACGGTCTAGAAGATGAACACGATTACTAAGTATGAATGGCTCATGGCCGTACACAGGGTCACGACCGTAAACTAATCAAACAGTGAACACCGCAAATGCGCAGGAACAGTTGATTTTGATGCTAATTTTGATTCCTTTGGCCTTGATTCTTCACGATCTAATGCGGAAAACACACAAACCACTTGATAAATGATGAAAATGAAGATTCCTTCAATCGAAAACACAACTTGAATATGTTTTGACACCGGTATGGCTCTGATACTAATTGTATGTCACACAAATGAGATCCAACCAATGATCAAACACAATCAAGATGCAGTAACAGTAAGAAATAAAAGGAGAAGAAGAAACAAAGATGTTTCCAACAATGCACACGTTTTATTAAGCAACAAATGTCTAGTACACTTGGAAAACGCACAAACACGTCTGACCAGTCATTCAACCAACCGTGACTCTGACACTATATATAGAGACTAACCGGCCGTGAACAGGTTCACGGCCGAACATGCGTTCACAACCGTACACCCGTTCATAGCCATGAACACCTTACAACCGCAAACATATAGTTAAACGCCCATTAGAAGAGCAAGACCTTATTAAGACCTATACTAAGTGATGCCTAGCCCAAACCAACAATTTATGACCTAACAAGACGAAATCTATAGGAGGCCCTATAGGCAAGGAAATTAGGATTTCCACCTGAAAACCCTAATATCCCAAACTATATAAACCCTCTAACCCTAAGGATTTCATCTCAAAGGTTCTAAGAGTTGCCCTAGCCGATTTTCACCTCTCTCCTTCTTCATTATTTTCATTTAGTGTTTGTGACCGCATTAGAGGTACAACACTTGGGACACTAATCTTTCAAGAGTAAAGGACTTCAAGGATTGTCTTGTTATTACAATATAACAACTGAGGTAATCTCCTAACCCTAATATATATGTTAATTTCGAAATTGTATATACTAGATCTAGGGTTCATTGTTTTGGTATTCAATTTGCATGTTCAATAGAGAAAAACTTAGATCCAAAGAAACTAGGGTTGCACGTTCACATAGGAATGTTGTAATGATCATAACCTAATAGATACTTCAGAAAACCTAGAGTCTCCAGAAGAGATATGCCGACTGAAACCGATCTGAGTTGGAGTTTTAGGTCAGTGATATGGTACTTCTAAAGGTGTCACCTTGGAAAGGCGTCATCTGATTCTGAAAATGGGGCAAGTTGGGTTGCAAGTTTATTGGTCCTTTCCGAGTGGCAGCTAGGGTGGGCAAGGTAGCCAAACGATTGGACTTGTCAGAAGAACTCAGTCAGATTTATAACACCTTCCATGCATCCTAACTGTAGAAGTGTGTGGGAGACAAGAACGTTGTATTACTCTTGGATGATATACTGGTGGATGACTAATTTAATTATGTTGAGAGACCGATAGTGATCACCGATAAAAAAATGAAGGCCTTGCAGAACAAGGTAATGAGTTTGGTCAACGTTAAGTGTCAGCACCGGAAAGGCTCCGAGTGGATTTGGGAGCCTGAGGAGGAGATGCGCAAGCATTACCCTGATCTATTCGCAGCTGGGGATTTCGAGGGTGAAGTCTGATTCTAGTGGGGAATAATTGTAACATCTATGTTCCAAGTATTAATTTAATTGTTATTTTTTTGGTTTTTCCAGGACATGACGTGGCATTGGAGTGCCATGACGTGGCACTCAAATAATGAAGAATGCATGTCGATGCCTGGCCACAGCATGGCTTTGTTTGACCATGGCATGGTAGCCGTTTTGGGCCTAAAACTCTAGCCTCATGGTTGGTGCCCTATTAAAACACAACAAATCTTAGGGTTGCCTCATTTCTCAGCCTCCACCCTCTAAGAACAAATTACTCATCCAAACCCTTGCTCCCTTTTGTGCTTTGAGAGCTTAAACTCCATTTTTGTGAAGGTTGAAGGAAGAAGGAGCTTCTAGTGCTTCATGTGTGTGTCGTTCTAGCTTTGATCCGTCATCTACATATCATTTCTACATCTTTTGAGCTATAAAGTCTTTACCTTGATCATTGATTCCCTAGATCTAGTTCTTGGTCAAATTCTTGAGTTTTCTCCAGAATGCTCTTGTTTATTGAGTTGCAGTGAATTCAAGAACCTTTTAGTTCAATGGTTAACTTTTGGACATTGGGGTTGGTTGGAAAGTTGGTTTGCATGGATCTTTGAGTATAATTATGGATTGGTGTTATCATTAAAAATTTAGAGGTTGAGATCTTGTCATAATAAAAGGTCTTAATGGATAAAGTTGGAAACTTTATCCATCAAGACCATGAGGAGGTACAAATCTGGAAGTATGAGTTGTTGGGATTGTGGCAAAGCAACTTAATCCACTAAAGCTTTGATGACATGTGCCCCCGACATGGCTACCTGTTGCCACGCCGTCGCGACTAGTGACTTCATGACCATCTTGTTGGAAGATTTCCACGACATGAACCACAATGATCACGATGTGGGAGTTGATCAGTTGCCGATTGTTTTGTTTTCGAGTGGCCACGACGTGGCCATAAGGGGCCATGGCGTGGAGGCTTTTCAAGTTTGTAACACCCAAATATCAGGTATGTCTTGAAACCCTAAGGAAATTATATTTTGCATAGATAGTCCCTTAGCTATGCTAGGCGTACTTAAGTGTACGCTTGGCGTACTATGTATGGCTGGTCGCGGGGAAAATTGTGGTACGTTTGGTGTACCAAGCATTACGCAGGGCGTATGCGCCATAGGTGTAAAACCCTAATTTTCATTCATGAGGCCTATTTATACGATCTTAATCCCCTTGGACTTAACCCCAGAGAGCCTCCATATCCCTTGAGCGTCCTTGTCCCCGAGAGAACCTTGTGAGATCATTTTTAGCTTAAAAGAGTGCATTTGTGACCTTTTAGTGTTCATTGCAAAAAGAAGAAGTGGTCAAGCAAGTTTGGAACGTGTAGTTGCTTGAAGATCCTGTATCAAATTCACCTTACAAAGCTTCTGGAGGTAAAAAGCTTACACCTTTCCATCTAAATCCTTAGATCTAGCTAGGGTTTTATAGTTTTGTCCATTTGGTTGGTTTTGGACCTCTTTTGAGGAGTTAAGAAACTCCATAAGATGAGGATGGCAGATTTGAGGCCCGTTGATTGTTTATAAGCATAAAAATGGGATCTTGATGGATGTTTAGGTCTCATGCATGGATTAAGGACCTTGGAAAGGTCTTAATGGAAGTATTGGACGTTTATGGGGCATGCAAGGGCATAAAGTCAGCAAATTTATGCCTTAGGACGTTTTAGTAGACCTAGATCTGACTTTTTTTCGTGAGGAAATCGAGCATTAAGCACTTAATAGAGAAAGTTATTAAACTGATTGTACGCTGGGTGTAACCAGTTGTATGCGGCGTGTAGTCCCCAAACCCTCCTTATGTTGCGCGTACCAAGATGGTACACTGGGCGTACGCAGCAGTAGTTTGGACCTAAACTGTTTTGGGCCTTTGAGCCTTTGGGCCCATTTGGTTGGTAGGCTTGATTGAATTCTATGAATTAGGGGTTTGACATCTATTATGGGTCTTGTATTTGATGGTTGGGCCTTTTGGTCCTAGATCAGGTGACACTACTGATGGTATTGATGAGAGGCTGAGTGAGTTGATTGCGGCTGAGGTCACGAGGGGCATCCTTGACGCTACCACGTCATCTTTGGGACGGTCAAGGAGGGAATGATAGAGATCAGGGAAGAGAGACTCAGGGCATTCAGGGCTTAGGTTTTTACAGGTTAGGTTGGATCCCAAACTCCCTCATTCCGGGAGTTAAAGGCGTATGGAGCTCCAGATTTTTCTGGGGACAGGGACCCCATTGCTAGCTAACGCTCGGTGACAGGCATTGAGAATGCTCAGCATACGAGTTCTTGCTCGGAGGAGGCAAAGGTTGGATTTGCTTCTTGTATACTGAGAGACAGGGCTCAAGATTGGTAGGGTGAGGTTACTAATCAGGTGGGAGCGGCTGGTGTGGCTGAGATGTCATGGGTTAAATTTGTTCGACATTTCGATTTGGAGTTTTCACTGCCCATTGAGGTGCAGCGGTTAGTGAGGGAGTTTCACGGTTTGCAGCAGACCACCAAGACTGTGGCGGAGATCACCGCTAAGTTTCAAGAGCGAGCTTTGTTGATCCCACAGTATGCTATGGATCAGGAGATGAGACGAACCTGATATCATTCCATGCTGAGGGATAATATTCAGGAGTTTATAAGCTTTACAGGGTGTAAAACCCTGAATGAGATGGTGGAGAAGGCCCGTGAGAGGGAGATGGAGTTGGATTCCCGCACAACACAGAAGACTGAGTAAGTGCAGGTAGTAGGGGCTCAGGCCAAGAAGCCTAAGACCTCTGATCTTTCAGGTATGGGCCAGCAGGGCCGGGGCCGATGTACCAAGTATGGGAAGTTTCATAGTGGGGCTTGTCGGATGGCCCTAGTCGTCAGGTTGTTAATGTTGTGGCCAGCAGGGCCACATGAGCAAGGATTGCCCTCAGAAGGGCTTGATATGTTTCTAATGCAACCAGACCAGCCATAAAAAGGTCGATTGTATGTGGTTGTAGGCAGGGGAGGAGTAGTGGCGGTGCCCGCGCCCGCCACTATGAGGATTACTGATGGCTGCCTTGTCAAGGTGGAAACTCCAGTAGCGAAGAGTCGTGCTTTCCAGCTGACCATCGAAGAGGCTCGGGCAGCACCGGACGTTATGGCTGGTACGTGTTAATTCTTCTTTGCCTTATGTTATTCAAAGTGCTTATATATGTATGAATCATGTTGTATAGGGACCTTTTTGGTCAACGGTATGTCCGATCATGTTTTGTTTGATTCAGGTTGTACCCGATCTTTCGTGTCCCTTTTGCTTAGAAAGAAATATTGAGACGCGCCAGGGACTTTGGATACCCCACTTGAGGTGTAGATTGTAGATGACCGCATTGTGAGTGCTGCGTCAGTATGCCGAAACTGTGTCCTAAATGTGCATGGCGAGAGGTTTCACGTTGATTTAGTTCCGATACCACTACGAGATTGAAGGTGATTATTGGGATGGATTGGTTAGGGGCCAACGGGGCCATGATTGATTTCGAGTGTCAGTTGGTCAGGGTTCAAACTCCAAGTGGGGAAGAACTAGTCATTCATGGTGAGAGGGCCTCGTTGGGCTCGACCCTTTGTACGGCTGCGAGGGCTAGGAGGTTTTTTGCAGCAGGGCTGCACGAGATTTCTGGCTTATGTTTCGGATACGAGAGTAGAGACCGTATAGGATATGAGCAGTATGACAGTGGTACAAGATTTCCAACACGTTTTTCCCGAAGAGTTACCAGGACTGCCTCCGGAGAGGCAGGTGGACTTTCGCATTGATTTAGTGCCGGGTGCGGCTCCAATAGCTAAGGCACTGTATCAGTTGGCACCACCTAAGATGCAGGAGTTGTTTATGCAACTTTAGGAACTGCTAGACCGAGGTTTCATCCGTCCGAGCAGTTCTCCTTGGGGAGCACCGATCCTTTTCGTGAAAAAGAAGGATGGATCGCACATGATGTGCATTGATTATAGGGAGCTGAACAAATTGATAGTGAAGAACCGTTATCCTTGCCAAGGATTGATGACTTATTTGATCAGCTGCATGGTGTGTCAAGGTTCTCCATGATTGATTTTCAGTCAGGTATCACCAGATGAGGATTCGGGAGGAGGATATACCAAAGACGACCTTCAGGACTAGATATAGGCATTATGAGTTTGTGGTGATGTCATTTGGGCTCACCAATGCCTCGGCAACATTCATGGATCTCATGAACCGGGTATGTAGGCTGATGCTGGATCGGTCAGTGATCGTCATTATTAATGATATTCTAATCTACTCTAGGACCAAGGAGCAACACCAGCAGCATCTGAGGTAGGTATTTGAGACCCGAAGGGAGGAGAAACTGTATGCAAAGTTCTCTAATTTTGATTTCGTGCTACGAGAAGTACAATATTTGGGGCATGTCACCAATCAGGAAGGGATTTCGGTTGTCCCAGCCAAGGAAGAGACTGCAATGCGATGGGAGGTACCGAAGAATGCCTCAGAGATTCGTAGATTCTTGGGTTTAGCGGGCTACTATCGGAGATTTATTCAGGATTTCTCCAAGATCGCTGTGCTATTGACCCGTTTGACCAAGAAGAATGTGACGTACCGGTGGGGTGAGGATCAATAGATGGCATTTGAGACCTTGAGACATAGATTATGCGAGGCTCCAATTCTAGTACTGCCCAAGGGGTTGTATGATTTAGTGGTGTACTGTGATGCATCGATTTCAGGGTTGGGTGCGGTATTGATGCAGAGGGGGCATGTGATTGCCTATGCCTCAAGGCAGTTGATGCCCCACGAGGCGAATTACCCCATGCATGACTTGGTGCTGGGGGCGGTGGTGTTTACCCTCAAGATCTAGAGGTACTATGTGTATGGGGTACGATTCACAATTTATATCGGTTACAAGAGTCTGAAGTATTTGATGGATCAAAAGAACCTCAATATGCGGCAAAGGAGATGGTTGGATGTGCTGAAGGATTATGATTGCGAGATCTTATACCATCCAGGGAAGGCTAACGTGGTGGCTGATGCATTAAGCCGCAAGAAGGTAGGGTTCCCAATTAGGGATATTTTTATGAGGATGACTGTGATTTCACCTTTGCTAGACATGATTAGAGGGGCCCAAGTTGAGGGGGAAAGAGAGAGAATTGGAAAATGGAGAAGATTCAGGGTCAGTATCCTTATTTTGTTAAGGATAGTCGTGGTCTTTTGACGCAGTGTGGACGAGTATGGGTGTTGGTATCTGGAGGAGTGAGGTAGAGGCTATTACAGGAGGTGCATAATAAGGGTGAGCATAATAACCGAAAAACCGAACCATAACCAAATTAACCGATATAACGAACCATAATAACCGAATCCTTTTAAAAACCGTTGGTTCGGTTTCTAATTTTTGTTAACCGATAACAAACTGTTCGAATATGGTTTTATAGGTTAACCAAACCATTATTAACCAAACCACTAACTTTATATTTTAATGAATAAAAATTATGGATTATATATAAAATAATATAGTCAAACTTATTTAAGATCCATTAAATTTTTAAAATATAATTCATTAATCCTCACTTATCATGAGATGAACATGCAATCAAACTATTAAATGATGATCACGTAGATTATGCAGACACACACAATTTTTCAATCATGCATTGAGTTATATTGTTGATTAATGTTGTAATTCTTAATCGGCTAATTCTATAATTTGTAAACATTATCCACACTCATAATTTTAATCAGAGGATTCTCACACCGTTAATCATAATCAAAGATTGTTTTAACTTTATAGTTCTATTCGAAGAATTTTAAAAAAAAAATTATAATCAAAACTTATACGTAAGTTAAGTTTTGAGTTCTTGTTCACTTTATGATATATTAAGAATGTATTTTTCTATAAAAATTGCTTTTTATATACTATTTTTTACTTAATCATATTGAATGTATATGAGTGATTGTTTTTTTTTATCCAGATAACATGTAATATAAATGTTTAGCTATTTTTTTTAATACTTTTTGATTTAATTGCATTGAACATGTATGAATGTTTGTTTGGCTTTATTTTAATGTTAATATAAATTATTAATATACGAAGTTATTAATGTCAATTTTTTAATTTTTTTTATACTTTTTATTGAATTTTTTATTTATTTTGAATGTGACTATGTGTTATCTCACTCTAAGTATCAAATATACACATTTTATTCTATTACTATAAGCTAGGTTACAAACATTGGTGCCGGGGACTTTTTGTATTCTCTTTTCATTTTTATATCACTATACTTTCGCCATTTATATTATTTTGAACATTATGGTTAACCAATATTAATCATTAACCAAAACCGTTAACCGACAAAAACTATTAACCATAACCAATATTAATCATACCCAATGGCTACCAAAATGCATTAACCAATCATAATGTTTATGGTTCGATTTTGACCAATAACCGAACCAAATCGCCCCATACACACCCTTAGTGCATAAGTCGAAGTTTTCTATACATCTAGGTGCGAAAAAAATGTATTGGGACTTGAGGCTAAGTTATTGGTGGCCCGACATGAAGCTGGAGATCGCTTGGTTCGTTGAGCGGTGCTTGACCTGTTGGAAGGTCAAGGCCGAGCATTAGTGGCCTCATGGCAAGGTTCAGCCATTACCCATTCCCATGTGGAAGGGGGAAGAGATCACTATGGACTTCATTACGAAACTACGAGGAACATAGATTCCATATGGCTTATCGTGCACAGACTGACAAAGAATGCCCATTTCATCCCGATCTCTGAGAGTATATCTGTAGAAAAGTTGGCGAACATTTATGTTCGAGAAGTGGTGGCTCGACACGGGGTGCCAGTGTCAGTGGTTTCGGATAGGGATGTTCAATTTACATCCTGGAAGAAGTTTCATGAGGGACTGGGCACTCAGCTGCACTTCAGTACGACATATCACCCTTAGACCGACGGTCAGGTTGAGAGGACGATCCAGACACTGGAGGACATGCTGCGTGCATGCATGCTAGACTTTGGAGGGAGTTGGGACACATACCTCCCATTGGTAGAGTTTTCATACAATAACAATTATCACGCTAGTATTAGTCGAGCTCTATTCGAGATGCTATATGGACGGAGGTGCAGGACCCCAGTGTGTTGGGACGAGGTTGGACACCGGATCATGGGGAGCACTGAAGTAGTGCTCAAGACCATCGGATTGATACATCAGGTGCGTGATCGGTTGTGAGTTGCACAGAGCCGTCATAAAAGTTATGCAGATCGACGACACTTGAATCTCGAGTTTCAGGTGGGGGATTTCGTACTACTGAAGGTGTCTCCCTGGAAAGGGATTATCAGGTTTCGGAAGTTGGGAAAGTTGGGGACTCGATTTATAGTCCCGTTCATGATTACAACCTGAGTGGGAAAGGTGGCATATCGTTTAGAGCTTCCAGAGGAGCTTAGTCAGTTACACGATACCTTCCATGTGTCTCAGCTTCGAAAGTGTATCACTGACGTGACTGCAATTCTTTCCTTGGATGACATTTAAGTGGATGGGATCCTGAATTATGTTGAGAAGCCGATCGTCATCTTAGATAGGAAGACAAAGGGTCTTCGCAACAAATAAGTGAAGTTGGAAAAGGTGCAATGGCAGCACCGAAAGGGGCTCTGAATGGACGTGGGAGCCAGAGGAGGAGATGCGAGAGCATTACCCTGATATTTTCTTAGCAGCAGACTTCGAGGACGAAGTCTAGTCCAAGTGGGGGAGAGTTGTAACACCCAAAAATCAAGTTTGTCTTGAAACTCTAAGGAAATTATATTTTACATGGATGGTCCCTTAGGTACGCTGATCGTACTTAAATTTATGCTTGGCGTACTATACATGGATGGTCGCGGGGAAAGTTGTAGTACGCTGGCCAAATCAAGCCTTACGCGGGGCGTATGCGCCAGAGGTGCAAAACCCTAATTTTCGGTCAGGATGCCTATTTAAACGATCTTAAGCCCCTTGGACTTAAACCTATAGAGCCTCCATAGCCTTAGAGCGTCCTTGTCCCACAGAGAACCTTGTGAGATCATTCTTGAGCATAAAAGAGTGCATTTGTGATCTTTTAGTGTTCATTGCAAGATGAAGAAGTGGTCAAGCAAGTTTGGAACGTGTAGGTGCTTCAAGATCATGCATCGAATTCACCTTACAAAGCTTCTAGAGGTAAAAAGCTTGCACCTTTAGATATAGCTAGGTTTTTCTAGTTTTGTCCATTTGATTGCTTTTGGACCTCTTTTCAGGAGTTAAGCAACTCCATAAGATGAGGATGGCAGATCTGAGGTCCCTTTGTCATTTAGAAGCATAAAAATGGGATCTTGATGGATGTATAGGTCTCATGGATGGATTAAGGACCTAGGAAAGGTCTTAATGGAAGTAGTGGACGTTTATAGGGCATGCAAGGGCATAAAGTTAGCAAGTTTATGACTTAGGACATTTTTGCAGACTTAGATCAGACAACACGACGAGCTTGTATACACGACGTGGCGACCGCTGACTGCTAAACCCTAATTTCTGGGGTTCGTGCCTTTATTTAAGGAAAGTTAGGGCTAGGGATTTCACACCCTCAGCCTCCATGACCTCCCTTCACCTTCAAGAAAACCTTAATCCTCCATTGTTGATTGTTTGCTCCTTTTGGTGATTTTTTAGCCTTGAAAAACAAGAAAAGAAGGTGTTTTTGTGCATCATCTTAGGTAGCAAGCCTCTCCCTCATCATCTTGAGATGCGTTAGGACTCTTGTAAAGTTAGCAAATTTATGTTAGATCTAGAGTTTTGTCCATTTTTCTCAATGTTTGAGGAGGTTTGAGTGTTGGGATCTCATAAAGTTAGCAACTTTACGAGTTCTTGAGACTCCTTTGTGACCCCTCGGTTAGAACTAAATTGATGTGTTCAATTAAGTTCTATGTCAAACAAATCAGAAATTGGGAAACAACTGCTAGAGAATAGAAAGAGATTGCTCCATGTGTTTGTCCGAATGATATGTAGAACAGAGGATTATATGATCACTTATCTAAAATGGCACACCATCATCTTCGTAGTTCCGAGAGACCTTGAAAGAGCTATGTTTGTTGATCGGTTCCTGAAGTCATACTTGCAACTATAGTTATTAGACCTATCCAAGTGGGAGACTGTTGGATATAGTGTCTAAGTCCATAACTATATTTGGTATGTACTTGACTCGACCCGACATGGTCCTTTTGGGTTGCGTGGCATCATGCACTTAGATAGACTAAATGTGAGAAATAAGACACTTATGGTTTATTAATATATTATAAGTTCTAATATATTAATATTAAGAATAATAATATTTAGTTAGTATTGATGAATAATTAATTTAGAATTAATTATGTGATCAAAAGAAGACTAATTAAATATATGGGTTGATTCTGTCAATCATCCATAACTTATATAGTGGGCCAAGGCTCCATGGATTATCAAGTTGGGTTAAACCCATAAGATGCTCCATGGGGGTTACATAACCCATGGGTCATGGAAATGAAAGGTCATGACAATTAGGGTTACCATGGTGTAACCCTAATTCTAACATACTATATAAAGAAGCTATTCTTCACCATTTTCGGGCACTAGAGTGAATAAAAGAGGGCTAGCCAAAATACTAAGTGTTAGTATTCTCTTAAGAGTTTATTCCAAGTGTAGTTGGTGTTGTGCAAAGTATTTGAGGCATCACACTTGAGGTGATAGGCTCACAAGGTTTCAAATGAATCCAAGCTACAAAGAGGTATGTAATTCTTACTAACTATTAGAATAAAAGATCCCCATGTATGTTAGATAGGATTATGAACTGTGGAAAATCATTTTGCATGTATCTTAGTCAAACATAGATCTAAGGTTTCTAGGGTTGCATGTACACCATAGGAGTGTTAGAATGCTCAAAACCCAAGATATTTATATTTTGCAGACTCAGGTTAGTCTTATCACCATACCTATGGGTCTAAGGCACCAAGGACGGCCCATTATATGATCATGTTATGTGTATGACTATTTTTATTTTTTATTTTTATGATTTATCATGTTATGTGATTATATGGTTGCGTGGAAGACCCCCGGGGGGAGCCCGAGGCATTGGATAAAAGACCATGTGGTTTAGCCCATGGTAGTCCTCGGTAAAGTCCATGTGGGGTAGCCCATGGCATTGGATATAAGACCATGTGGGGTAGCCCATGGCAGTCCTAGGTAAAGATCATGTGGGGTAGCCCATGGCATTCTTGCTGGTTTGTATTTTCATGTTCTTTGTGGTATATGTATAGCTTTAATAGCTATTAGGGTATGTGTATGTGGATTGTGTGTGGTATTCTCTAGGGAACTCACTAAGCATTTCGCTAACAGGTTGTTGATTTGTTTTAGGTACTTCAGAGCCTAAGGGCAAGGGCAAGGCGTGATGGCGCGGCGTGCACTCTATCTTTCTTTTATTGACATGTTTTGGGACACTCTGATGACTTAAAAGAAAAATAAAGATGTAGTGGATGTTGATTTGAAAACAGATGTTTTAGGAATTTACGGTTTATACAAATGGTTGTGATTACTTAAAAATGAAAAATTTATTATGAAAATCGGGTCCTTACAAAGTTGACTTTGACCATTGAATTTCTTTTATAGTTGAATTTTGGTCAATTTTGAGGATTTAGGGTGTAAACTGAGTGGGTAAAGTTTATTGTTGTTAGGTGTTTCGTAGTACCAGTCTCCACTATAGGAGAGTTATCTTGATTTAGCTGCTATCTGTGATGTGAGTCTTCTCACTATTTTACATGTGTAGTAATGTATGCATGCTAAGCAACTGGGTCTTACTTGTTGATGTGTTTTTTGTAACAGTGATGCTGATATTTATTGGATAGCTGTGAGTCCACATGACTGCTGATAGTCCCCTAGGTTGTTTATAACTCCTAAAATGTGCTATTAATCCATTAGATTGTTGATAACCCATAGTTGTTTAGTTTGCTGAGTTTTATGCGATATTTTGTTAACTCACTAAGCCTTGTACTTACAGTTTTGGATTAAATGTGTTTCATGTACTTCAGATAATTGTAGGAAGGCGAAGGCTTAATTGTACATTCTGGCTAGCAGATTTTATGAATTTCTGTATTTTGATACTTTGATTTGGGATGACTGTATTTGATTCACCTGGGATTTTTATGACTCGTTATTTTATAATATTGGATGTTTTCACTATTTAAAAATGAAAATTTTCGAGATAAAAATCAATGTGTTACATTGTCGGCTAAGAAATTGGCTAACATTTATATTCGATGTAGTGGCTCGACATAGGGTTCCGGTTTCTATAATCTCAGATCGAGATATTCGGTTTACTTGCATGTGTTGGAAGAGGGTTCATGAGGAGCTGGGTACCAGACTACATTTCTATACTGCTAATCACCCGCAAAAAGATGGCCAGAGTGAGAGGGTAATTCAATCTCTCGAGGATATGTTGAGGTCCTGCATCATTGACTTTGGTAGGAGCATGGACTACCAACTCACGTTAGATTACTTTTCATATAAGAATAACTATCATGCCAACATTCTCATGCCTCCCTAGGAGCTTTTTTACGGGAGGAAGTGTCAGACCCCGCTTTGCTGGGGTGAGGTTGGGCAGATAATCATAGGGGGTACAGAGGTGGTGCTCAAGACTACCAAGCTTATTCAACATGTTAGACATAGATTACAGGTGACTCCAATCCGATAGAAGAAGTATGCCGACTGACGCCATTCAGAATGGAGTTTCGGGTTGGGGTTATTTTACATCGGAAAGTATCCCTATGGAAGGGTATTCATCACTTCAGGAAGAGGGAAAGCTAGAGCGCAGATTTATCATTCTGTTCAGAGTTATCGCTAGAGTAGACAATGTAGCCTACTGATTGGATTTATCAGAGGAGCTCAAGCCAGATTCACAACACTTTCCATGTTTTCCAGTTGAGGAAATATGTGACTTATGATGTGGTAAAGGATATGCTGTAATGTTGCCATGGAAGTACAATCGCGTATCATTCACCGTATGTGACAACATGACGAGCTTGTGTACACGACGTGGCGACCATTGACTACTAAATTGTAAATTTTGGGGTTTGTGCCTTTATTTAAGGAAAGTTAGGGGTAGGGTTTTCCTGCCTTTTTAGATCATGCATTGTTGATTGTTACCTCCTTTTTGGTGATTTTTTAGCCTTGAAAAAGGAGAAAAGAAGATGTTTTTGTGCATCATCTTAGTTAGCAAGCCTCTCCCTCATCATCTTGAGCTGCATTAGGACTCTTGTAAGTCGTTATATTCCTGCCTTTTTAGATCATGAATGTTAGATCTAGAGTTTTGTCCATTTTTCTCAATGTTTGAGGAGGTTTGAGTGTTGGGTTCTCATAAAGTTAGCAACTTTATGAGTTCTTGAGACTCCTTTGTGACCCCTTTGTCCCAAATCTGCAAAATTAGTGAGTTATGAGTCCATACATGAGATTTGATCTCATTCTTCCTTTACTTTGAACTAGCTTATGTTCAAGACATGCATATCTAAAAAGCAATGATTTTTATGGTGTTTAGATATGGAGAAAGCCTTCTGGAATGTTTGGGTGTTTGGATTGAAGGATTAAGTGCTTAAGGTATTATGCTTTCCATAACAATTCTCACGACATGACGGGTTGATTGTCACGGCGTGGCGACATACAACTTTGCGACTAATTTTTCCTCCCTCCGCCATGCTGTGACCAAAGGGTGGCCACGACATGAGGATCGGCTAGGGATATTTGATTGTTGATATTTTGACCATGGTTGACTTTTGGTCAATTTCAGAGTTTTAGGGTGTAGACTAAGAGAGTAATTCCATTTTGTTGTACCTATCTTGTCTATGTGAGAGCTATTGTCTTAAGCTGCTATTGCGAGGTGAGTCCCCTCACTGTATTACCTATGTCATATTGTGTGTATGTTAACTATCTAGGTCTTATTTGCTATTTGTTGTTATGTGATGTTGAGCTGTTGATAGCTCCAGGGCATGCTGTTAACCCATTGGGACTATTGTAGTTCCCATGATTACTGATAACCCATTGGGCATGCTGTTGGTCCACAGGGTGAACTGTTAGCCCATATGGATTGCTGATGGTCCCTAGTTTTCCTGATAACCCATATCTGTTTTCTATGTTGTGTAGTATGTTATATTTTTGCAGATAGTACCAAGATGGTATGCTAGGCATATGCAACAACAATTAGGCCCTAAACTGTTTTGGGCCTTTGAGCCTTTAGGCCCATTTGGATGGTGGGTTTGGTTGAATTCTATGAATTAGGAGCTTGACATCTGTTATGGGCCATGGATTTAATGGTTGGGCCTTTTGGGCCAAGAGGCCCATTGAAGATTTTGGACATGGACTTTTTTTACCGTTAGCAAGGATAGGGTATTTGGGCCTTGAGTGAGGAATTATAGGTTAGGTTCTCCCCCCCCCCCCCCCCCACCCTAAGTTAGTTTAAAGCCCTAATGTTGTAAATGTAATTATTAGTATTCAGCTCGGGAAATTACGGACAGTTAGGAGAGCAGTATTTACATTCAGCAGACTGAGGTGAGTCTTCTCACAATACCTACGGATGTATGGCACCAAGGACGGCCCATTATCTGATCATGTTATGTGTATGATAGTTATTTTATGATTTATCATCGTATGTGATTATATGGTTGTGTGGAAGTCCCCAGGGGGAGCCCGAGGCATTAGATAAAAGACCATGTGGGGTAGCCCATGGCAGTCCTCGGTAAATTCCATGTGGGTAGCCCACAACATTGGATGTAAGACCATGTTGGGTAGCCCATAGCATTCTTGCTGGTTCGTATTTGCATGTTCTTTGTGATATATGTATAGCTTTAATAGCTATTAGGGTATGTGGATGTGGATTATGTGTGGTATGCTCTCTGGAACTCACTAAGCATTTCGCTTATAGGTTGTTGATTTGTTTTAGTACATCAGAGCCTTAGGGCAAGGGCAAGGCGTGATGGCGCGGCGTGCACTCTATCTCTCTTTTATTGACATGTTTTGGGACACTCTGATGACTTAAAAGAAAAATAAAGATGTAATGGATGTTGATTTGAAAACAGATGTTTTTGGAATTTATGGTTTATACAAATGGTTCCGATTAATTAAAAATGAAAAATTTATTGTGAAAATCGGGTCCTTACAAAGTTGACTTTGACCATTGAATTTCTTTTATAGTTGAATTTTGGTCAATTTAGAGGATTTTGGGTGTAAACTGAGTGGGTAAATTTTATTGTTGTTAGGTGTTTCGTAGTACCAGTCTCCACTATGTGATAGTTATTTTGATTTAGCAGCTATTTGTGATATGAGTCTTCTCACTATATTACATGTGTAGTAATGTATGCATGCTAAGCAACTGGGTCTTACTTGTTGATGTGTTTTGGGTAACTGTGTTGCTGATATTTATTGGACAGCTGTGAGTCCACAAGACTGCTGATAGTCCCCTAGGTTGTTTATAACTCCTAAAATGTGCTATTAATCCACAAGATTGTTGAGAACCTATAGTTGTTTATTTTGCTGATTTGTATGTGATATTTTGTTAACTCACTAAGCTTTGTAGTTACAGTTGTGGATTAAATGTGTTTCATGTACTTCAGATATACGTAGGAAGGCGAAGGCTTAATTGTACATTCTGGCTAGCAGATTTTATGAATTTCCGCATTTTGATACTTTGATTTGGGATGACTGTATTTGATTCACCTGGGATTTTTATGACTCTTTTTTTATAATATTGGATGTTTTCACTATTTAAAAATGAAAATTTTCGGGATAAAAATCAATGTGTTACATTGTCGGCTAAGAAATTGTCTAACATTTATATTCGCTGTAGTGGCTCGTCATGGGGTACCGGTTTCTATAATCTCAGATCGAGATGTTCGGTTTACTTGCATGTTTTGGAAGAGGTTTCATGAGGAGCTATGTACCAGACTACACTTCAATACTGCTTATCACCTACCCGTAAAAAGTTGGCCAGAGTGACAGGACAATTCAAACTCTCGAGGATATGTTGAGTTCCTGCATCATTGACTTTGGTAGGAGAATAGACTACTACCTCACATTGGATTAGTTTTCATATAAGAATAACTATCATGCCAACATTCTCATGCCTCCCTACGAGCTTTTTTACGGGAGGAAGTGTCAGACCCCGGTTTGCTGGGGTGAGGTTGGGCAGAGAATTATGGGGGGTTACAGAGGTGGTGCTCAAGACTACCGAGCTTATTCAACATGTTAGACATAGATTACAGGTGACTGAAATATGATAGAAGAGGTATGCAGACTGACGCCATTCACAGTTGGAGTTTTAGGTTGGGGTTATTTTACATCTGAAAGTATCCCTATGGAAGGGTATTCTTCGCTTTAGGAAGAGGGAAAGCAAGAGCCCAGATTTATCGTATCGCTATGAGTTATGACTAGAGTAGACAATGTAGCCTACTGATTGGATTTATTGGAGGAGCTCAGGCTAGATTCACAACGCTTTCCATGTTTTCCAGTTGAGGAAATATGTGACTGATGATGTGGTAAAGGACATGATGTAATGTGGCCATGGAAGTAGAATCGCGTATCATTCACCGTATGTGACAACATGACGAGCTTGTGTACACGACGTGGCAACCGCTGACTGCTAAACCCTAATTTCTGGGGTTTGTGCCTTTATTTAAGGAAAGTGTGGGCTAGGGTTTTCACACCCTCAGCCTCCATGACCTCCCTTCACCCAAATCCTCCATTGTTGATTGTTAGCTCCTTTTTGGTTATTTTTTAGCCTTGAAAAAGAAGAAAAGAAGGTGTTTTTGTGCATCATCTTAGCTAGCAAGCCTCTCCCTCATCATCATGAGCTGCATTAGGACTCTTGTAAGTCGTTAAATTCCTGCCTTTTTAGCTCATGCATGTAAGATCTAGAGTTTTGTCCATTTTTCTCAATGTTTGAGGAGGTTTGAGTGTTGGGATCTCATAAAGTTAGCTACTTTATGAGTTCTTGAGACTCCTTTATGACGCATTTGTACCAGATCTGCAAAATTAGTGAGTTATGAGTCCATACACGAGATTTGACCTCATTTTCCATTTACTTTGACCTAGCTTATGTTCAAGACATGCATATCTAAAGAGCAATGATTTTTATGGTGTTTAGATATGGAGAAAGCCTTCTGGAAAGTTTGGGTGTTTGGCTTGAAGGATTACGTGCTTAAGGGATTACGCTTTCCAGAACAGTTCCCACGACATGGCAGGTTGATTGTCACAACATTGCGACATACAACTTTGCGACTAATTTTTCCTCCATCCGCCATGCTGTGACCAAAGGGTGGCCACAACGTGAGGATCGTCTGGGGATATTTGACCGTTGACTTTTGACCAAGGTTCACTTTTGGTCAATTTAAGGCTTTTAGGGTGTAGACTAAGATAGTAATTCCTTTTTGTTGTACCTATCTTGTCTATGTGAGAGCTATTGCCTTAAGCTGCTATTGCAAGGTGAATCTCCTCACTATATTACCTATGTCATAGTTTGTGTAAGTTGACTAACTAGGTCTTATTTGCTATTTGTTGTTATGTTATATTGAGTTGTTGAAAGTTGCAGGGCATGCTATTAGCCCATTGGGACTACTATAGTCCCCATGATTGCTGATAACCTACTGAGCATGCTGTTGGTCCACAGGGTGAACTTTTAGCCGATATGGATTACTGATAGTCCCTAGGGTTTCTGATAACCCATATCTATTTTTTTATGCTGTGTAGTATCTTGTACTTTTGTTGATAGTACCAAGATGGTACACTGGGCATACACAACAACAATTAGGCCCTAAACTGTTTTGGGCCTTTGAGCCTTAGGGCCCATTTGGTTGGTGGGCTTTAGTGAATTCTATGAATTAGGGGCTTAACATCTGTTATGGGCCATGGATTTAATGGTTGCGCCTTTTGGGCCAAGAGGCCCATTAAAGATTTTGGACATGGACTTTTGGGCCCATTAGCAAGGATAGGGTATTTATGCCTTGAGTGAGGTATTATGTAACAGCCCGGAATTTCAGGTATTTTTATAATATTGTTTTTGGGGTGTTTTAGGAAGGGACTCGGCGAGTTGGAGCCAGACTCGCCGAGTAGGACCACAGACTGGGTCGCGGGTTCGCGACTGGACTCAACGAGTCCATTATGGACTCGGCGAGTCTGCGCTGTTCAGCGGAAACCCTAGCCGTTTGGTTTTGGATCGTATATAATGCCTTTTAGGCCGTCATTGTCCGTCTTTTAGCCGATTGAGAAGAACCCTAAGCGTCTGTGGACATCTAGAGCAAGATTTGAGGCTATTGGAACTTTGAAGAGATTGTTGGGCAAGAAGGAAAGGAGTTTTGGCTAAAGGAACAGCAAGGGATCCGAGTTCTGAGGTGGGGACACAGAGAGTACGTTTTTCAGGTAATACTTCGGATCATTCCTGTTATTTGATGTGTACACGGATTTAGGGTTTATGAAACCCATTTGGTGATTAGATGGATTATTATGTTGTTACCCAAACGTTTATACCCCAGTAATAGGATGTTTAGAGGTCCAGAAAGTCCCATGATTGTGTATTTCGGGACCATACGTATTTCAGGAAGCAGTTGATCGACTGCATGGCATGGACTCGCCGAGTCCAATGAACAGACTCGGCGAGTAGCTTGAAGATTCACTGGGACTCGCCGAGTGGAGTCGGGGTGGCCTCGCGATTCTTCCACGTGGATCTCGTCGAGTCAAGGGGGATACTCGACGAGTAGAAAGGGAACATCAGGGAAAGTTGGAGAGGACGTCTCGACTCGTCGAGTCACCTTTGCACTCGACGAGTCCGGTCCAGTTGACCGTTGACTAGAGTTGACCTGCATATAATTTCTTAGGGTCAGTTGTCTTGAATGATAAGAGTATTAATAAGGGTATATGGTATTATAGGGAGTCTGCAGATCGGCGGATCGAGTGCGAGTGATTTCAAGAGTTGATAGTTTTCATTACCACGAGGTGAGTCTTCTCACTATACTACACCCGGAAGGGTTTGACTATGAGACCGGAAGGTCGGATATGATATGTGTTATTTATGCTATAAATAGAAAGGTAGTTGCTATGCATGCTATGTGTGTTAATGGGCCGGAAGGCAATATGTTATGTGACAGAAAAGTCAGGTATGATATATGATACATGTGTTTATGTGTTAGAGTAAATGTATTATGTGTTGTATATGTTTATGGGCCGGAAGGCAATACGTTATGGGCCGGAAGGCGATATGTTACGGGCCGGAAGGCAATATGTTATGGGCCGGAAGGCGATTATTTTACGGGCCGGAAGGCGAAGTGTTGTGGACCGGAAGGTCAGGGCCTGGAAGGGCGTATGTGTGTAAGTCGTATACTGGGGAACTTACTAAGCATTTATGCTTACAAGTTGTTATGTATGTGTTTCAGGTACTAGCGAGGACCGTGGGAAGGCGCCGGCATGATGCATACACACTGCTGCTATTTGAGATCTTGGGGATTTCATATATGTATTTGATATGAAACATGGAATAAATACTATTGGTTGAATGAAATCACTTTATTTTAAATGAAAAATTTATTTGAAAATTTGCGTTGTTACAATTGGTATCAGAGCCTTGGTTTGAGGGATTCGGGTGTACCTTCGGGTGTAACTGAACTCAAACCGAGGATTGAGGAAAAATCTTTTAAAAATAATAAAGACATAAATTTTTATAAATGTTAAAGTGGTAAACAAGAACGGAGCAGTGTGTACGATCAGCCAGAAGACTAGGTATTCATGATCCCCAGAATACCTTACAATGTTAAATTTTTATAAATGTTAAAGTGTAAGATCCCCAGAATACCTTACAATGTTATGTTATGCACTGAATTATGAATTGTTATGCATGCTAGAAGACTAGGTATTCATGATAGGACTAGAATGGCCTGTTTTGTGATGCCTTAGTCTAGGGAGTTTGGTTATATGAGATATTCGATAGTGTGCAGGTAGATAGTGCATACTAGAGGTAGAGTACTCACTATTCGGGGTTTGGGGAGGAAGATTTGGGACGAATACTGACACGGTGTGGTCGGTAGTATTGGGCCCGTACTACCGCAGACACCGGGTCGGTGGAAGACCCAAGTAAGAATCCCTGGATATCGGAGACTAAGTAGGGTTGCGTTATCGAGTACAATTGTACTTGATGGAGTCTCTGATAATTTTATGTTGTATTTCAGAGACATCATGGTTACCACACGTCATGGGGCGAGTTCGAGCAGTGTGAGCGACAAGGATATTCGTCAGATGATTCAGGAGGAGTTAGCTGCAGCGATCCGGGCTGAGATCCCGGAGATGTTTGGGTCTATTAAGACCACACTGATGGAGACGTTTGAGGAGCGGTACGCCGCACTGACTGAGGCTGCAGCCGCTGCCGCTACCGCTACCGCAGCTGTGGCCGCTGCCAGGCCGTAAGGGGGCGATTCGTTACTGTTCCGGGAATTTAGCAACACGAAACCCCCTGAGTTCGATGGGACGCAGGATCCGATTGCTGCGATGAGGTGGATCGCCGACATTGAGGGGTGCTTCTACACTTGCTCATGCCCGGAGCACCTAAGGGTACGGTTCGCCTTGAACCAGCTCCGTCTGGGAGCGAAGGATTGGTGGAAGTTCGTGACGGCGAACTTCACTCTGGCGGAGATTACAACGGTGACATGGGAGAGGTTTACTGAGATGTTCAGGGATGAGTACGTTCCCCCAGTGGAGAGGGAACGATTGATTCAGGAGTTCTTGACCCTTAAGCAGGGTACTGATTCCGTTGCGGTGGTCACACGGAAGTTTCACGAGAGGGCGATGTTCTGCCCAGAGCTGGTGTCTACAGAGCAGTCACGGATGAGCCGGTATTTAGGCGTATTGAGGAGGGATATCTGGGAGTTTGTGTCAAACTCCACCTATCGTACTTTCACTGAGCTTCAGGCGAACGCCAGGAAGCGCGAGATCGAGTTGGAGACTCAGGCCAGGGAGGAGGCCGAGTCTCGGTAGGTGGACCGACGACCAGCTCAGTCTCAGCCGGCAGCCAAGCGGATCAAGTCCGCTGATTCGAGGATGGGAGGTCCGAGGGGCTCAGTCTCAGCCGGCAGCCAAGCGGATCAAGTCCGCTGATGCGATATGGGCATTACGAGTTCGTGGTGATGCCTTTCGGGCTCACCAATGCCCCGGCAGTGTTCATGGACCTCATGAACAGGGTATGCAGGCCGATGCTGGATCGGTCTGTGATTGTATTTATCGACGACATCCTAGTGTATTCGCGAACTAGAGAGCAGCATGAGGGACATTTGAGGGAGGTCCTTGAGGTATTGAGGTCGGAGAAGCTATATGCAAAATTCTCCAAATGTGACTTCTGGTTGCGGGAGGTCCAATTTCTTGGACATGTTGTTAATCAGGCAGGGATATTGGTCGATCCGGCCAAGGTGGAAGCAGTGATGAGTTGGGAGGCACCGAAATCACCTTCCGAGATCAGGAGTTTCCTTGGATTGGCGGGGTACTATCGGAGGTTTATTAGGGACTTCTCCAAGATCGCGGTACCGCTCACCAGATTGACCCGGAAGGGTGTTACATTCTCATGGGGACCCGAGCAACAGACTTCCTTCGAGACACTACGTCAGAGACTGTGCGAAGCCCCGGTATTAGCCCTCCCGGAGGGGATGGAGGATTTTGTCGTATATTGCGACGCGTTGATTTCGGGACTGGGTGCAGTGTTGATGCAGAGAGGCCATGTGATAGCTTATGCATCGAGGCAATTAAAGCCTCACGAGGCGAGATATCCCACGCATGACTTAGAGTTGGGGGCAGTAGTGTTCGCTCTCAAGATTTGGCGTCACTACCTGTACAGGGTTCGTTGTACTATATACACGGACCATAAGAGTTTGAAGTATTTGATGGATCAACCCAACCTAAATATGCATTAGAGGAGATGGTTGGACGTGGTTAAGGATTATGACTGTGAGATCCTATACCACCCAGGAAAGGCTAACGTGGTAGCCGATGCATTGAGTCGTAGGGCGGAGAGCACTCCATTGCGAGACGTATGTATGAGACTGACGGTGATGTCTCCAGTATTAGATGCTATTCGTGGGGCACAGGCCGAGGTTGTGAGATCCGAGATGCAGAAGAAAGAGCGGGTCGTTGGGTTAATTTCAGAGTTCGTTTAGGATGGACGAGGACTTCTGACATTTCAGGGTCGGATTTGGGTACCATTCGTGGGCGGTACGCGTGCCACTTTGATGGAGGAGGCTCATAGATCGAAATTCTCGATCCATCCCGGTGCTACGAAGATGTATTTGGACTTGAGGAAGGAATATTGGTGGCCTTGTATGAAGAGAGACGTCGCATGGTTCGTTGAGAGGTGTTTGACCTGCCGTAGGGTTAAGGCCGAGCACCAGAGACCGCATGGTAAGTTGCAACCCTTGGAGATTCCTGAGTGGAAGTGGGAATAGATTACTATGGATTTCATCACCAAATTGCCGAGAACTGCCAGGGGAGTCGATGCAATTTGGGTGATTGTGGATAGATTGACGAAGAGTGCACACTTCCTTGCCATTAGCGAGAGTTCATCAGCGGAGAAGTTGGCGGAGTTATACGTGAGAGAGGTAGTATCTCGGCATGGAGTGCCGATCTCGATTGTTTCAGACCGTGATGTACGCTTCACTTCCAGGTTCTGGAAGAAATTCCATGAGGAGCTGGGTACTAAACTGCATTTTAGTACCGCATACCATCCCCAGACAGACGGTCAGAGCGAGCGGACGATTCAGACATTGGAAGACATGCTTAGAGCGTGTGTGTTAGACTTCGGGGGTAGCTGGGATGCGCATTTTCCTTTGGCTGAGTTTTCCAACAACAACAGCCATCATTCGAGCATTGGTATGCCACCTTTTGAGTTGTTGTATGGTAGGAGGTGTCGGACTCCCATTTGCTGGGGAGAGGTGGGACAGAGAGTGATGAGCAGTACAGAGATCGTACTCCAGATGACAGAGCAGATTCAGCAGGTTTGGCAGAGGTTATTGACCGCCCAGAGCCGACAGAAGAGTTATGCGAACAGACGCCGGTCCGAGCTGGAATTCCAGGTTGGCGACTTCGTTCTCCTGAAGGTTTCTCCTTGGAAGGGAGTGATCCGGTTAAGAAAGAGGGGCAAGTTGGGGCCCCGGTTCATAGGTCCATTTCGTGTAATTGCAAGGGTAGGTCGGGTAGCATATCGGTTGGAGTTGCCAGCAGAGTTGGGACAGATTCACAATACCTTTCACGTATCACAGTTGAGGAAGTGTATAGCCGATGAATCGGCAGTGGTTCCGTTAGAGGATATTCAGGTGGATGCGAGCCTGAATTACGCCGAGAGACCGGTAGCTATCAGGGATCGGAAGATCAAGGTTCTGCGGAACAAGGAAGTACCTCTGGTGTTGGTTCAGTGGCAACACCGGAAAGGATCGGAGATGACTTGGGAGCCGGAGCGTGAGATGCGGGAGCAACATCCGGAGTTATTTGCAGAATGAGACTTCGAGGGCGAAGTCTAGTCCTAGTGGGGGAGAGTTGTAACAGCCCGGAATTTCAGGTATTTTTATAATATTGTTGTTGGGGTGTTTTAGGAAGGGACTCGGCGAGTTGGAGCCAGACTCGCCGAGTAGGACCACAGACTGGGTCGCGGGTTCGCGACTGGACTCGACGAGTCCATTATGGACTCGGCGAGTCTGCGCTGTTCAGCGGAAACTCTAGCCGTTTGGTTTTGGATCGTATATAACTCCTTTTAGGCCGTCATTGTCCGTCTTTTAGCCGATTGGGAAGAACCCTAAGTGTCTGTGGACATCTAGAGCAAGATTTGAGGCTATTGGAACTTTGAAGAGATTGTTGGGCAAGAAGGAGAGGAGTTTTAGCTAAAGGAACAGCAAGGGATCCGAGTTCTGAGGTGGGGACACAGAGAGTACGTTTTTCAGGTAATACTTCGGATCATTCCTGTTATTTGATGTGTACATGGATTTAGGGTTTATGAAACCCATTTGGTGATTAGATGGATTATTATGTTGTTACCCAAACGTTTATACCCCAGTAATAGGATGTTTAGAGGTCCAGAAAGTCCCATGATTGTGTATTTCGGGACCATACGTATTTCAGGAAGCAGTTGATCGACTGCATGGCATGGACTCGCCGAGTCCAATGAACAGACTCGGCGAGTAGCTTGAAGATTCACTGGGACTCGCCGAGTTGTTCTTCAGACTCGGCGAGTGGAGTCGGGGTGGCCCCCCGATTCTTCCACGTGGAACTCGTCGAGTCAAGGGGGATACTCGACGAGTAGAAAGGGAACATCAGGGAAAGTTGGAGAGGACGTCTCGACTCGTCGAGTCACCTTTGCACTCGACGAGTCCGGTCCAGTTGACCGTTGACCAAAGTTGACCTGCATATAATTTCTTAGGGTCAGTTGTCTTGAATGATAAGAGTATTAATAAGGGTATATGGTATTATAAGGAGTCTGCAGATCGGCGGATCGAGTGCGAGTGATTTCAAGAGTTGATAGTTTTCATTACCACGAGGTGAGTCTTCTCACTATACTACACCCGGAAGGGTTTGACTATGAGACCGGAAGGTCGGATATGATATGTGTTATTTATGCTATAAATAGAAAGGTAGTTGCTATGCATGCTATGTGTGTTAATGGGCCGGAAGGCAATATGTTATGTGACAGAAAAGTCAGGTATGATATATGATACATGTGTTTATGTGTTAGAGTAAATGTATTATGTGTTGTATATGTTTATGGGCCGGAAGGCAATATGTTATGGGCCGGAAGGCGATATGTTACGGGTCGGAAGGCAATATGTTATGGGCCGGAAGGCGATTATTTTACGGGCCGGAAGGCGAAGTGTTGTGGACCGGAAGGTCAGGGCCTGGTAGGGCGTATGTGTGTAAGTCGTATACTGGGGAACTCACTAAGCATTTATGCTTACAAGTTGTTATGTATGTGTTTTAGGTACTAGCGAGGACCGTGGGAAGGCGCCGGCATGATGCATACACACTGCTGCTATTTGAGATCTTGGGGATTTTATATATGTATTTGATATGAAACATGGAATAAATACTATTGGTTGAATGAAATCACTTTATTTTAAATGAAAAATTTATTTGAAAATTTGCGTTGTTACATATTAGAGGTTATGTTCCCCCTCCCCCTTAGTTAGTTTAAATCCCTAATGTTGTTTATGTTATTATTAGTATTCAGCTCGAGGATTGCGGACTGTTAGTAGAGCAGTATTTGTATTCAGCAAACTGAGGTGAGTCTTTTCACCATACCTATGGGTCTAAGGCACCAATGATGGCCCATTATGTGTCATGTTATGTGTATGACATTTATTTATGATTTATCATGTTATGTTATTATATGGTTACGTTGAAGACCCCAGGGGGAGCCCGAGGCATTGTATAAAAGACCATGTGGGGTAGCCCATGACAGTCCTCGGTATATTCCATGTGGGGCAGCCCATGGCATTGGATGTAAGACCATGTGTGGTAGCCCATGGCATTCTTGCTGGTTCGTATTTGCATGTTCTTTGTGGTATATGTATAGCTTTAATAGCTATTAGGGTATGTGTATGTGGATTGCGTGTGGTATGCTCTACGGAACTCACTAAGCATTTCGCTTACAGGTTGTTGATTTGTTTCAGGTACTTCAGAGCCTATGGGCAATGGCAAGGCGTGATGGCGTGTTTTGGGACACTCTGAAGAGTTAAAAGAAAAATAAAGATGTAATGGGCGCTGATTTGAAAACAGATGTTTTGGGAATTTAGGGTTTATACAAATGTTTGCGATTAATTAAAAATGAAAAATTTATTATGAAAATCGGGTCCTTACAAAGTTGACTTTGACCATTGAATTTCCTTTATAGTTGAATTTTGGTCAATTTAGAGGATTTAGGGTGTAAACTGAGTGGGTAAATTTTATTGTTGTTACGTGTTTCGTGGTACCGGTCTCCACTATGTGAGAGTTATTTTGATTGAGCAGCCATCTGTGATGTGAGTCTTCTCACTATATTACATGTGTAGTAATATATACATGCTAATCAACTGGGTCTTATTTGTTGATGTGTTTTGTGTAACTGTGTTGTTAATATTTATTGGACTGTTGTGAGTCCACAGGACTGCTGATAGTCCCCTAGGTTGTTTATAACTACTAAAATGTGCTATTAATCCACAAGATTGTTGATAACCCATAAATGTTTATTTTGCTAAGTTGTATGTGATATTTTGTTAACTCACTAAGATTTGTAGTTACAGTTGTGGATTAAATGTGTTTCATGTACTTCAGATAATCGTAGGAAGGCGAAGGCTTAATTGTACATTCTGGCGAGCGGATTTTATGAATTTCCGCATTTTGATACTTTGATTTGGGATGACTGTATTTGATTCACCTGGGATTTTTATGACTCGTTTTTTATAATATTGGATGTTTTCACTATTTAAAAATGAAAATTTTCAGGATAAAAATCAATGTGTTACATTGTCGGCTAAGAAATTGGCTAACATTTATATTCGATGTAGTGGCTCATCATGGGGTGTCGGTTTCTATAATCTCAGAACGAGATGTTCGGTTTACTTGCATGTTTTGGAAGAGGTTTCATGAGGAGCTGGGTACCAGAGTATACTTCAATATTGCTTATTACCCTCCCATAGAAAGATGGCCAGAGTGACAGGACAATTCAAACTCTCGATGATATGTTGAGGTCCTGCATCATTGACTTTGGTAGGAGAATAGACTACTACCTCACATTGGATTAGTTTTCATATAAGAATAACTATCATGCCAACATTCTCATGCATCCCTATGAGCATTTTTACAGGAGGAAGTGCCAGACCCCGGTTTGCTGGGGTGAGGTTGGGTAGAGAATCATAGGGGGTACAGAGGTGGTGATCAAGACTACCGAGCTTAATCAACATGTTAGGCATAGGTTACAGGTGACTCAAATTTGATAGAAGAGGTATGCAGACTGACGCTATTTACAGTTGGAGTTTTAGGTTGGGGTTATTTTACATCTGAAAGTATCCCTATCGAAGGGTATTCGTCGCTTCAGGAAGAGGGAAAGCTAGAGCCCAGATTTATCGTTCCGTTCTGAGTTATGGCTAGAGTACACAATGTAGCCTACTGATTGGATTTATCGGAGGAGCTCAAGCCAGATTCACAACACTTTCCATGTTTTCCAGTTGATGAAATATGTGACTGATGATGTGGTAAAGGATATGTTGTATTGTGGCCATGGAAGTAGAATCGTGTATCATTCACCATATGTGACAACATGACGAGCTTGTGTACACGACGTGGAGACCATTGACTGCTAAACCTTAATTTTTGTGGTTTGTGCCTTTATTTAAGGAAATTTAGCGCTAGAGTTCTCACACCCTCAGCCTCCATGACCTCCATTCACCTTCAAGAAAGCCCTAATCCTCCATTGTTGATTGTTAGCTCCTTTTTGGTGATTTTTTAGCCTTGAAAAAGGAGAAAAGAAGGTGTTTTTGTGCATCATCTTAGGTAGCAAGCCTCTCCCTCATCACCTTGAGCTGCATTAGGACTCTTGTAAGTCATTAAATTCCTTCCTTTTTAGCTCATGCATCTTAGATCTAGAGTTTTGTCCATTTTTCTCAATCTTTGAGTGCTAGGATCTCATACAGTTAGAAACTTTATGAGTTCTTGAGACTCCTTTGTGACGCAT
This sequence comes from Lactuca saligna, assembly GCF_052625555.1. NCBI lineage: Eukaryota > Viridiplantae > Streptophyta > Magnoliopsida > Asterales > Asteraceae > Lactuca > Lactuca saligna. The sequence goes on along the minus strand of NC_136424.1, from coordinate 101,066,197 downwards.
TTGTCCCAGATCTGCAAAATTAGTGAGTTATGAGTCCAGACATGAGATTTGATCTCATTTTCCCTTTACTTTGACCTAGCTTAGGTTCAAGACATGCATATATAAAAAGCAATGATTTTTATAGTGTTTGGATACGGAGAAAGCCTTCTAGAAAGTTTGGGTGTTTGGCTTGAAGGATTAAGTGCTTAAGGCATTACGCTTTCTAGAAGAGTTCTCACGACATGATGGGTTGATTGTCACAATGTGGCGACATGCGACTTTACGACTAATTTGTCCTTCCTCCGCCATGCTCTAACCAAAGGGTGGCCACGGCGTGAGGATCGGCTTGGGATATTTGACCGTTGATATTTGGACCATGGTTGACTTTTTGTCAATTTAAGGGTTTTAGGGTGTAGACTAAGAGAGTAATTCCTTTTTGTTGTACCCATCTTGTCGATGTGGGGGCTATTGTATTAAGCTATTATTGCAAGGTGAGTCTCCTCACCGTATTACCTATGTCATAGTGTGTGTATGTTGACTAGTTAGGTCTTATTTGCTATTTTTTGTTATGTGATATTGAGATGTTCATAGCTCCAGGGCAAGCTATTAGCCAATTGGGACTACTGTAGTCCACATGATTCCTAATAACCCACTGGGCATGTTGTTGGTCCATAGGGTGAACTGTTTGCCCATATAGATTGCTGATAGTCCCTAGGGTTTCTGATAACCCAAATTCGTTTTTTTTCTGCTGTGTAGTTTGCTACATTTTTGCTGATAGTACCAAGATGGTATGCTAGAATATGCAACATCAATTGGGCCCTAAATTGTTTTGGGCCTTTGAGCCTTTGGGCCCATTTGCTTGGTGGGCTTGATTGAATTATACGAATTAGGGGCTTGACATCTATTATGGGCCATGGATTTAATGGTTGGGCCTTTTGGACCAAGAGGCCCATTTTATATTTTCAACATGGACTTTTGGGCCCACTAGCAAGGATAGGGTATTTATGCCTTGAGTGAGGTATTAGAGGTTATGTTCCCCCTCCCCCCCCCCACCCTTGTTAGTTTAAATCCGTAATGTTGTTTATGTTATTATTAGTATTTAACTTGGGGAATTACGGACTGTTAGTAGAGCCGTACTTGTATTCAGCAGACTGAGGTGAGTCTTCTCACCATACCTATGGGTCTACGGCACCAAGGATGGCCCATTATATGGTCATGTTATGTGTATGACAATTATTTTATGATTCATCATGTTATTTGATTATATGGTTGTGTGGAAGACCCCGGGGGGAGCTCGAGGCATTGGATAAAAGACAATGTGGGGTGGCCCATGGCAGTCCTCGGTAAAGTCCATGTGGGGTAGCCCATGACATTGGATGTAAGACCATGTGGGGTAGCCCATGTTAGTCCTAGGTAAAGACCATGTGGGGTAGCCCATGGCATTCTTGCTGGTTCGTACTTGCATGTTCTTTGTGGTATATGTATAGCTTTAATAGCTATTAGGGTATGTGTATGGGGATTGTGTGTGGTATGCTCTTGGGAACTCACTATGCATTTCACTTACATGTTTTTGATTTGTTTCAGGTACTTCAGAGCCTAAGGGCAAGGGCAAAGCGTGATGGTGCGACGTGCACTCTATCTCTCTTTTATTGAAATGTTTTGGGACACTCTGATGACTTAAAAGAAAAATAAAGATGTAATGGATGTTGATTTGAAAACAGATGTTTTGGGAATTTATGGTTTATACAAATGGTTGCGATTAATTAAAAATGAAAAATTTATTATGAAAATCGGGTCCTTACAAAGTTGAATTTGACCTTTGAATTTCTTTTATAGTTGAATTTTGGTCAATTTAGAGGATTTTGGGTGTAAACTGAGTGGGTAAATTTTATTGTTGTTAGGTGTTTCGTAGTACCAGTCTCCACTATGTGATAGTTATTTTGATTTAGCAGCTATTTGTGATATGAGTCTTCTCACTATATTACATGTGTAGTAATGTATGCATGCTAAGCAACTGGGTCTTACTTGTTGATGTGTTTTGGGTAACTGTGTTGCTGATATTTATTGGACAGCTGTGAGTCCACAAGACTGCTGATAGTCCCCTAGGTTGTTTATAACTCTTAAAATGTGTTATTAATCTACAAGATTGTGGATAACCCATAGTTGTTTATTTTTCTGATTTCTATGTGATATTTTGTTAACTCACTAAGTCTTGTACTTACAGTTATGGATTAAATGTGTTTCATGTACTTCAGATAATCGTAGGAAGGCGAAGGCTTAATTGTACATTATGGCTAGCAGATTTTATGAATTTCCGCATTTTGATACTTTGATTTGGGATGACTGTATTTTATTCACCTGGGATTTTGATGACTCATTTTTTATAATATTGGATGTTTTCACAATTTAAAAATGAAAATTTTCGGGATAAAATTCATTGTGTTATATTATCGGCTAAGAAATTAGCTAACATTTATATACGATGTAGTGGCTTGTCACGGGGTGCCGGTTTCTATAATCTCAGATCGAGATGTTCGGTTTACGTGCATATTTTGGAAGAGGTTTCATGAGGAGTTGGGTACCAGAATACACTTCAATACTGCTTATCACCTGCAGAAAGACGGCCAGAGTGACAGGACAATTCAAACTCTTGAGGATATGTTGAGGTTCTGTAACATTGACTTTGGTAGGAGATTGTACTACTACCTCACATTGGATTAGTTTGTATATAAGAATTACTATCATGCCAACATTCGCATGCCTCCCTACGAGGTTTTTACGGGAGGAAGTGTCAGAGCCCGGGTTGCTGGGGTGAGGTTGGGCAGAGAATCATGGGGGGTACAGAGGTAGTGCTTAAGACTACCGAGCTTATTCAACATGTTAGACATAGATTAAAGGTGACTCAAATCCAATAGAAGAGGTATACAGACTGATGCCATTCAAAGTTGGAGTTTTAGGTTGTGGTTATTTTACATCTGAAAGTATCCCTATGGAAGGGTATTCGTCGCTTCACGAAGAGGGAAAACTAGAGCCCAGATTTATCTTTCCATTCTAAGTTATGGCTAGAGTAGACAATGTAGCCTACACATTGGATTTAACGGAGGAGCTCAAGCCTGATTCACAACATTTTCCATGTTTTCCAGTTGAGGAAATATGTGACCGATGATGTGGTAAATGATATGTTATAATGTGGCCATGGCAGTAGAATCGCGTATCATTCACCGTATGTGACAACATGACGAGCTTGTGTACACGACGTGGCGACCGCTGACTGCTAAACCCTAATTTCTGGGGTTTGTGCCTTTATTTAATGAAAGTTAGGGCTAGGGTTTTCACACCCTCAACCTCCATGACCTCCATTCACCTTCAAGAAAACCCTAATCCTCCATTGTTGATTGTTACCTCCATTTTGGTGATTTTTTAGCCTTGAAAAAAGAAAAGAAGGTGTTTTTGTGCATCATCTTAGCTAGCAAGCCTCTCCCTCACCATATTGAGCTGCATTAGGACTCTTGTAAGTCGTTAAATTCCTGCCTTTTTAGCTCATGCATGTTTGATCAAGAGTTTTGTCCATTGTTTTCAATGTTTGAAGAGGTTTGAGTGTTGGGATCTCGTAAAGTTAGCAACTTTATGAGTTCTTGAGACTCCTTTGTGACCTCTTTGTCCCTAATCTGCAAAATTATTGAGTTATGAGTCCATCTCATATGAGTCCATACATGAGATTTGATCTCATTTTCCCTTTACTTTGACCTAGCTTATGTTCAAGACATGCATATCTAAAGAGCAATGATTTTTATGGTGTTTAGATATGGAGAAAGCATTCTAGAAAGTTTGGGTGTTTGGATTGAAGGATTAAGTGCTTAAGGCATTACACTTTCCATAATAGTTCTCATGACATGAAGGGTTGATTGTCACGACGTGGCGACATGAAACTTTGCGACTAATTTGTCCTCCCTTCGCCATGCTGTGACCAAGGGGTGGCCATGACGTGAGGATCGACTGGGGATTATTGACCTATGGCTTTTGACCATGGTTGACTTTTGGTCAATTTAAGGCTTTTAGGGTGTCGACTAAAGAGTAATTCATTTTTGTTGTACCTATCTTGTCTATGTGAGAGCTATTGTGTTAAGCTGCTATTGCGAGGTGAGTCTCCTCACTGTATTACCTATGTCATAGTGTGTGTATGTTGACTAGCTAGGTCTTATTTGCTATTTTTTGTTCTGTGATATTGAGTTGTTGATATTTCCAGGGCATGCTATTAGCCCTTTGGGACTACTGTAGTCCCCATGATTGCTGATAACCCACTAAGCATGCTGTTGGTCCACAGGGTGAACTGTTAGCCCATATGGATTGCTGATAGTCCCTAGGGTTGCTGATAACCCATATCTATTTTTTTTATGTTGTGTAGTATGTGATATTTTTGCTGATAGTACCAAGATGGTACGCTGGGCATACGCAACAGCAATTGGGCCGTAAACTGTTTTGGGCCTTTCAGCCTTTGGGCCCATTTGGTTGATGGGCTTGATTGAATTCTATGTATTAGGGGCTTGACATCAGTTATGGGCCATGGATTTAATGGTTGGGACTTTTGGACCAAGAGGCCCATTGTATATTTTGCACATGGACTTTTGGGCCCATTAGCAAGGATAGGGTATTTGGGCCTTGGGTGAGGAATTAGAGGTTAGGTTCCCCCCCCCCCCTAGTTAGTTTAAAGCCCTAATTTTTTTTATGTTATTATTAGTATTCAGCTCGGGGAATTGCGGATTGTTAGGAGAGCAGTATTTATTTTTAGCAGAGTGATGTGAGTCTTCTCACCATACCTATGGGTCTAAGGCACCGAGGATGGCCCATTATGTGATCATCTTATGTGTATGACAGTTATTTTATGATTTATCATGTTATGTGATTATGTGGTTTAGTGGAAGACCCCGGGGGGAGCCCGAGGTGTTGGATAAAAGACCATGTGGGGTAGCCCATGGCAGTCCTCGGTAAAGTCCATGTGGGGTAGCCCATGACATTGCGTGTAAGACCATGTGGGGTAGCCCATGGTAGTCCTAGGTAAAGACCATGTGGGGTAGCTCATGGCATTCTTGTTGGTTTGTATTTGCATGTTCTTTGTGGTATATGTATAGCTTTAATAGCTATTAGCGTATGTGTATGTAGATTGTGTCTGGCATGGTCTGGGGAACTCACTAAGCATTTTGCTTACAGGTTGTTGATTTGATTCAGGTACTTCATAGCCTAAGGGTAAGGGCAAGGCATGATGTCGCGACGTACACTCTATCTCTCTTTTGTTGACATGTTTTGGGACACTGTGATGACTTAAAAGAAAAATAAAGATGTAATGGATGGTGATTTGAAAACAGATGTTTTGGGAATTTATGGTTTATACAAATGGTTGGTATTAATTAAAAATGAAAAATTTTATTATGAAAATCGGGTCCTTACAAAGTTGACTTTGACCATTGAATTTCTTTTATAGTTGAATTTTGGTCAATTTAGAGGATTTAGGGTGTAAATTGAGTGGGTAAATTTCATTGTTGTTCGGTGTTTTGTGGTACCAGTCTCCACTACGTGAGAGTTATCTTGATTTAGTTGCTATCTGTGATGTAAGTCATCTCACTATATTACATGTGTAGTAATGTATGCATGCTAACCAAATGGGTCTTACTTGTTGATGTGTTTTGTGTAACCATGTTGTTGATATTTATTGGACAGTTGTGAGTCCACAGGAATGCTGATAGTCCCCTAGGTTGTTTATAACTCCTAAAATGTGCTATTAATTCACAAGATTGTTGATAACCCATAGTTGTTTGTTTTGCTGAGTTGTATGTGATCTTTATTTAACTCACTAAGATTTCTACTTATAGTTGTGGATTAAATGTGTTTCATGTATTTTAGATAATCGTAGGAAGGTAAGGGCTTAATTGTACATTCTGGCTAGCAGATTTTATGAATTTCCGCATTTTGATATTTGATTTGGGATGAATGTATATGATTCACCTGGGATTTTTATGACTCGTTCTTTATAATACAGGATGTTTTCACTATTTAAAAATGAAAAATTTCGGGATAAAAATCAGTGTGTTACATTGTCGGCTAAGAAACTGGGTAACATTTATATTCGATGTAGTGGCTCGTCACGGCGTGCCGGTTTCTATAATCTCAGATCGAGATGTTCGGTTTACTTGAATGTTTTGGAAGAGGTTTCATGAGGAGTTAGGTACCATACTACACTTCAATACTGCTTATCACACGCAGAAAGATAGCCACAATGAGAGGACAATTCAGACTCTCGAGGATATGTTGAGGTCCTGCATCATTGACTTTGGTAGGAGCTTGGACTACTACCTCACGTTGGACTAGTTTTTATATAAGAATAACTGTCATGCCAACATTCTCATGCCTTCCTACGACCTTTTTTATGGGAGGAAGTGTCAGATCCCGGTTTGCTGGGGTGAGATTGGGCAGAGAATCATGGGGGTACAGAGGTGGTGCTCAAGACTACCGAGCTTATTCAACATGTTAGACATAGATTACAGGTGACTCAAATCCGATAGAAAAGGTATGTAGACTGACACCATTCAGAGTTAGAGTTTCAGCTTGGGGTTATCGTACATCTGAAAGTATCCCTACGGAAGGGTATTCTTCGCTTCATGAAGAGGGAAAGGTAGAGCCCAGATTTATCATTCCGTTCTGAGTTATGGCTAGAGTAGACAATGTAGCCTACTAATTGGATTTATTGGAGGAGCTCAATCCAGATTCACAAGACTTTCCATGTTTTCCAGTAGAGGAAATATGTTATCGATGATGTGGTACAGGATATGCCATAATGTGGCCATGGAAGTAGAATCGCGTATCATTCACTGTATGTGACAACATGACGAGCTTGTGTACACGACGTGGAGACCGCTGACTGCTAAACGCTAATTTCTGGGTTTTGTGCCTTTATTTAAGGAAAGTTAGGGCTAGGGTTTTCACACCCTCAGCCTCCACGACCTCCCTTCACCTTCAAGAAAACCATAATCCTCCATTGTTGGTTTTTAGCTCCTTTTTGGTGATTTTTTAGCCTTGAAAAAGAGGAAAAGAAGGTGATTTTGTGCATCATCTTAGCTAGCAAGCCTCTCCCTCATCGTCTTGAGGCTCATTAGGACTCTTGTAAGTCGTTAAATTCCTAACTTTGTAGCTCATGCATGTTAGATCTAGAGTTTTGTCAATTTTTCTTAATGTTTGAGGAGGTTTGAGTGTTGGGATCTCATAAAGTTAGCAACTTTATGAGTTCTTGAGACACCTGTGTGACCCCTTTGTCCCAAATCTACAAAATTAGTGAGTTATGAGTCCATACATGAGATTTGATCTCATTTTCCCTTTACTTTGACCTACCTGATGTTCAAGAAATGCATATCTAAAAAGCAATGATTTTCATGGTGTTTAGATATGGAGAAAGCCTTCTGGAAAGTTTGGGTGTTTGGCTTGAAGGATTACGTGCTTAAGGGATTAAGCTTTCTAGAACAGTTCTCACAACATGACGGGTTGATTGTCACGACTTGGAGACATGCAACTTTGCGACTAATTTGTCCTCCCTCCGCCATGATATGACCAATGGGTGGCCACGACGTGAGGATCGGCTGGGGATATTTGACTGTTGACTTTTGACCATGGTTGACTTTTGAAGGATCTAATTAGTGGTTTGGACTATGCTTTCTATGTAGTAGGTTCTTTTCGTCATTTGATAGCTTGTAGTAGTTTGTGTGGAGTTTATGGCTACTGTAATGAGTCTACCCAATGCTGACCCATGTTAGTATATATAGAGGTGTGCTAGGTCTTTTTGTAGTTGTTGATGCCTCAGTATTCTCGGCTGCTGTAAACGACAAGTTGTACCAGACTTTATTCTAATAGAAAAGCGTGTGCAAGTTTGTTTGTTCTTGATTCTACTCGTTCTTTATTGCTAACTGATTGTATTTGCTGTTTGATCACTGGTAAGATCTGTTTCAGGACCATACAATTGGTATCAAAGCAAAACTAGTGTCAAAAGCACTCTACAATCAATTTTGGACCGTGTTCTCATCTGCTTGCAACTAAAGTTGGTGATCCTTGCAAAAGGGTTTAAGTTTCGTTCAAAATCTGCAATTGTCTCAAGTTTCTGGAAGTTTACGACCTTAGCTTACGGTCGTAATCTTAGCTTATGGCAGCAAACCCTTCGCAGTTCTTGAACCGTGAAATTTGTTCTTAGGCCGTGATTAAAGACTGTTCATCAACCGGAAACTTAAAATTCTTGGACCGTGAACCTTAACCAGAAACACCTTACGACCGTAAACTCAGATTTTACGGCCGTACACTCTTCACTGACCATGAACTTAGTTTACGGTCGCAAACATAATTTAACTGTGAACTTGTGTTTGACAAGAAACTTAATTTACTCTTAAATAATTTAATTTTTGTTTCATATTAATTTAATATTAATGGATTCTCAAGGTCAAACACGCCACCACGAGCTGGATTCTGTAATGGGCATAACCAACCGAATTTCTAGACTCCTGTCTGCTGAAGGTTTCCCAGAATGGAAGTATAGGATTGAAAAGTACATCAAGATGAAGGACTTAAAAATCTGGATAAGCATAATAAAAGATCCTGTCAGAATAACCAATACTATTTCAGGACAATTGCACAGATGAAGACTTCGAGAAGGTTGAAGAGCAAGAAAAGGCTTTGGCCACTTTGACCATGGCTCTATCTCTGGACATTGCTCAAGGTTTCAAAGAGTACACTTCTGCTAAGGCCGTGTGGGAAGCCCTAATCGAGGTCTATGAAGGGAACGAAGATATCAAGGAGAGTCGCCAAGATATGCCGTGACAACGTTTCAATATGTTCAACTACGTTCCTGGAGAAACTCTTAAAGCACAGCTGCAGCGGTTCACATCACTTAACACTGAAATGACTGTAGCCAGGATTTTCTACACCAAGTATGAGATAAACAAGAAGCTACTAAATGCTCTCCCAAAGTCTTGGGACATGAATGTAGCTGTTATAAAGAAGACTATGGATCTTAGTCGACTTTCTCTTACTGAAGTAATCGCTGTCATCAAGGCCTGTGATATTGATGACAAGTAGCGAGAGATAAACCATGTGAACTCATACTCAGTTGCGAACCTTGGGATCTCATCTAACAATGCTCTTTCATCTCTCAGTTTTTCTTCTGCAGGTCAATCATTTGCTGCTTAGCAAGCTCAGGTTCAATCCTTCTCCACTCCATCAGCTTCTACACTTCCTGCTGCATCAGCCATGCCTCTCTCTGAAAACCAATCGTTTGTGGCTACTCAAGCTACCTCATCCTCCAATGTGGCTTCCACTTCAAAAGGAAAAGAGGGTGATGAAAATCTTGCTCTTGCTACAGGGCTTGTCAACTGCTACAATGCACTTGTAGCTGGAGATCTTCCACCCTAACTATCATTTGCTGATCTCGATCAGATTCACCCTGAAGACATAGAAGAGATGGATATCACATGGCAAATTGCCATGGCAGTTTTCAGGGTGAAACAGTTTGCTAAGAACACCGGAAAGAACAACTAGGGGATGAGTGCTGACAAGAAGGTTGGGTTCAGCAAGGGAAAGTTGCGATGTTTCAACTGCCACGAGCCAGGGAATTTTGCTCGTGATTGTCCACAGCCAGATAGAAGATTAAATAATGACAGAACAATGGTTGCAGTTGGAAACAGTAGAAGCGGTGCTCAGGTCAACAACGAGAAGGCTATGGTTGGGCAATCTTTTGACTGGGAGGATCAGATGCAGGCCTTGAACATATCTGGACCTGAAAATGCCCATTTGGCATAGGTCGGTGATGATGCTCCGGCAGAGATTGTTGCAGCTGAAGATCAAATGATGAAGCTGCATTTCGCGCTGATGGTATCTTCCTTTCATGAACCTAATAAAAATGAGGTAAGTCTACCCTCATGCTATCAAGCTTGTATTGATTATGTTAGAATTTTGCATGAGGAAATTGAGACACTAGGTAGAGAAGTAGAGAAGCTTAAAATTCTCTGTGAACATAATGATTTACTAAAAATAGAGGTAGAAGATCTTAGGTATGAAGGTTACCAACTCATAAAAGGACAAAAACCTCTTAAAGCCCAATTAGAATAAAAAATAAAGGACTTTAGGAGACTTGAGGAAGACTATAGTAATAAATGCGAAAATTATGACCATATAATGAAACAGAACGTTGAACTAGTGGCTGAAATTGAATCATTAAAGGGCAAATTTGAAACTGCTGATTTTGACTTTAGAAAATTTGATGTATCGAGTGAGGTAGTTTCCAATATGATAGACCACTGCATGAAATTTAAACAAAACCAGTCAAAGGGTCTAGGGTATAATCAAGTGCCTCCTCCTTTCAATTATACATATCAGTTTCAACCTTTGCCCAAAGAAGAGATTGCCAATGAACCATTCATGGTTTATGGCAAGCCATCTGGTTTTGTTTCGGGAGGATTTATTAATGTTGAAAGTACTAACATGTATACTTCTCCTGCAGATCAATCCTTGAATTAGTCAAAGAACGAAGTTGAAGAATATGTTTCGGAAAATAAAACGGAGTCTGAACCTGAAGTTTTAGTTTTAAATAAAGACAGTAATTTTTCTGATGTTTCAAGTGACAATGTTTTTTGTGATGTTTTTGTTTCTTCTGATATTGTTTTGAATGGTTTTCAGCTATCTGGTACTATTTTGAATAATATGGTTAGCAATTCTAATGTTTGTGATGAAAATATTGAAAAGCCACCAGTTTCACAAGCTTCTCCATCTAATGTACCCTCACTTGTCTCACAACCTAATTCTTGTTCTTGTTCTTGTGAGAGAAGCAAGGGTGTTAGTATGGAAAACAAATTTGATCAATGTAGCACAAGTTATAAAATTAACAAACAGATTTGTTTCAATTGTGGAATTGGTGGTCATATAGCTAGAAATTGTCAAAATCGTATGTTTGTACATTTTAAATCTCCAAGAGGAAAGAACGAATTCAAAGGAAGGTCTTTAACTAGAAAATCCTCTAGAAATTAGTCTCAGAATGATGATTGGAAAGATGATCAGAGTAGAAAACGGGTTTTTTTCAAAAGCATAAAAAGGTTTTTCATAACAAAGTCCCAAGCAGTTTGCCAAAACCGAGAATGGGCAAGCCAAGGTCGGTTTCGTCAAGAAGAAACAGTGGGTCTTCAACCAATTATGGTAGAAAACCCAAGTGCTTCAAGCAAACTGATAAACATTCGATTTCAAAATCACTCAGGACTATTAGAAAACCTAATTATCAATGGTTGCCCAAATTAACTTCCAATCCATCATCAGTGTTCTCTGAAAAATCCTTAAATAATAATAGATCTGAAAGCATCGGGACCACCTAGGAATATAATGACCTGGGTTCCCAAATCTAATTAAACCCGCACATCTTGCAGGGACAGTTGCGGGGAAATGTCGTCAGACCTTGGTTCGTCTACAACAGCTGTTCCCGACATATAACAGGAGATATCGTCCAACAGCACAACATTCAATCCTTTAATGGGGGATATATCTCCTTTGTGGGTGGATATGGAGGCAAGATTACTCAAAAAGGAACTGTTATAAATGGGTTGTTATGCTTCGAAATTGTCAACTTTGCTCCCGAATTGAAGCATAGTGTGTTGAGTGTATCCTAGGTATGTGATAGAGGCTATTCTACGCATTTCACTGATAAGGAATGCATGATTCTCAAGTCAGGATTTGTCATTCCAGAAGAGTGGATTCTTGTAAAATCTAAAAGGGATGGGAATGCCTACATCATTGATATGAATAGCAATCTTCCAGTACATGTTACGTGCCTTTTCTTAAAGATCTCAGAACAAACTGCAATGTTGTGGCACCGAAGACTTGGTCATGCTAACGCCAAGAACTTGAATCGTCTTGCAAAGAATGAGATGGTCCATGGTTTGCCTGTCAAAGACTTTATCACGTTTGAAAAGTGTGTGTCATGTGCCCAAGGTAAGCATCATAGAAAAATACACCTGCCAAAACAGGTCAACTCAATTAGTCAGGTGCTTCAATTGCTACATATGGATTTGTTTGGACCAGTAAACGTTCTCAGCATTAACATAAATTCTTATTATCTGGTTGTGATTGATGACTTCTCTCATTTTACGTGGGTTTTCTTTCTATCCAACAAAGCTGGAGTTGCTGATTTAATTAAGAAATTCATCATACTGATTGAGAAAGAAATTAACAATCAGGTGAAGGCGCTTCGTACCGACAATGGAACAAAGTTCAAGAATTACGTACTCGATCATTTTTGCGCAGAAAAGGGTATTATGCATCAATACAGCTCTGCTCACACACCCCAACAAAATGGTGTTGCTGAGAGGAGAAACATAACTTTAAAAGACGCTGCAAGGACGATGATGTGTGACTCCAAACAACCACTTTTCTTCTGGGCCGAGGCGATAAACACAACTTGCTACGTTCAGAATTGCGTGTTGATCAACAAAGCTCAGATGAAGACCCCGTATGAGATTTTATATGGTCACAAGCCTTCCGTCAGTCATTTCCGTGTATTTGGCTGCCCTTGCACCTTTCTTCACCTCGAAACCAACCTGAAGTTTAATGTCAAATCCAATGATTGTTACTTCATAGGGTATGCTGCTCGCACCGCCTATAGGGTCTACATTAAGAAGACAAAGCAGATTGTGGAATCTTATGACGTGCGTTGTTTGGAAGAAAATGAGATGGACGCCAGAGTGGGTCCGGATTGGTTGTTTGATTACACATTGCTGTTCAAATCAATAAATGTGTCTTCGAGTAGCTCATCTGGATCTATCTCTGACTTGAAGAATATTTCTGAAGATGAAGACGAAGAAGTTGTCTACAGACCTCCCTCGGCATCCTCTTCACCATCTGAGGGGGAGTCCTCTGCTATGCCTAAGGGGGAGTCATTTTTGCAACATGATAGTCCAAAATCTCAAGCCCAAAATGATACCCCTGATGCTGAAACTACGCCACTCACTCCTATAGAAAGAGAGTTCATGCCTAATGATGCTTCTGCTATCTGTTCAACTTTTATGGAACTACTCTTTCCTGAGATCATTTCAAATGAGTTTGTAGCAGAGCCATCTAGAGTGGATCAATCAGTAAATGAAGGAGGTGCCAACATTCACACTCTTCCTGTCTCTTTTAATGATATCAGCCAAGAGAAACCTTCAAGGATTCAACGCGATCATTCGATCGAAAACATTATTGGTCAGCTGGGCGACGATGTTAAAACCATAAGTCCGAGTGGAGATGTTAATACTCTTATTTACTCTTGCTTTATCTCTCAAATAGAGCCCAAGAATGTTGAGATGGATCTAAATGAGGCCAGTTGGGTAGATGCAATGCATGAAGAACTACATCAATTTCAAAAACTCGGAGTTTGGAAGTTAGTTGAGTTACTAAAGAGCAAAAAGTCTCTTGACACACGATGGGTCTATCGCAATAAGCAGGATGATTCAAGGGTTATTGTGCGAAATAAAGCTCGATTGGTGGTTCGCAGGTTTTGACAAGTCGAGGGTCTTGATTACACTGAAGTTTATGCTCTAGTAGCTTGCTTGGAGGCTATTCGTATCTTTCTCGCATATGCTCCTTACATGAACTTTACTGTTTACCAAATGGACGTCAAGACCGCCTTCTTGTATGGCAAGGTGAAGGAAGAAATCTATGTTGATCAACCCCATGGGTTCGTTAACTCAAAGTTTCCTAATCATGTCTACAAGTTGTACAAGGCATTGTATGGGTTACATCAAGCTCCTCGAGCGTGGTATGCAAATCTGACAAAGCATTTGCTCGAGCATGGTTACTCTCGTGGCACTATCGATTAAACTTTGTTTAACAAGCATGTCGGTAATGATCAAATTCTTGTGCAAATCTATGTTGACGACATATTTTTGGGTCGACCAGTCCGCAACTTTGCAAGCAATTCGAAGGTGTTATAAAGAAGCGGTTCGAGATGAGTTTGTTGGGGGAAATGACCATGTTTTTGGGGCTTCAGGTCAAAAAAATTCAATCGGAATCTTGCTACATCAAGCTGAGTATGTTGAGGATATTCTTGAGAAGTTCGCGTTTCACGACGCTAAATCTGCATCAACGCCAATCGCTGAAAGACCTCTTCTGACTCTAGATCCTGATGGCGAATCTGTAGATCAGACACACTATAGATCAATGATCGGATCGCTGATGTATCTTACTGCAAGCCGACCTGAAATCATGTTTGTAGTTTGTCAATGCGTACGTTATCAGGCTAATCCAAAACTTTCACATCTTATTACTGTCAAAAGAATTTTTCAGTGTATCAAAGGTAGCCCAAAATTGAGCCTTTGGCATCCGAAGAATTCCGAATTTGATTTATATGCTTTTGCTGACAATAATTTTGGAGGCTGTGAGCTTGACAGGAAATCAACTTCAGGAGGGTGTCAATATCTAGGTGACAGACTAGTGTCGTGGCAGTGCAAGAAGCAACACACTGTCTCAAACTCAACAGCAGAGGCTGAATACGTTGTTGCATCTGTCTGTTGTTCTCAAGTTGTCTGGATCCAACATCAGCTATTGGACTACGGTTTGAATTATTTAGAAACCGCCATTCACGGTGATAATGAGGCCGTAATTCAAATTGCCAAAAATCCAGTCCAACACTCTAAAACCCAACACATCGATATTAGAATTCATTTTATAAGATATTGTTATGAACGTTCACTAATCCGACTAGAACATGTTCCTACTACTAATAATGTGGCGGATCTGTTCACTAAGCCTTTTAACAAAGATCGTTTCGATGTGCTTGTGGGATTTCTGAAAATGATTCGGTTTGAGGATTAAGTTTTTTTATTTTATTTTATTTTTTATTTTCTTAATTCTACAAAATTTTAAGTTATTCTCTTGTAGGTAGGATAAATTAAATTTGCGCATTTTATTTTATTTATTTATTATTCTCACCCATGCACAAATTTAGGGGGAGGAATAATCAAAAATCCAAAAACAATAAAAATTAAAAATATTGCTGATAGTTCTGTTTGCAGGTGTTGTGATGGGAAATGAAATTAGCAAGTGATAACGGGGCAATCTGAATCTGCGTAATGTACCTCAGTTGAATTGTCTACGCTCTGTCCTCGATGTGCTGGTAGGCACGAAAAATTTTAAATGGACTTGACTAGGGAGAATTGAACTTAATGAATTCAAAGACTTGACAAAACATTGACCTAGTTAGATCCGTTTAGCCTGACATCACTACGCTCGGATAGGTTGAGCAGGGAGATATACATGGGAATCTAGTGGTCACATTAAAATAACTCGTATCTAGAACTGTGGATTAACTTTTCCTCGATGTGCAGATTTTGTCCTTAATTCCGGTTTTGATGGGGTGACTGGGGAATTCCGATAAACTAGGTCTGTAGAAGGTTATTTTCTTGCTTTCTATTTGTTAGTCATATGTTGCCTCCTCTGTGTGATCGAGAGATCCGACTTGGACTGTAACATATACAATTCTATCTCTCTGCATATTCTCTCTATGCAATTCTTCCTATCTGTTAGCCACATACTGTCTTCTTTGCGTGACTCATAATCCGACTTGGTACATAGTATATACAACGTTCTCTTCTCAATCAATCTAAAACATCAGTTAGTCATATGTTTCATCCTTTGATGGATTAGAAGATATCCGACCTGGATGTACAGCATATGCATTCTAAAATCTATCTTCTCTCTTGATAATTGTCTGCTCACCCGGTCGAAGGAGTATTTTGGAAGTCCTTGATGGTTGGGGCATGTTAGGAAGCGGAAAACACGTTCTAGTAAAATTAAAAAAATGAACACATACAGGTTGTCTATCGATCTCGCTACTCAATTTAGGTGGACAACAATATCCCTGGTTGTAGTCAGTTAAATGGTCATAAGAAAAAATTATTTAAGAATTAGGGCTGATAATGATAATAAAAATTATATATATATATATATATATATATATATACATATATATATATATATATATATATATATATATATATATATATATGTGTGTGTGTGTGTGTGTGTGTGTCTGTATCATGTCATTGGTAAATTGTCCAAATTTTGTCACAAATGTTTCATGCTTAAGTGGATCATAATACTGGCTATCAATCAGACGAAGACGTGAAGATAAGGGTACCGACAAGTGGAATAAGGCTGTCCAACAACTTCGATCCCAGCGTCACAAATTCTTTCTCAATAATTAAACTTTTTGGAGTTAATTTACTTTTATTTTTATTTTTTATTTTGTTAACTGTTAAAATCTAACAATTATTTTTAATTTTAAATTTTGCAGAATTAATTTTTATTTTATTTTATTTTTATTTTTAATTTTAGCTTTAATATTAATCCTCAAAAAGATTTGTTTTTAAATTTTTGAAAAATATTGGACTGTGTTGGATCCTGCCTTATATTGTGTGGACATCAGGTAAAGGAAAGTTAGGTATAAAAAGGGGTTTACAGCCGGAATGTTTCTCATATTCTTGATTCTGGCCGCAAACCCTCCGACACTCTCTCTCCTCGAAAGAAAATTATCGATTTTTGCAAAATTACTCCGATAGTTTTGAAGGTATTGTGTTTTCGACCAAGAATATGCATTTCATTCAGTGATTAACCGTGTTTTGATGCTCAAATCGAAGAAAAACGATGTGTCGGAGTTTACGGTCGAAGCTTACGGCCATGAAGAGTTTGCGGCCGTAAACTTCCTTTGTGGTCATTAGCATACGGTCAAGGGTTTACGGCCGTAAACCCTCGTTGACCGCAAACTTTGACTTTGACCTAATTTTCAATTTTAAGAATTATTAATTCACTATTGGGCTCAAAATTAAATTATTTAAAACATTATTTGATTAAGCTTCTCTATTGCCTTACTTGGTGTGTTTTAGTGCAGATAAGATGGCAACCTTAAAATTTGCAGATATGCACAATCTGGTTATAGTTCTCGTTGATCCACCGTTGGCCCATGTGGACTTCAAATCGATGATTCACGGATTACAGGAATATTTTCTGGCCTCTGCCATCACTATGAACACGGTTGTCTACCATAAGATCATTCGGGAATTCTGGCAGACAACCAAAATGACAAGGGACGATAATGGAGCTGTCACTATGAATGCGATCATTCAGGGATGCAAGATTGTTATCAATGAGACCTTTGTGAGAGAGACTTTGCTAATCAATGATCTTCCGACCTTTCCCATGGAGATTGGTATTAGTGATGCTCAAAGAATATTATGGAAGATGGGATACGAGGGTGATTCTCCACCAACAATGAAGAAACTTATACCGCCCTATTGGAGATTTCTAGCCCACGTGTTCGTGAGCTGTATCTCCGGAAGAAGGTCAGGTGCCGATGAGACATCCCTGAGAAACACTGGCGCTATTGTTTCTCTTGCTGCGGGGATCATTTTCAACTTTTCTAGGTTTATTCTGGACGATTTTGTGGTGAAAATTAATGCCACTACTTGGGATAGTTTCTTAATGTACCCTCGGTTCTTTCAGCTCTTCATCAATAAGAACTTTCCCAATTGGTAAAGGATGGAGAAACACTCGATATGAAGTCTTTGGGTCCTCACACCATTGGACTCATTAAACAAAACCGCAAGGGGAAGGTGGTCTTTCAAGGGTTGTATCCATTGGTCAAGTTCGGACGATTTGCTGAACCGAACGAAGCAACCGAATCACATGGATCGGCAGACAAGATTTCATCAGAGCATACTTCATCGGAAAAGGTTATCTCAGAAGGAGATGTGATCGTTGTGTCAGATCAAGAAGGAGAAGAGACTGCTGCTCATGCTGTATTACTTGCAGAGGAGCATAACCTACAAAATGTTCAAGTTGAAGGAGATTACCATAAAGGATCTTCTAAGAACACTGTTGAGCCTAATCAATTTGAAGACCTTGATCTTACTGGATTTGATCAAGATGACATTCCTGAGACTTTTGGAAGAAATGATGACTTCTTAACAAGTGTAAATCTCAACACTTTGCTAGATAATGTTAGTGATGTTGCTATCCCAGCAACGGAGACAAGGGAAAAGGAAGACGTTTTCTATCCAACCCCTGCTTCTCAAGAGCAAGTGGTTGGTTCTTCAACTCCTACGGTGACAGTGTCAGGGATTCCTCCCCTTGACAGTGCATTGCCTATATCTGAACCACATCAAGATGATCAACAAACATACCATACTATGCAACCTCCATCAAAAAGAAGAAGAAGAGATCCTAAGGTCAGGCTTCTAGATTCTGGCCTATCTCAAGGCGTGCCTATTACTCCAACTACCACTCCGACTATCGTAACTGCAGAGCTATTTAGTGAAGGCCCTAGTACCGTTTTTGAAACCGGTGGCTCCTCTGTACCACCAGGGTTCTCTCCCCCAGGGGCAGATCTTGACGAGGCTTCCATACGTTTGGCTCAGTTTTTGGCTCAAGAGCAAACCACTGCAACTGCTTCTAAGGCCAAAGGGATCATTTTTAATGAAGGTCAATCTAGAGATGAAGATTATGTGATCGACGAACTTCAGAAAAGAGTAAATGTGCTGGATCAGAAAAACATTGAGCTCAGCATCCAAGTTGAAGATCTTCTAAGTGAGAATACAAATTTAAATATTCAAGTCTCTGATCTCAAAGAAGATGGAGCTACAAAGACCAAGCAGATCTATGAGCTCTAAGCTCATTTCAATCTTTTGACCTCCAGTTACTTTGATCTCAAGAAGAAACTTAAAGAAGATCTGGGTGTGAAGTACAAGACTACTGCTGATGAATATAGAATTAATCTTCACTCTTAGGCTCACCCCATTGCTATGCCAATTTCTGAGAACTCACGGGTCGTGAACCGCTTCGATGAAGAACCTAGCCATGCTCCTCATGTTGCAGAGATCATCAGAGACAGACAAGCTAAAGCGGCTGAGAAGGGACAACTCTTATTCAAGAGGAGTTCAGATAAAAATCCACCTGGGAACAAATCCACAATCACTATAATAGATCTCGAGGCCGCAAGGTTTAGAGACACGTATGGTGATAGGTTGGGTATTATATCTTGGGGTTTTCATGATCCCTTAAAAATGTGGATTGTACGGAGAAAGAGCGGTAATACAGAGCTGTACAAGGGCAGTCATGACTTTAATTCTTAGACCAGGGTGGATCTTTCAGAGTCGTCTCAATCTCCCTTCTCAAATCCAACAAACAATTAACAAGCAACCAACTTCAAACATTTCTTGGAAGATCAAGTGAAGAAGGGCTTCCCGTCAATGAAAACTATTGAATCTGTGATAAAGCGCTATCCATATATCATTGATCCTAAAACTGGTCATCCCCTCTAGGTGGTGATGTGGCCTGCTACAAATCAGGTCAAACAAATTCCAGTGCTTCAGAGTTATCCAGATGGATCCTTGAGTTCAATGCTTTACTGGGTATTTGATGAGACAACAACATTTGTTGTCATCAAGCTGAAGGAAGGATGCATTCATTTATATGACAAAAGGGATTTGTTCCAGTTTAGAAAATGGGACATTCATCTTTGAGCAATTTTCAGATCCAAGTTGCTAAGGAGATTTTCGAGTCGGCCACGAAAGAGTACACTGCGATGGTTGCTGAGATTATTAATAAGAGAATGTGGAATGGAGCTATGGGGCTAGATGATATAATGATCGTGGTTAAAGATTTACTTAAAGTTAGCACCAAACCAAGGGGGAGATTGAAGGATTTAATTAGTGGTTTGGTCTAGGCTTTCTATGTAATAGGTTCTTTTGGTCATTTGATAGCTTGTAGTAGTTTGTGTGGAGTTTACGGCTACTGTAATGAGTTTACGTCCGTAAACCTGTTTATGGCCGTAAACCCAAGGCCGGACCAAGTTAGTATATATAGAGGTGTGCTAGGTCTTTTTGTAGTTGTTGATGTCTCAGTATTCTCGACTGCTGTAAACCACAAGTTGTACCAGACGTTATTCTAATAGAAAAGCGTGTGCAAGCTTGTTTGATCTCGATTCTACTCGTTCTTTATTGCTAACTGATTGTATTTGTTGTTTGATCACTGGTAAGATCTGTTTCAGGACCTTACAACTTTTGGTCAATCTAAGGGTTTTAAGGTGTAGACTAAGAGAGTAATTCTTTTTTGTTGTACCTATCTTGTCTATGTGAGAGCTATTCTGTTAAGCTGCTATTGCGAGGTGAGTCTCCTCACTGTATTACCTATGTCATAGTGTGTGTATGTTAACTAGCTAGGTCTTATTTGCTATTTGTTGTTATGTGATATTGAGCTATTGGTAGCTCCATGGGATGCTATTATCCCAATTGGACTACTGTAGTCCCCATGATTGATGATAACCCATTGGGATTGTTGTTGGTCCACAGGGTGAACAGTTAGCCCATTGGGATTGCTGATAGTCCCTAGGGTTGCTGATAACCCATATCTGTTTTTTATGTTGTGTTGTATGTGATATTTTTGGGGAACTCACTATGCTTTGTGCTTACAGTTGTGGATTTAAATGTGTTTCATGTACTTTAGATGATCGTGGAAAGACGAATACTTGACTGTACACTCTCCTCGATTGCTTTCATGATTCCTCATTTTGTGATACTCTGATTTTTGGATGATTATATTTTGATGCTCATGATCTTTTGACTTGAGTTTCCTAAAAACTATGTTTTTACAAAATTTAAAAATGAAAAATTTGATTTCGATTTTTAGGATGTTACATCAGATCAAAGTCATTATGAAAATTAGTACCAAAATGGTTTTCATTAGGATTAAGTACTTCAATTTTTTTTTCATTCAACCATTCATGCAAATTAGTACTAAAGTGGTCTGTGTACATTGGAAGTACGCATCCGCATCTATATCGAATGTCGATGAACTCTGCATAATCAAACCAAGTGGATAGTAACCTCAATCCTTAAGGAAATCAAAACTTTGGCAAATAGGAGTACAACTTTGCACATTTCTCGTGTGTATATCTTTCTTGAAAATGAAAAATCATCTTTGCCCATTCTAGTAGAATTAACATCCTCGAACATATAATCTATACCATTAGAATAAGCAAAATGGTACATGGTAAATACTCTTTGTGTGTATACCATGTTTTATGTATTGATTGTTAACACACAACGAATGATAATGATGGTGAATGTTTTTTAGGAGAATGAGGAAGCAGAAGAATATGAATTGATCTATCATCAGACATTATTTACACATGTGGCACTATATTCCATTTAATGATTGGCCATGGGGTAACCATGTCACCCCTTCACAATTAAGCCGAAGAATGCTTTAAACCGTAATATTGGAGTTGAATGATATTTTAAACCAACAATGGAGTTTAAGCATTTACAAAACTAAAAAAATTCTCTAAGACCGGTTAAACCAATTCAGAAAAATATTTGATGTCCGAGTGACATTTTTTTTAATGAACTCACATAATATATTGTATCTAACGTTATATATATATATATATATATATATATATATATATATATATATATATATATATATATATATATATATATATATATATATATATATATATATATATATAGAAACAAAAAACTAACTAATCTACTCCTAAACAACCACCTATGTTTCCACCGAGACTTGAACTCCTAACCTCTCATATGAGATGGTCACTCCATACCACTAGGCCATTGGCCCTTTGGTGTGTGTGTGTATGTGTGTGTGTGTGTGTGTGTATATATATATATATTAGTGTTGTAAAAATCGGTCTAGGTGGTCGATTAATCGAGGATTAATCGCTAGGTGGTCTACAACTGAATAGGATTAAGGCTAATCGGTCGGCTTAATCGGTTTTGATCAAAGAGGGTCAAAGTCGGAGCTAGACGGTTCTAATCGGTCCTAGGAGGTCCTAATCGGCCAAAATTTCAAAATCAAATTTTTAAATATTAAACCAAAATTTTCAAATTTTCAAAAGTTCATAGTATTTCAATGTTAACCTAATATATAAAAAAATTTTAAAAAAATTAAAATTTAAAGTTTTTCTCCAAAATTTTCAAAATTTCTATGTTTTCAAATATACAAATATCCAAATTTAGTTTTCTTAAGATATATTAAAACTTGAATAACTTTTCTTATTAGTTGAATGATAAATTGTTGTGCTTGTTAAACTTATTATTAAACTTTTATGCTTATTTATTTATATTCTTATGATTAAAGTTAGATTTATAAATTTTTGAATAATTTTCTTAATAATTAATGTTCCCCGATTAATTCTTCGATTAATCCCCGCCTAGCAGATTAATCTCTAGACCCTAGTCCACCGACTAGCTAACGTCTAACGTTTTCTGCAGCCTTGATATATATATATATATATATATATATATATATATATATATATATATATATATATATATATATATATATATATATATATATATATATATATATATATATATAAGTACAATTTTGGTTCTTTCTAAAACAATTTATTACAAATATTATATGTATTTAATTTGGGATTTTATGACAAAGATTCAACTTATTTATCTGAATATTAATCGATTTTATTTATATTTTATTTTTAACGGATGGAATAAAAATAAGTAAAAGGAATAGGCCAGGTTAAAAGATATAAAAAAAATAGTAAATTATTTTTGGCCCATTAAATTGAATATTAAAATAATATAATTTATATAATGTAATAGTTATTATCAAAGTAGGATGGACAAGAAATGGCCAAACCCACTTGATGACATAGTGCTACCAAAAAGAGAAAAAAGTGTTAAAGTGCAAGTGAATAAATAGTATGTAAGTGGCCTTATGTACATTCCACAAGCCCATAAAATGTGTAGCCCCCCTTTTATTTTTCCAATTTTAATAAAACCGTAATCGGCCACGACTCACAACATACAACTTTTAGTGCATTAAATACAAGTTATTGAAGAATAGGTCCTTATTCAATAATTTATGATCAAGAATTACAGAATCACCGATAAAACTTCCAACGACTCTAAGCCATACAACAATGATGCTCTTGATAAAAGAATCAAATCCAACTAGGATTGTCACTAGGAGATGTCTTCTTCACACAATTACACTTCAAAAGAAAACATACCATATAATCATATACAATATAAGGAATCTATGAGATATAATACCCATTTAAGTTGTATATGATGAAGAGCAAATAATAACATATTTTCCTTTGTCATCATGATCTTGTCTGAAACAATAAAAGAATCCTTTTTTTAGGTAAGTTTTATATAAACAGCAAAATAAACGGGAGGTAAAGGGATTATACCATGAAATTTTGTTTTAAACAAATGGAAAAACTGCAAAAAGCTTTTTATTACATATTCACTTCGTAATCAATTTAGTATTTATGTATTTTTTTATTATTAAATCCAAAAAACCTTCAATTTAGCATTTTACAAAGTTAAGAGGTTACCCAACTATAAAAAATTACACTTTTTGCTTAGATTTCAAATTGTTTTACAAATTTGATCCAAATTTACACTTTTGATCCAAATTTTAAAATTTTGTTACAAATTTGGTACAAAAATTATATTTTTAGCCTAATTTTAGAATTTTGTTATGAATTTATCAGAACTTTAGTTTTTTATTTATTTATTTTTTTTAATTTTTTTTAACAATCATTTTTCTCAAAACATAAAAAATTAATACATTTTTTTCTTTATAAAATCATATTTATACAAAATGAAAACATATTTTCTCATAAAAATCTTATATTTTCTATATAAAAACTTTTTTTAAAAACTTTTATGCATACAAAATACCTATTTATAAAGTGAAGGTATTAACCATTAGGACTTAACACTTTAAGCATTTATATCCCCATATCATAAACATGTCTCTCATGCTTCATTATTTTTGAATAAACTAATAGAAAGCCCATACTTCTCTTCTTTTTATACAAATCTCGAAAATTGCATAAATAAGAGGAAAATTAGTTTAAATTTTATAAACTCAAGGTTTATAAAATATAAACTTTTTCTTTTGAGTAAATAATAAAAGGTTTTCAACTAGTCCAGAACTTTGTGCATTACTTATTAATTCATACCATATGAATATTGTAATTTTACTTGCTAATGAAAATTATTATTTGAATAAAATAATTTTTTTTAGTTTAAATATAAGAGTTTTATTGGATATCAATTAAAATCAATTTATAATAAATAATCAGTTGTATCAAGTTGTTGTTAATGTGACCCATTAGTATCATATGTTATTTAGCAATATCACTTTAATATGACTCTTGAGCATACTGGACCTTTCAATCTTCCACTTGCACAAGACTCATATTAGACTAATATAGTCAGTGGTGAACGTCTAACAACATATCACTGCCCCTAAGACCATATGACTTTTTTGTACTATTCTATCAACGCCCAATTTCCAAAAAGATCAAAGCTACAATTGGTATATAAGGTAAGTTTATAAGTTATCTATTTGCTACAAACATCATGTTAAACATGAGATTCAGATCCCGATCAATCTAATTTTTCGTTCAACTATTGGTAAGATGCCTTATATGTCTAACTCTCAACACATAAGAGGAACAAATCCCATCTTGACTACAAAGCGTCTTGCATAGTTCACACCATACCTTAAAATGTCTTTTATAACTGCCCGTTTAAGGATCATCATTTGACCATATCAAGCATAGTGCTCCCTACACTTAAGTCCCTCTATGTATCCCAGGTGTTAAGGATACAAAGATAGTACCTTTAACTAGAAATTATTCATGATAGTGATCCATAAGATGATCTTGATGCGGGTTAGTTCAATACCATTTCTCTGATAAGTACCTATGAAACTTGGGTACAACCCCTTGCGTAATTTCATCTAGTGAGAGTCAACCAATCCAATTAATATTATTCTTACTTCATAATTTCTCCCACAATTATAATTGACTTTGAACTTTTAGAATAATAACATTATTCATGGATTAAACATGTTAATATAGAACACAACAAGTATAAATGTGATGATTATATCCCAATACATCATAGCATTATCTAATAGTTGTTGTTATAATGTTCCAATATCCAAATACTAAATCCAAATCAAAAACCCATTTCTCGAATAATAAAGTCTTACAGCTGAAGTGTGACCATTCATACTTAGCTCAAAAGAATGACTTTTTATCAATGGATCTGACAAAATTTAATCTGTTTGAATTATGTAAATACTATCATCGCCATACTTAACTTTACTCTAAGTATAGTTAAATATCTTGGAGAATATTATTGGTGTTCTTTTGTGACAAAATCTCTTAGCTAGATTAAGTATACTCTTGAAGTCATAAGGATTTCTATGTGATCTTTGAATGACTGAAATCAACATAGTTTTTCAATGATCAGATTCATCCAATCATATTTGAATTCAACTTCTAAAGTAGCGTATTCTTATTTTATAGTAAATTGTGTGGAAATCATATTTGGACCTCATTCCAACAAAACTTATCCTTCATTCTATAATGATGTCAAAATCAAATTATAATTCATAATTATTTATTTTTGTTTAGAAATTAACATCTCGTGTAGATCTTTCCACAAAGATGCTTTCTAAACTGAGTGTCTCATACACATTCTCTTAGTTCTTCTAAGGTACTCTTAGAATGCTCTCTTAGTCATCTAGTGACTTAACCATGTTTTTAATTAGTAACCTATGATATGTTTACAACATGAACAAATGCCATTTCCTATGCATAATATGGTGTAAATGATGCATTCATTTGCCAAGAAAATAGAATATAAATCATTTAATCTAGTTCAAACCTATGAGAAATGTACTTTTGAGGCTAGCTCAAAATGATGCGATATGACAATGCCAAGAATTCTCCAAAAGAATCTTGTGTGTTGATCCCTTTCAAGATATTGCCAATATATGTATAAGGACATGAAACTTTTAACATTCATCCCTTATAGATTTTACATTCCAAGAATGTATCTTGTCCTTCCTAAGTCTTTCATTTAGACACACCTTCCGAGTCAAGGTGAAAACAACATTGCTTAGTCAGAATGTAATTTCAAATGATTAAGTATGTCTTATTCATACAAGATTAGGAATTTCACTATGCTCCTACTAGTTCTTAGTAAACACACACGTTCTATTCATTTTGATATAAAAACATACACCTTGTGGTTTTACACAAAATGATAATTGTAACATTGAGATGTTTGCTTTATATCAGCAAGTGGGTCTCCAGCTTTATACATTTTGTTTAGGATAACATGGATTAAGAAAACCTCTAGGCTAAGATATATATATATATATATATATATATATATATATATATATATATATATATATATATATATATATATATATATATATCTTCTAGTAGATGTCTATTAAGAAAAATGGTTTTTCTTCAAATCTATTTGCTATATCTCATATTAAGAATATTAATTTAGAGTAAATAATATCATTGTTAATCTAATCATAACTACTTGTGAAAAATGTTTGATCACACTCAATGTCATGAGTATGATGAGGACCATAATCAATGACATGATTATGAGAAAATCCTTTTACTACAAGTCTTGGTTTAAATGTGTATAGTTATCCATGTAATTTATTCTTTCTAGAAGAATCATTTACTTATTCTATCCTTGCTATATGGATAAAGTTTAATCAATCTCGTAGTTGATTCTCATACATGGATTACATCTCATGTTCATGACTCTAAGTCATTTATCAGATTTGAGATCTAACATAGTGTCTTGGTATTTGATGGATTTTCCAGAAACCATCAATTTTGTAACACCGTAAATTTCAAAACAAAATTTTTAAATTTTCGTAAAACATAATTCAGTTAATATTCATAAAACAACCATATTAATTATCCAACTCAAGTCAATACAAAATCCCAAGATCACAAATGTATAAACTCCGTGTGTGTACGGATCAAGCCGACGCCTTCCCGCGGTCGTCACTAGTACCTGAAACAATAACATCAATCACTGTAAGTACAAAGCTTAGTGAGTTCCCCAAAATACCACATATAACACATATTAGCCACTCGAGGCTATAACTCTGTGGGTTCGTGCACCCAAACTCTGTGAACCCTCAGGTTCTAACTCTGTAAACATGCACAACATAAATCACATAGAAATAATGCAGTACAACACATCACATACATAGAATACAAATACTCTATCACATAACTCTAGTTACCTACTCAAGGTAAAGTATAGTGAGAAGACTCACCTCGCGTATCTCGGTATCTCACGAATCCTGGTAATCCCTCGTGCTCGATCCTCCAAGCTCTAATCCTCCTATTACATCATATGTCTCTGATTAACACTTTATATCCCTAAGGTTGACTATCCCTAAGAAGTCAACACAGGTCAACTCCGGTCAACGGTCAACGGTCAATGGTCAACTTTGACCGGACTCGACGAGTGCGCTATGGCGGCTCGGCGAGTCTAGATGTTTTCACCAACTCTCTAGGCTTCCCTTCCTACACGTCGAGTACTCCCCCTGACTCGACGAGTTCTACCTGGAAGAATTGCGGGGCCACCCCGACTCAACTCGCCGAGTCTCAAGAACAACCCGGCGAGTCCCAGTCCGACTCAGTTCACATGTCGACCCTCTCTAACTCACCCTAACTCACTGAGTCAACCTATGACTCGACTGGACCACTCACTGAGCGAACTCAAGGCAATCTTCAAACTACTCCCCGAGTCTGTTCATCGGACTCGGCGAGTCCATGCCATGCAACCACTCCAATTTGCTTCTAAGGTCAGATCTGCTTCCACAATTTATAGATCTGGCCCTCCTAGACTGATTCATCACGTAAAGCCCCTAGATTGGTGTCCATAACACACCCCATGGCTCATAAATAGCATTTTGACCTAAGGCATAAGGATTCCAATCCAAAACCTCCATTGATTCCCAAAAAGCTTGGGCAAAGGGACACTCTGGACCTCCAAGGGTCCAGATCTATGGTTTAAATCACTTAAGGGACCAAGGGAGCACTAGATCTAGCCACAAGAGGGTTCAACAAACCCTAAATCAAAATAAACATCAACATGGAAGAGGATAGCTCGAAAGTATTACCACAATAGTGATGCTCTGGACTCCAAACTCTCAGAAAATGGCTCCACTTGCTTTCCCTTAGCTGGTTCTCCCTTTCCTTGCAAAAATGACACTTCCAAGATCAATAATGGCCTCCAACTTTGCTCCAAACGCTCACACTCGATTAGGGTTTCACTCAAGGGACTGGTAAGCACAAATGACGGCCATAAGGCCCTTTAAATAGGTCCCAAACCCGAGAAATTAGGGTTTCATTACACAGCGCGGACTCGCCGAGTCTATATCCTGGACTCACCGAGTCCAGGCGCGATCCCGCGACCAGATCCGCGATCCTACTCGGCGAGTTTGAGCTCTAACTCACCGAGTCCCCTCTCAGAACACCAAAACCATAAACATAAAAGATACCTGGAAATCCGGCTGTTACAACTCTCCCCCACTAGAACTAGACTTCGCCCTCGAAGTCTCGCTCTGGAAATAGCTCCGGATGCTGCTCCTGCATCACACGCTCTGGCTCCCAGGTCATCTCCGATCCCTTCGGTGTTGCCACTGAACCAACACCAGAGGTACCTCCTTATTCCTCAGAACCTTGATATTCCGATCTCTGATGGCTACTGGTCTCTCGGCATAATTCAGGCTTGCATCCACTTGAATATCCTCTAATGGAACCACTGCCGATTCATCAGCTATACACTTCCTCAACTGCGACACATGAAAAGTGTCGTGGATCTGCCCCAACTCTGCTGGCAACTCCAAATGATAGGCTACCCGGCCTACCCTCGCAATCACACGAAATGGTCCAATAAACCGAGGCCCCAACTTGCCCCTCTTCCTGAATCGAATCACTCCTTTCCAAGGAGAAACCTTCAGAAGAACAAAGTCACCGACCTGAAACTCAAGCTCGGACCGGTGTATGTCTGCATAACTCTTCTGTCGGCTCTGGGCGGTCAATAACCTTTGTCTGATCTGCTATATCTGCTCTGTCGTCTGAATCACGATCTCTGTACTGCCCATCACTCTCTGCCCAACCTCTCTCCAACAAATGGGGGTCCGACACCTCCTACCATACAACAGCTCAAAGGGCGGCATACCAATGCTCGAATGATGGCTGTTATTGTAGGAAAACTCTGCCAAGGGTAAATACGCATCCCAGCTACCCCCGAAATCCAGCACACATGCTCGAAGCATGTCCTCAAGTGTCTGAATCGTCCGCTCACTCTGGTCGTCTGTCTGGGGATGATATGCGGTACTAAAATGCAATCTAGTACCCAACTCCTCATGAAATTTCTTCCAGAATCTGGAAGTGAAACGCACATCGCGGTCCGAAACAATCGAGATCGGCACCCCATGTCGAGATACCACTTCTCTCACATAAACCTCCGCCAACTTCTCCGCTGAAGAACTCTCCCTGATGGCAAGGAAGTGAGCGCTCTTCGTCAACCTATCCACAATCACCCAAATTGCATCAACTCCTCTGGTAGTCCTCGACAATTTGGTGATGAAATCCATAGTGTTCTGTTCCCACTTCCACTCAGGAACCTCCAATGGCTGCAACTTGCCATGCGGTCTCTGGTGCTCGGCCTTAACCCTTTGGCAGGTCAAACACCTCTCGACAAACCATGCGACGTCCCTCTTCATACAGGGCCACCAATACTCTTTCCTCAAATCCAAATACATTTTCGTAGCCCCGGGGTGGATCGAAAATTTCGATCGATGCGCTTCCTCCATCAAAGTAGTACGCGTACCACCCACAAACGGTACCCAAATCCGACCCTGAAAAGTCCTAAGCCCTCGACCATCCGAAACGAACTCTGAAACCAAACCAACAACCCGTTCCCTCTTCTACATCTCCGGTTGCACAGCCTCGGCCTGTGCCCCACGAATGGCATCCAGTACTGGAGCTATCACGGTCAATCTCATACCTACATCTCGCAGTGGAGTACTCTCCGCCCTGCGGCTCAACGCATCAGCTACCACATTAGCCTTGCCCGGGTGGTACAGGATCTCACAATCATAATCCTTGACCACATCCAACCACCTCCTCTGTCGCGTATTTAGGTTGGGCTGATCCATCAAGTACTTCAAACTCTTATGGTCCGTGTATATCGTACAACGAACCCCATACAGGTAGTGACGCCAAATCTTGAGGGCGAACACTACTGCCCCCAACTCTAGATCATGCGTGGGATATCTCGTCTCATGAGGCTTCAACTGCCTCGATGCATATGCTATCACATGCCCTTTCTGCATTAGTATCACACCCAGCCCTAAAATCGATGCATCACAAAATACTACAAAATCTTCCATCCCTTCCAGAAGAGCTAATACCGGGGCTTCGCACAACCTTTGGTGAAGCGTCTCAAAGGAGGTCTGCTGCTCGGGACCCCATGAAAATGCAACACCCTTTCGGGTCAATCTGGTGAGTGGCACTGCGATCTTGGAGAAATCCTTGATAAATCTCCGATAATTCCCTGCCAACCCAAGGAAGCTCCTGATCTCAGAGGGTGACTTCGGCACCTCCCAACTCATCACTGCCTCAACCTTGGCCGGATCGACTAATATCCCTTCCTGATTAACAAGATGTCCTAGAAATTGGACCTCCCGCAACCAGAAATCACACTTGGAAAACTTTGCATAAAGTTTCTCCGATCTCAAAACCCCAAGGACTTCCCTCAAATGCTCCTCATGCTGCTCTCTAGATTTCGAATATACCAAAATATCATCGATAAATACAATCACCGACCGATCCAACATCAGCCTGCATACCTTGTTCATGAGATCCATGAACACAGCCGGGGCATTGGTGAGCCCAAAAGGTATCACCACAAACTCATAATGCCTATATCGCGTCCTGAACGCTATCTTCTGGACGTCCTCATCCCGCACTCTCACGTGATGATAGCCCGACCTCAAATCGATATTGGAGAACCAAGATGCTCCCTGTAACTGATCGAATAAATCGTCGATCCTCGGCAACGGGTAACGGTTCTTGACCGTCAGCTTGTTCAATTCTCGGTAATCAATACACATTCGATGTGAACCGTCCTTCTTCTTTACAAACAGAATGGGCGCTCCCCACGGTGAGCTACTCGGCCGAATAAACCCCTTCCCCAGCAGCTCCTGAAGCTGCGAGGATAACTTTTGCATCTCTGGAGGTGCAAGACGATAAGGCACCTTAGTGATAGGCGCGGCCCCTGGAACCAAATCAATACTGAACTCTACTTGCCTCATGGGAGGCACACCCGATAACTCCTCAGGAAAAACATCTGGAAACTCATGCACCACCGGAACCTCCTCCACTGAACTCAGTCTCTCGGAAGCCACCCGTGTATCCATCACATATGCCACGAAACCCTTACAGCCCTGCTGTAGACACTGCCTCGCCCTAGCGGCTGAACAAAAGGCTGATCCTGAATGTGTACCCTCGCCGTACACTGAAAGAACTCCCCCATTAGGGTCTCGTATGGTCACCAGCTGACGCTCACAGTCGATAACCGCGCCAAATCGGCTCAACCAGTCCATGCCCATAATGACACAGACATCACCCATCGCAATAGGAATCAGATCAATCGGAAAATCAACCCCAAAAATCTCTAACACACATCCCCGGAGAACCTCCATGGCACAAATCACTCTATCGGCAGCTATGGAAACCCTCAGAGGCCGACTCAATGCCTCACGACTAACACTGATATGCTGACTAAAGGCCAAAGATACAAAAAATCGACTCGCACCCGAGTCAAATAACACTAAAGCAGGCACAGAGTTCACAAGGAAGGTACCTACACATAAACTAATATAAGCATAATATCTCAACATCAAAATAAATACATGAAAGGAAACGTACCAGCCACAACATCGGGTGCGGTGCGGACCTCCTCCGCAGTCAGCTGAAAGGCTCTCCCTTGAGCTCTCGGCGCCTCGGCCTTCACAGGCCGACTCTCTGTAGCTCTGATGGCAGCAGGTGCAGATCCATGAGATGCTCCGCGCAACTGCGGACACTCCGCCTTCTAGTGTCCGGTCTGGTTGCAGTGAAAACACACTGTAAACCCCTTGGGGCAGTCCTTGGCCATATGCCCCTCCTTGCCACATTTGTAGCAAGATCACGCTCGACAGACTCCATCATGACCCTTTCCGCACTTCCCGCAAGTGCGGCCCTTCTGGCTCCCTGGTTTGGTATCAGCGGGCTTGGCCCGCTTGGCTGCCGGCTGAGACTGTGCCGGTCGCCGATCCCTCCCCTGAGACTCCGCCTCCTCCCTGGCCTGAGTCTCAAGCTCAATCTCCCTCTTCCGGGCATTTGCCTGAAGCTCAGCAAATGTCCGGTATGAGGAGTTCGCGGCGAACTCCCGAATGTCCCGTCTCAAAATGCTCAAGTAGCAGCTCATACGTGCCTGCTCAGTGGACACGTGCTCAGGGCAGAACATCGCCCTCTCATGGAACATCCTCGTGATCGCTGTAACTGACTCAGAGGGTCAGAAACTCCTGTGCCAAACGCTCCCTCTCCACCTGGGGAACGTACTCATCCCGGAACATGGTAGTGAACCTCTCCCAGGTTACCACCGAAAGCTCAACAGGCGTATAATGCGCCGTCACAAACTTCCACCAGTCCTTCGCTCCCAAGCGAAGCTGGTTCAGCGCGAACCGAATCTTCAGATGCTCAGGAGATGAGCAAGTGAAGAAGCACCCCTCTATATCAGATATCCACCTCATAGCTGCCACCGGATCCTGTGTCCCATCAAACTCTGGTGGTTTGGTGTTGCTGAACTCCCGAAACAGCAACGCATCACCTCCCTGGGGTCTCGCAGCAGCGATCGTTGCGGTAGCCGCTGCAATAGCAGCCTCAGAAAGAGCGGCATAACGCTCGTCAAACGTCTCAATCAGTGCGGTCTTAATAGACCCGAACATCTCTGGTATCTCTGCTCTGATGACCGCAACCACCTCCTCATGGATGATCTGCCGAATCTCCTCATCACTAGCCCCGACGCCCTCCGGCATATGACGTGTCCTCACCATGATCAACCTCTGTAATACAACATACGATAAATTAGAATCCGCTCGAGCATACTCACACTCGACAATCCATCCCTCCTTGATTCTTGGTATCCCAAAGATTCTTATTTGGACCGTGCACCGCCCCGGTGCTTTCAGTAGTACGGGCCCAATACTATTGTCCACACCGTCTCAGTACACACCCCAAATCTTCCTCTTCGGATCCCAAATCCCAAGTACTCTATCATGCGTAGACCACTCTCTAATAGATCTCTCATAAGCCCCTTGCTGCTACCTACTCACTCTCAAGCATCTCATAGCAGCTCACCTCTCCCTAGACTAAGGCATCACAAATCAGGCCACTCTAGTCCTAATAGTAATACCT
Source organism: Lactuca saligna (assembly GCF_052625555.1). Lineage (NCBI taxonomy): Eukaryota > Viridiplantae > Streptophyta > Magnoliopsida > Asterales > Asteraceae > Lactuca > Lactuca saligna. Next base: position 101,032,794 of record NC_136424.1, on the reverse strand, counting down.
AGCCTACTCTAGCATGCAAATACATCATATCAATATCAATATTACATAATATAAAGGTATTTTGGGAAATCACCGTTCGGGCGCTGACTGATCGTACACACGTTTCTTCCTTGAATTTGTTTCTTTTTCAAGAAAATCTTTTACTCTTAGAAAAGTTAAGTTTTCTTTTGAAAATATTTTTCCAAATCCTCAGTTTGAGTTCAAATACTCCCGAAGGTGTACCCGAATCCTTCAAACCAAGGCTCTGATACCAAATTGTAACACCGTAAATTTCAAAACAAAATTTTCAAATTTTCGTAAAACATAATTCAATTAATATTCATAAAACAACCATATTAATTATCCAACTCAAGTCAATACAAAATCCCAAGATTACAAATGTGTAAACTCCGTGTGTGTGTACGGATCAAGCCGGCGCCTTCCCGCGGTCGTCACTAGTACCTGAAACAATAACATCAAACACTGTAAGCACAAAGCTTAGTAAGTTCCCCAAAATACCACATATAACACATATTAGCCACTCAAGGCTGTAACTTTGTGGGTCCGTGCACCCAAACTCTGTGAACCCTCAGGTTCTAACTCTGTAATTATGCACAACATAAATCACATAGAAATAATGCAGTACAACACATCACATACATAGCATACAAATACTCTATCACATAACTCTGGTTACCTACTCAAGGTAAAGTATAGTGAGAAGACTCACCTCGCGTATCTTGATATCTCACGAATCCTGGTAATCCCTCGTGCTCGATCCTCCGAGCTCTAATCCTCCTATAACATCATATGTCTCTGATTAACACTTTATATCCCTAAGATTGACTATCCCTAAGAAGTCAACACAGGTCAACTCCGGTCAATGGTCAACGGTCAATGGTCAAATTTAACCGGACTCGGCGAGTGCGCTATGGCGACTCGGTGAGTCTAGACGTTTTCACCAACTCTCTAGGCTTCCCTTCCTACACGTCGAGTACTCCCACTGACTCGACGAGTTCTACCTGGAAGAATCGCGGGGCCACCCCGACTCAACTCGCCGAGTCTCAAGAACAACTCGGCGAGTCCCAGTCCGACTGAGTTCACATGTCGACCCTCTCTAACTCACCCTGACTCACTGAGTTAACCTATGACTCGACTGGACCACTCACTGAGCGAACTCAAGGCAATCTTCAAACTACTCGCTGAGCCTGTTCATCGGACTCGGCGAGTCCATGCCATGCAACCACTCCAATTTGCTTCTAAGGTTAGATCTGCTTCCACAACAACTAATAGATCTGGCCTTCCTAGACTGATTCATCATGTAAATCCCCTAGCTTGGTGTCCATAACACACCCCATGGCTCATAAATAGCATTTTGACCTAAGGCATAAGGATTCCAATCCAAAACCTCCATTGATTCCCAAAAAGCTTGGGCAAAGGGACACTCTGGACCTCTAAGGGTCCAGATCTATGGTTTAAATCACTTAAGGGACCAAGGGAGCACTAGATCTAGCCACAAGAGGGTTCAACAAACCCTAAATCAAAATAAACATCAACATGGAAGAGGATAGCTCGAAATTATTACCACAATAGTGATGCTCTGGACTCCAAACTCTCAGAAAATGGCTCCACTTGCTTTCCCTTAGCTGGTTCTCCCCTTCCTTGCAAAAATGAAACCTCCAAGATCAATAATGGCCTCCTACTTTGCTGCAAACGCTCACACTCGATTAGGGTTTCACTCAAGGGACTGGTGAGCACAAATGACGACCATAAGTCTCTTTAAATAGGTCCCAAACCCAAGAAATTAGGGTTTCATTACACAGCGCGGACTCGCCATGTCAATATCCTGGACTCGCCGAGTCTAGGCGCGATCCCACGACCAGATCCGTGATCCTACTCGGCGAGTCTGAGCTCCAACTCGCCGAGTCCCCTCTCAGAACACCAAAATCATAAACATAAAAGATACATGGAAATCCGGCTGTTACATAAAAGCTCATCAATGAGAGATTCAACATTTCTCAAGTCATAGATGATTTCTACCACTAATGCGAACAATTTGTGTTTGTGAATAGGTATTATTCAAGTTTAACGATTCTCGTTAAGACTAGCACCAACTATTACTACATAAGGTTATGGTTCTTGAGCTGCTTCAAGTTCCTTGTACCTCCCACTTGCTTTGTCAATAGAAGCTTGCTTTCTACTTAGATTTCACAAGAATAAGAGAACTTATTCTTGGTGGGTTTGCATATAATAGTCTAAGCCACATTGAGAGTATTACACAAATATGTATTTAGTAGATTTTGGGTTTAGAAGCTTTAGCCCAACATCGGCTTTAAACCCATAAAACATTAAGCAAGATGAGGATGGATCCCTTCCATGATAAATCTTATAAAATATTTAATCTACTTATTAGTTGTTATTTTTATGCAAGATACAATTAATAGTGATTGAAGTTTTATCCCAAAAAAGATTAAAGGGGGATACTTCTACCGATTAGAAAGTAAATCATACCAAGTAAGATTTAATTCATCCTCTATTATCATTAATACCTTAGATGGTTCTTACCGGTTTATATCTTAACTTTTGAAACCTTCAACAAAGATCTCACAATTATGCTTTACAATGTAAAATATAATAAAACTACTATAGTTGTTAATAAAGTTGATTTGATATCTTGTGCTTAATCTCAGACATTCATTAGAAAGGAAGTCATACACTAAAGTGTATAGTTCCTTAATTATTTTCTCTACACTTTAGTGAAAATATCATTAGGAATCCTTTAAATATAAATAGCATCCACATATGTCAAATAAACTACATTATTTTCCTTCAAAGATCCCTTTCTTGAAGTTGGAATATGTGAATGTCATTTATATAATAAAAATAACAATGTCAAAGACGAGTTTGATTTAAAACAAGTTTAAGTTAAAAGTGTTTGCATATAGAACTTTAAATTTGTTCACGAAATATTAATATTTACTTCACAGTTCTATTAAAAGATCTAGTCTCATAAATAGAAGTTAATCATTTCAAAATATGAATATTATCGTTATGAAAAACGATTAAGTAAACTATCAAACACTTGAATAAAATAACTGAGACATCAATTTAGGCATGCTAAATTAAAACATACTTTGTTCCAAAACAAATATTATTTTACATTACAAATAATTTATGTTCTAAGCATAAATAAGAAACTAAACTCTGAGAGTGTAGTTCCAACTTGATTGTGCTAAGCTAGTTACTCTTCAATAAATATTTGCAAGTCATTTACAAATACTAGATTAACATTTAAGTACCAAGTACTTAAGTGTTATATGAAAAGTATGAGTTCTATCTAGTAAATACTAGAAGTCCTAATCTCTTCCAGACTTTCTTTCCAAATAGGAGGAGTAAATCTTCTTCTAGTGTCTAGTTTCTTCATAAAAGAAACAAGATCCATCTATATGGACTTTAGTAGATTTCTTGGGCTTAAAGGTGTTTAGTCTAAAAATCATGGGCCTCCTGGATCACACAAGCTGATTCTTTTAACCTTGCATTATTCCAATGTTTAAACTAGCTTTAAATAAAATATCAGTGTATTTACTGTAATATTGCTTGACCTGTTATATAATCATATATATATATATATATATATATATATATATATATATATATATATATATATATATATATATATATATATGGTTAAACTATCCAAGACTACCTAGAAATCATGAATAACTATACCTAACTTGATGTTAGAAGCATCTTAAGCATCACAGTGATGCCTTTACTTGGTCTCATCATCAGGTTCATTGCTCAAAGCAAATAGTTTAGTACTATGACCTTTAAGTGTATGCAATTTCATATCTCTTACGAGATTCCATGAACCCATTCATTGAAGTTGTATCTAGTGAATGTTATTGTTTCATTAAGTCATTAAATAAAATAACAATTCATGATAATAAGAATGGATTATTTAACTACAAAATTTTTAAAAAATTTCATTTATTATTTTTAATATTTAATCTTCATTAATTAATACCCTTTTCATTTCCAAAAACATTAATTATCAAAGTCTAGGATCCAAGTTGCAAAACAAATAAATGGTTAGGTATCCTTTATCCCATCCATTTGAATTCAACTCGGTAAATATCGATTATCAATTATATCTTACTATATAATTCCTAGATTTGTGAGATCATTATAACAAATTAAATTAGACATGTTTGATCCATCTATGCCTTGGAACTCTCTTGCTTAGATATCCTTTATCATAAAAGATTTCCGATCAAATTGTCCAATTTGAAGAACTTGTGTAATCGGCCTATAACTTGCTTATAGAAATCGCCAAGACACCCCGACCATCAAAAGGCAACACTAAGCGGTTAGGTATCCTTTATCCCACTAGTGAATACAAGAGATGTGCGAGTGTTTTTCAAAAGGATTGCACAGATATGAGGTTTGTAAAATATGGTTATTTATATGTTTTATAATTCTAGTGTAAAAACATATGATATCATGGTTATTACATTCATATAATAAACCATGGTATCAATTTTCAAAACAAAATTACCTTTAAAGCTTCTATATAAAAAGCTAGTTTTTTATATAATTTGATGCAATTCAATTTTAATAACCGGTATTAAGTTTGAATGCATTTGAACATTTTATTTCTTTAATAAAACTTCATTTTATTACTTATATATACAGAGTTTGTATAAGTTACAAAAATCACAATTTTAAAAATTAATGGAGTATTTCAAAATTTACTGTTATTAACAATTTTATAAAACCGTGTTTTGTTTTTAAAATAATAACTTGTTATATCTTATGTCCAATTTTGAAAACCCAAACTCTATGTGATGTTTATTTTGTCCAAAATTATTTTATCCCATGAAAAACTAATTGATCAACTACACACAATAATTGCATAAAATAAACCACACAAAGATTCATAAAAGATATGTACATAAACATAACTAATTAATGATATTTTTGTGAGCCAACACAAAAATACCAAGTCCATTCCTAAAGTGACATTTAAAGGGACCAATAATCTTCTTGCAATGTTGTTATAGAAGCTCCCACTTGAGTAAATACACATTGCTTGCAAAAATTTTGAAAGACCTCTTTCAAGGAAAAACTGCAGCTTTCATGACACTTTCCAGAAGGTGTCATCTTTCTGTTTAGGACTTGTTCAGCACATGTAAAACATACATGACACTTTTCAGAAAGTGTCATCTTTCTGTCCAGCACATGTTCAACTAGGAAATTTTCCTTTTTGTCTTCAAAATATGGCCCAAACTTCATTTCTTGTTACATCTTTGCACACATAAAGTATTCCTAAAAACTAATCTACTAGTTTACAAAAATAAAAAAGAAAAACTAATCTATTTAATTATTACATATCATATTAACAAATAAATTATTACAACCATTTTATAACAAAAATAACCAACAGAACAACATAACAACACATTGGTCCTTGGCTAGTTTATCCACATCATATAAATCAATGTACACATCAAACAACCTTTGTTCTTTTAAGAAAACTTTAAATGACAAAGGATGCATGAAACTTTTGTCACATAAAATAACAAAGGAAGTTGTCATAAAAAATATGTATGGACTTATTTTTATACAAAAACAATTTATCTATATTCTCCAAAAACTAAGATTTCCAAATATCAAAAAATTTAACCAAACTTGCAAAATGGCTCTGATACAAATTGTTGGGTTTTAGTTCTAAAATAGTTTCATAAACTAGAAAAATATGGCAACGGAAGACTTTAATTTTTAAAATAACATAAACATTTTATACCCACCAAGGATCTTCTTGAAAGTTATAGAAACATTAAAACACCAACCAAAGAAGAGGTGAAGAAATAACAACATTTGTAGTTCATTGGGTCCTCTTAGGAGCCTTGAAAGTTGATGAAGAATTTGGAACCTTTAAGACACCAACAATGACTCAGCTTGATGTAGATGCTAGTCTAAAACTCTTAAACCCTTAAGCTTTATGTTCATAACCAATATGAACTTTAATAGGGCATGAAGATGCAAGTGTTCTTCAAGTTTTCTAACAAAAAATAGAGAAAAATAGAGAAGAGAAGGAGGATTCGGATTTTGCATCATGAAAGGAATGAGCAATCCAGCCAAATGCAAGCTCTCTTTATTTATATGCATAAAGTGAATGTATTAACCATTAGGTCTTAACACTTTAAGCACACATGTCCCCATGTCATAAATATGTCTCCTATGCTTCATTATTTTTTAATAAACTAATGGAAGGCCCATACTTTTCTTCTTTTTATGCAAATCTCGAAAATTGCATAAAGAAGAGGAAAGTTAGATTAAATTTTATAAACTCAAGGTTTATAAAATATAAAATTTGGCTTTTGAGTAAAAGACAAAAGGTTTTTAACTAGTCCAAAAAGTTGTGCATGACTTATTATTTCATACCGTATGAATTATGTAATGTTAATTGCTAAGAAAAATTATTATTTTCATGAAATAAATAATTCACAATTTAATTATAAGAGTTTTATTGAATATTTATTAATTTCTAATAAATAATCAATTTTATCAAGTTGTTGTTAGTGTGACCTATTAGTATCATATGTTATTTAGCAATATCACTTTAATATGACTATTGAGCATATTGAACCTTTCAGTTTTGTAAAAATATATGCGAATTCATCTGCGGTTTTTACAAAATGTACTTCGATATTGCCATCCTCAACATGATCTTTCATGAAGTGGTATCGAAGTGCAATATGTTTCATTTTTGAATGTTGAATTGGATTATGAAAATGCGAATCACTATTTGAGAATCACAAAAAAAGTATATATTCTTCATATATATATATATATATATATATATATATATATATATATATATATATATATATATATATATATATATATATATATATAGCATAGTCACACAATTGAATTTGAATCCAGATCACTTGCGAGGTACAGCCAACAACAACAATATATGCAGCCTCAACTGTGGAAATCGATACACATGTCTACTTTGTTGATTGCCAACTCACAAGCTATCCATCTAAGAATTGAATTCCTCCTGATGTGCTTTTGCGATCCAATTGACAACCCCCTAGATCAACATTAGAAAATGCTTGAATAAAGAATATTGCGTTGGATGAAACCACAATCCAAGAGTCGGTGTTCGATTTAGATATCAAAAAATATTCTTATCCGCTGTGAGATGTGGTTCTCTGGGATTCGCTTGGTAACTGCACAGTTACACACCGAAAACATAATATCAGTTCGAATTGTTGTTATATACAATAACGAACCAATAATGATTCGATATGTTTTTAGATTAACATACAGTTTATCTAATGAAGGAGTTAAACGAGTGACGACTGGAATGGAACCTTCACATTAGAGAAATTTGTCATTCTAAAACGTTCAAACAGGTTTTGCGTGTAGCTTTCTTGATTATTAAAGATTCATTTGCAACTTTTATGAATGTTCAATCCTAAGAAATTATTGATTTTTCCCATCATACTCATCTCAAATTAACTCTTCTTCAAATTTCATAATGGTATAAATCCTGTATTTTGGAAACTACTAAGTGAGATGTTAATTGGGTACTTACTAATTAGTAGGATGATGGCAGTGTGCCTTTAGGCCTATTGGATGTTTGTCGGGAGTCTTCATAATTATGGTTAGGTGATCGCAAGAATGGTGAGGAGTCGTGAGATTCTCATCCCAATGGTTGGATGGTGTCACGGCGAGTCGTGAGCCATCATGGATTTCACTTTTGTGATTGGGGCTGGTAGTTGTGTAGTGGAGACCCACATTTTGGTTTGTTAATCATGAGGCATTGATAGGTGTTTGAGTTGTGTAGTGCTGTTGCTGGTGATTCATTGATCGATAGGTTGGGTTGAGCAGTTGTAGGGTGTTGAATTGTTAGAAAAGTCATGATGGATAATTAGCAAATCATTATCAAGATTATTCTTAGTGGATTCGTGTTCATTTTATGATAATGTTATGTGAGAGTTATCTTACTATATTACCTATGTCATAGTAGCTGATAGTTGTTATGAGTATTTTCTGAGTCACTGATAACTCTAGGATTGCTGATAGTCCTCAGGACAACTAATAGTCACAGGGTTACTAACAACCCATAGTTGTTTGGATTGATATAGGGATAGTGTTATGTCAGTTAGAATACCAAGAGGTCAGTGATGCGGGTGGTTATAAGTCTCTTGGGTGTCTCAGATGATGAGTGTGCACCTGAACTGCTTTGGGAGATTGGATTTCATAAAAGTGTGTTTTTTAACATGGTTCACAATTAGTTATCCAAGACTTGTCAGGAAGTCAAGTGTGCAATTGAGGACTTTTGGCCGATGTTCGAATTTAGGATGGGTTGGACTCTTTATCATAATGTGTTTAGGGTTTTATGCATCTATTAGCAATGTTCCTGGTTAGGGACTTGGGGCATGTATGACGAATGGATTATTATCAATCATCATGTATGTCTTTAGATCTTAGACTATGGGGCTTCCAGTTTTTTGTTGTACATTGATGAGGATGGATAGTAGGTCTAGTTTTGGGAATTTTCATTTAAGTGGTTTTCGCTATGAGTAGGGTCTTTATTGCAGTTGAGTGTTTCAAGTAACTGGGTTATTGTTGGCATTAGTCGGGTTCTGGATGGTCTCTCGAGTTGAATATGGATGCGTTGATTGTTTGAAGTGGTTGGATGTAGCATATGGATTGTGTGACATACCCCATTTTTCAAAACCAAATAAAACATTTTCTTTATGCTTTATAATTTGAGATGCAAAAATTCCCAGTTAAATAAAACATTAAAATCTTGAGGATGTCATTCGTTCATATCTAAAAATACGTTACAACATAAAATATAAAAGGTCATGAAACTACAAATTACAAGGACATCTCTTTATTCCATTCAACATTTTAACTAGACTACTAAAAACTTGATTCCACTACCTATGATGCATAAAAATGAGTGTATCAGGTTGGAGAAACGCTGCTGAGATACATAAGGTTTTCAAGCCGATAATAAATTAATGATATTAAATAATATTTTTCATGCAACCAGTGATGTCAAAACTATATATATGAAATCTTGAGCTAAGACGTACCACCCAACCCTACCGATCCTAATAGATCCTTAATGTTGGATTAGGTGTCTATGCCCATAACTATAATTGGTATGTACTTGGCCTGAGAGTAGCATGATCTATTGGGTCGCCTTCACCAGAACAATCTGATAAGATAAATATTTGAGAAAGAGTTTATTTATGATTTATTAATATATTATAAGTATAATATATTAATTGTGAAATCATATTATTTGATTAGTATTGATCAAGAATTTATTTGGAATTATTTAGTGATCAAAAGAGACTAATTAAATTAATGGGGACTGATTATGTAAGTCAGTGATATATATATATATATATATATATATATATATATATATATATATATATATATATATATATATATATATATATATATATTCCCCTAAGGCTAAAATTGGACCTAACGAGTTCTATGAGAAACCTAGCCGATTTTGGTGGTGCTTAACCTCTCTCTCAAAGTCCTCTTTTGTTCATGGTGTTTGTGAACCATTTAAGGAATCACACTTGAGGTGCTAACCTCTTGAAAGGCCAAAACTACATGCTACAATAAAGAGGTATTATTCTTGTAGTGACAAAGAACATGGTTTGGCATGCGGAATTAAAGCTTGAACAACTGAACATGGTGATTTGGGTGTTTAAGAGATATATTGAATGTATATGGTGTTACACAAAAATGATCTAGATGTAGACTACATAATTAACACACACTTGCACACTCACTTCTACATCTCTCAAAGCACACCTCTACAAGTGGACAAACCCACTATTTATAGAGGTGTTTACATGTCTCTCTCTCACTCTCTAACAAATGGGTCTAAAGGCTAAAGCACCACATGCAAGTGGGTTTTACAAAAGTCAAACATTTACAAAGTCATGAATGAAGAACTTTGCACCCCAACATTCCCCCCCTCAAAGTTAGGAATGAATGACCCACTTCAAATCTTCTAAAATCAAGCACTACGCGGTTCGAGCCTCAAAGGTGACACATGGTGAAATGAACTTCAATCTTCAATTCTTTCATAACTCTTCAATTTGGGCTCTAGGATGTGAGACCATACAATCCGAGCAGCAACGAATGATTAAGAGTAGTCCAAACTCCAAATAATCACCCAATAGTTGCGCATAAAAACACACCCCAAAAATCTTCAATAAATCCAAACCGATTTCGAATACATCACTTCCGAACTTCCAATTGCATCATCTCGTGGCTTCAAAACTTCAAGATCACTTCGGTCTTCAAATCCGCGTAATATGAAAAAATCAAGTTCGAATTTCCATATAAAACTTCTCCCCCTTTTTATAATCGAAATTTGATTATAAAACTCCAAAGGAAAAAGAACGTGCTCTATTCGGAATTTTTCATGTCAAAACTCCCCCTTAACATGTGGCATAAACTTTGTGCTTCAATCCGGAAAACCCAAAAAATATTCAATTTTTATTGTCGTTCACGGATCGCCTTTGACAAAATTTCTCAAAAATGAGTAGAAATTGTCAATTTCAAAATTCTGCAGTGACTCGTTGCGCCCAAAACAACAAAATATGCAAAACTCTCCGCCTTTTCCAAAGCTGGGTAGAAAGCGTTAATTTGCACAAACTGCAGGGCCTGAAATGCACAATCTTCAATTTTCACCAAAAAATAGTCCTTTTTCGAATTTGGGTGAAAACTACCAAATGTTCGAAGTTTCAGGGACCATCTTCGTAAATTCTGCCCTTGTGCACCAAACATACGAAGACCATGTTGCAAAATTGCGAAGCACCAAAAAATTTTCGAAGTTGGGTGAAAAGTGTTAAACATAAGAAACATGCTTTAATTTGCGAAGTGTTAACAATTCGAAGGTTCAGGGGCCTTTTTCGAAACTTTGTCATTTGCACAATTCTTTTCGAAGTACGAATCATACGAAGTCATACCAATGAACAGTAATGAACAGTAACTTTCGAATTTACAATACACCCCCTTGGTATATTCAATCATTTTCTTTCAATTCACAAACATACGAAGAGTCTCACTTTCTCTCTCCTCTTTGTAACTTTATACCCTTCGAAAAATACACCCAAAAATATAACCCTTCGCTTTTAGACCCTTCGTTCTTGCTGCCTTCGTTTTTCCCAATTATACCCAAAACACAGTTCTTTGTTCTTCGCTTTTTCATTCATCAATTACGCTTCGTTCATATAATTCCCAAACACAACAGTCTTCGTATAAATTCCAATCGTTCAAACAGTACGTCCCAATTCCGAAATTTGTTCGTCGCTTTTCAATCTAACCCAAAATGAACGAAATCGATTCTTCGTTTCTTAAGTTCATCCCCAAATCAAAATCGATATTCACTTTCACAGTCGTTGTTTCTTTCAAGTTTCGTTCGTCATCAACAATCGAAACCTTTAAATCTTCGCATATGAGATTAGTCACATCATAATCTGTTCATCTTGAATTCGTACAATCGATTTCACATTTCCAGATCAATAAGTAAAACAATTTCATTTCTTGTTCAAGAACACAAAATCACTCTTCGTATGAAATCCAAATCACAGTAACTCGATCCTTTGATTCACAAAGATAGATCCCAAATTATCGATTTGAACTCCAAAATCACTGAAATCAAATTCACAACTATCGACCATCGATTCTATGTTTTTCATTTAACAACCCAAAATCAATTATCTTCAATCGAACCTTACTCAAAATCGACATGAATCAATTGATTTCAACCCTCAACTAATTTGAAATCGATTCTATTTTGATATCAGAGATAAAAAAAACGAAACTACTCAAACGAATTTTGACTTCAAGAAGTTAACCACATCAAGATGCATTCTGTTCGATTCCAAAGAATAATTTTCGATTTCAATTCATTAATCAACATACGTTTGAGATTTTGATATTGATTTCATTCATCGAGTTTTACTTGAAGAATGAATGAACAGATTTCTTTTTGGGCAATTTGATAATCGATTATGAATAGGCTTGAAATAAATGAACAATACTCGATTAATGGATCTGGATCAGTGATTCAAATATGATGGGCTCCCAATGAACAATAACCGATTATTTATTTTGGACTCAAAATTGGATTTATGAATGATAATCAATTAATTGTGTTATGATTGGACTCATTACAAGAACTGTGAACAACGAATCTTGGGCTCAAAACAATGATTCTAGAAATAGAACAAATTCAATATGATTTTTGGGCTAGATTTGATTCAAACTAACAAATATGAGATTAGATCGGACCTTGATCAACAAAAGAATTATTGGATCACAACAAATGGATTTTTCAAAGAAAATTTGATCCAATGAGTCAAACGATCACAAATCAAAAACGTAATGCACGAATTCAAAGAAATTATGAGAGATCATAGAGAGAGACTCACAAAAATTGATCAAATTGCGACAAAGGTTGCCAAACCGAGAATCATTCTTCAAATATCACCTTGATCTTGAAGACCTGCTCTGATACCAATTGTAGTGACAAAGAACATGGTTTGGCATGCGGAATTAAAGCTTGCACAATTGAACATGGTGATTTGGGTGTATAAGAGATATATTGAATGTATATGGTGTAACACAAAAAGGATCTACATCTAGACTACATAATTAACACACACTTACAGACTCACTTCTACATCTCTCAAAGCACACCTCTACAAGTGGACAAACCCACTATTTATAGAGGTGATTATATGTCTCTCTCTCACTCTCTAACAAATGGGTCTAAAGGCTAAAGCACCAGATGCAAGTGGGTTTTACAAAAGGTAAACATTTACAAAGTCATTAATGAAGAACTTTGCACCCCAACAATTCTAATTTGATTTTATGATTCACGTACAAGAATTGTATGCTAGTTCTAGGCTTCATGCTTTGGAAAATTTATTGCATGTATAACTAGAGAAAACTTAGATCCAAAGCTATTAGGGTTGTATGTGCACCATAGGAGTGTTATAGTACATAAAACCCAACAGTGGTATTAGAGACATGGGTAGTTTTCTGTTATATTTGATGCTTGGTTATTTTTGAAAGTTGAAAAAAATTGATTTTCTGGTCTCTGATTGATGAACTCAGTGAGTCCACTGAATGATTCGATGAGTTCACTAATTGAAAGGGCAATTCGACGAGTCAAGTTCATGCACTCATCGAGTAGAGGCTTCTGGTTGTAGAATTTCGAGTTTTTGGCTAGAATTGGATAAGGATCATTACCACAAACTGTTTGTAATCATAAAAATCGTATTTTTATGATATGGTAGTGATTATACTCATCGAATCAAAAGATAATTGTGAAAATTTTAAGATAATTGTTTCTTTAAATGATAAACAAAGTTACTTGTAAATTGTTGATTTGATATTATCTTGTTGTATGAGTTTAGTTAGATCAATCATGAATTATATGATAATTTTGTTTGTTGAAATTGATCTAAGTGTTTTTTAATGAGTTCCATAACTTGTCCTCATGTTATGAAACATGAAAAGTCTCATCCATTATAATAACATTAAACTTATAAGTTATGGAATTCAAGAGTCTTGGATGGTTACAAAACTTGTCATCAAGTTTTGGAATCCAAAAGGTTTTGAAGAGTTTCAAAACTTACCCTCAAGTTTTGGAATTTGAAAAGTTTAATTAAATGGTTTTAATTTCTAATATTTAACTCTAAAACATCTAGTAATTGGAAGGTTTCAAAAGATGCATCTCTTGGGTTCATAACATAAAAATTAATTAAAGAGTTTTAATTTTGAATTTTTAATAACGTGGATGCTTTGAATAGTTCATTTACACCTTATGGACCTTTTTAAATTAATTAAAGTGTTTAATTAAAAGAGAAGTTTAATAAATCCATAATAACATGGTTTAAGATTAATTAAATTAAGATTATAATTTATTAATAGATTAAACCACCTAGTATTTTAAATATTTAAAATGTACCTTCTACTATATAAATTAAAAGTTTAATATATTATATATGTATAAGTAAAAGGTCAATATTACCGTTAGTAGCCTCATTCTCGTTACCAGTCTATAAGGGGGGGGGGGGGTGGTATAATATTACTGCCTATAAAATGGTGGTTTAATGGTTGTCCACTCTCACCCACGACTTCCTTGACTAGTGGAGGGTCCTTAGCCGAATGGGTAGGATAATACATTAATTCTCATTAAAAGTATAATGAAATACCAAGTAACTAAGTACTTTTATAAATTCCCAATCTTAGTTACTTAGGAAAAATGTGAATTTGATGCTAACCCATGAAATTGCACATTACACCTTATTAGTTATTAGTGGAGCGTGTGTGGTTAACTGGAACACTAATCTAGGACTAATGAAGGATGGAAATGGGTAGCTTATTGTTGAAGGGCATAATTTGCGTGGTTATTCACACCTTGTTTGTGATCCTCGACATCACAGTCACAAACTTGAAGGGCATAATTGAGATTTAAACATGCCATTGAGAGGTTCAATGAATCTCAAAAGAATCTAGGAATTTCAATTCATTTAAAACCTAAAATTCATTTTCGTTTTTCATGGTGAAAATTGGTAAATTGTCATTTACCTACCTTCAAATATTTTACAATTGGTGACGAAATCCCTCTTCTGAATTGTAGAATATTGTGTTGGGTCCTAGCCTTAATATTTCATTTTTGGTGTTATATTAAGGACTTAAATAAACTAACTTGAATTTCTCCCATTATAGATGTCTAGGTTAGACAGCTATGGTCTTCCCAAATCTTTTGGAAAAAGCTTTCCTTATGAATATGATGTCCTACGATTGGATCATGGAAATGGAAATCATACTTCACTTCCTCCACCTCCTCCAATAATTATCCCTAACCCACAAGTTCAAAGACTTGAAAAGTTTAAAGTCACTCAAGCCCTATTGGCAAGCAAACACCAAGATGGAAGGTTTGTGTGTGCACATGTTTAGGAGATGACAGGTTGGGAATGTTAGGAGTCGTTGGGTCGAGGAAGTTGGTTGTTGACTTGGTTCTTCAATCACTTCCTAAGTCATATAGTGAGTTTGTTAAGGATTATTATATAATAGACAATGACATGTACCTTATCGATCTTACATATTTGCTAATTGCCACAAAATCAACAATGATTTGGCTCACTGGTAATGTAAATTTGATTTAAAGATTTACTTCCTAAACTTCCATGGACATTGACTATGGAACCACTGGAGGTCCATAAAATATTTCTCTTTCCAAGGGAAAGATAAAGGTAAGTATGAGATTTTCCTGTGTACCATTGTAAAAGAATCTGTTTGTTTCTATTGCCAAGAGAAGGGGCATTGGTTGTGAAGCTGCCTATCTACCTGAAGGACCACAAGGATGGTAAAGTAAAAATGTATGACTCTACTTCAAGTAAGTTAACTATCTAACTCTACTAAGTTTCTATTTGGATATTCTTCATACATGATGTAAGGTAATTACATTTTGATGTTTTGTAGGATCAAAGGAAGCTTAAAGGAAAACCATGCTGAGTCTAATCGCGAAGATATGGATTTCGATCGTATTGTTCAATGATCGGATGTTTGAGCTGATGCTAGGAGTTATGATAAATTGCTTAGAAATATTTAATAACATAGTTTTCACTTGTAATTGCATTGTAAGGAAAAGTTCTTCCGCATATTATAAATAAAGATTTTTTTTGAAATTTATCTTGTTTTATATATCCTTGCAATGACATTTGTGAAAATTGATGTTTGTATGTTTCTATTGTTAGCAATGTTGAGAATGGATTTGATTCTTTCGTTTGTGGTAGTGTCAAAATTTATTAAATAAGGAAAGATACTCATCACCCAAGTTTATGTCAGATAGAAACTTGGAATCATGCAACTTGTATTGTGTGATGTATGTGAACCTTTGTCTTTAGGAAATTAAGACTAATTCCTTGTTTACATGTATATGTGTGTCAATTGAAGGACTAGGGAATCGGGCACGCTTGGTTGTGCACTGGTCAGGTCCATCACAAAGAATGATAAGACTATTCATCATGATTTACTAAAGTTTAGTAAATATGGTTATACTTACAAGATTAAGTGAATTTCTGAATCATTGAAAAAGTTTCAATATATAGTCGAACAAATAAGAAGAATCAAATTAGACAGAAAGATAAAAGTTTCTCCAATCTGAAAAGAAAGGAGAGTATTTGAGTATCGTGTTTTATGATCATCTTAGTGATTATGGAACAATATCACAATTGATCCTCTAAATTGAGCTAGTATGGCTAAGAAGAGGAATCTAGGATTCTTGAAATGGTTAAATCAAAAGGTGAATCATACTTCGTTCCAAGAACAAGTCTTAGAGTCATACTCCAAGAATGTAACTTGAGTGACATAATCTTAAGAAAGGTTTATAAAAATTATCAAATATAGAGTAAAATGTTTCTTACTCTTGTACACTTGAAATTGGTAAGTTTTGATGTTTTGGATAAAACAACGATCAACTAAGACCAATTGTCAGAAGTGTTTGTTTTGATAAGAAACCACACTAACTCTTGAATATTTGGTTGTCAAGTAACGTCTCTTGACAAAGAGAGTCTTATATTTCAAGAGGTCAGTGGGAGTCTTAAAGATCTTGACAAGTTTCAAGAACTAGTCAAGAATAAACCTGTTATTAATCACTAGCACACGACTTAAGGTTTGTAACCTATCATGTTGGCATAGTCTTATTCTTGTGCCCATTCCAGTTGGTTGACTATACATGTGAGTTCTATGAGTTCTCAATAAGGTAGAGCACCTTGATATGTGAAAATTCATTAATCATTAACTTTGAGCTGCTTAACAACTTGGAAGACATGGTAGGCCATCGTGCTACCGAGTGGCAAGAAATTAAGATTGAACAAGTTCAGTCCATATGAGCTTGGATTTGTCACTAACCTTGTCTAGTGATTATGGTTGTGACAAATTCACATGGATAGAAACACACACACACACACACACACACACACATATATATATATATATATATATATATATATATCATAAAATCTAAGTTTCATAAGGTTTCTCTCCAATTCATGAAAATGATTGTGAGGAAACACTTTCACTAAGTAGATTTTAAAGAGTTAGCAATTATGATATCTGAATTCTCAAATTCAATTATGATTACGTCCTCCCTCTTTATAGTTCGAATTGTGAGAAATGAAAAAAGGTCTAAAAATTTGAGACTTATTGTTGTAAGTTCCAAAATTGTTTGTACACACATGTGAGCTATCTAAGGAAGGGTGTACGAGTTTGAGAAGCATAGAAAAAGTCTTATCGAAGCATCTTGTATCAAAAATATGAACTTTGGTAAGAAAGCCAACAATTATGGATTTCTAGAAGTATAGCTTATTTATGGCTACATGTCAATGCTCAAGGGAGCACAAGTGTGATGCTAGTGAGGTAATAATTATCATAGTAGTGGGATCATAATTATTATGGTAAGTGTTGAGAGTTAGCAATGTTAATTATAGAAAACAAAGGTTTCAATTTGCAAAGTTGCAGGGTTTGAATGGTTGTTTTCCTAAAATTAAGCGAGAGGAACTTATACTTTAGTTCAATTCTAAAAGTTTAGATTGAGATTTTAATCAAATATATTCAAGGACATATATGAATGTTATGTTGAAAATATTTTACATAAGGAAATTCTATATATGGAAATGTTATAGCAAGAGACTGGTAAAGTATCAGGTCTTTATGTAAGATATTATGAATCGTGTCCCATATGCTTCAGATATAGGATCGATTACATGTCCTATAATATTCTCCTATTCTAATTTTCCAAATGCCTAGGGCATTAAGAGGGAAAAAGGACTAGAACCGAATATGACAAAAGTTATTAAGCAACCGTCAAGGACAATCTGAGGTTTAACAAGGATTGATTTCTTGTGGATAGTTGGAAGTATAGTAATGAATCGACCATATTGATATAGTTTGGAATAGATAGGATTCTATTAAGAATGGATAGTCATATGAGAATTATGGAAAACTTTCCATAATGGCAGTTGGATATCAAGAATCTATTAATAAGTTAGAAACTTTTATGCAAGAATGATGTTCAAAGGAATGTGCTTTGAATATGATACTTCGTATCTATGGAATTGTCTTGTAACAATCTCTAACAGAAGTTTTGTAATTAGCAAAGTCTATGTGACCTGTCTAAATAGTCATTACAAAAGGATCACTGCATATAAGGTTAAAATTGAACAGATTACAGTAAGTGGCAAGGACTTGGTATTCTCATATTTATGATAAGGATTTGGAATTGTGAAATGAGTGTCATTGGAAATCTTTACAATTGATCTATTTCACAGAGTAAGGACCATAGGTAAACATAGTGTGCATGCTTAGAGCATGAGATAACTATTGTTTTAATTCAAGTGTAATGTTGATAACTCGAAACATTATACAATGACTAATGTGTAATCAATATGGTGATTAAATAAAAGGTGTTTTATTTATATTCAAATGTTTTGAGACCATATTGGATTTGATTATTCTTGTGTTTCACTTTGCATGCTTTGACTTCCCGAATAACTAGATTATTCAAACTATCCACAGTCGATCATACTTTCGGAGTAGGTATTGAAGCTTGACTGTGATGAATGGGTCTGTAGATTGTCTAAAGGCGTTTAGACATAGAACAAGTTTGTTGCATTGTTCATGCGTACTCCTATAATAAGATTTGAGTATTGGATTAAACCCATGCTCATTTGAATCACTTCATGGATTCTATCACGAGTGATCATGAGACGATAATATCTTATATTCTTGAAACCAAGACATGTAAGTTATAGTTTACAAGTCGGTTCATTGACATATGTAAATACATTAGCAACTTGGTGTTATAAAGCATATTGTTGTGTGTGATTCAATGAGTAAGTACAAGAAAGAATTTGAGTTGAAGTGTATCCGTTCCTATTACCAAATGTGTATAAAAGCGATATTTGTGGGCCCCTCGATGATTTAGTGATGACAACCATAAGTGCTTGGCGAAGCCTGGACTGATTTGATTTGTTCAATTATTCGGTCGTCATAAATAAGAAATCAGGAAACAACACATGAACAGAGAGAATGATTATAATCCATGTCTCAGTTCATATGATATATAGAATGGAGGAATATATGATCCATCATCTAATGGACGTGGTATAGACTAGGTTAGAGTTCACAACGACTTTTGAGAGCTACGAATGCTAGTCGGGATTTTGGAGTAATACATGGAATAATAGTTATTAGACTTGTCCATGTGGGAGAATGTTGGATTAGGTGTTTAATCCCATAACTATAATTTGTATGTATTTGACTTGAGAGTAGCATGGTCTATTTAGGTTGTCTTCACTAGAACAATCTTATAGGATGGATATTTGAGAAAGAGGTTATTTATGATTTATTAATATATTATAAGTATAATATATTATTTGTGAAATAATATTATTTAATTAGTATTCATCAAGAATTAATTTGGAATTATTTAGTGATAAAAAAAGACTAATTAAATTAACGGGGACTAATTATGTAAATAAGTTATATATATATATATATATATATATATATATATATATATATATATATATTGTTTGGGATATTGATCCATGTTGGGCTAAGTTTATGTAAGTATTCATGAAGAGTAAGCCCACATGAGATATGGATCATAACCTAAGTGTATGGATTAGGGTTTACCCATGACTCTTGGAATCCTTCACTATATATGTATTTCCCTAAGGCTAAAGTCATACCTAATGAGTTCTAAGAGAACCCTAGCCAATTTTGGTGGTGCCTAACCTCTCTCTCAAAGTCCTCATTTGTTCATGGTGTTTATGAACCATTTGAGGCATCACACTTGGGGTGCTAAGATCTTGAAAGGCCAAAACTACAAGCTACAATAAAGAGGTATTCTTCTAATTTTATTTTATGATTCATGTACTAGAATTGTATGCTAGTTGTAGGCTTTCATGCTTTGGAAAATTTATTACATGTATAACTAGAGAAAAATTAGATCCAAAGCTATTAGGGTTGTATGTGCTTCAGAGGAGTGTTATAGTACACATAACCCAACTCATAATTCCATGACCACCTAGTGGATTCACCCAACCTGATGAATCATTTGAGCAATTATTTGTCTACACAGCTACAAGTGTCCTTGGCCAATATAAGTCATATAAGGCAACCGATGTTTAGAGGTTTGATAAAAATGGTATCCAATTTTATCTATGTCCATGGGTTATAAGTCACACACCCAACCCTAGTCAGGATACCTAACCGATATCTAGGCTAATCTCAACTAAGTAGTCTTTAAAAGTCTTATACTTAGCTTAAGGCAAGACTTATATTTAAAGGCAATCGATTTCCAATACGATTTCTAATTCAATAATATTATCCTACTTATACAAATAGCATGTAGCATAGATAATATAGGAAAACACTTAATCTCTCATGTATATAATGCTTTGATTTTATATTATAATCTTGATTGTAACTATGAACTCACATGAAAGAAGTGTCTAGTGATTGGTGAAGCGGGTAGAGCTTCACCTTACACCTTTTCCAAAAGACCTAGATATACATAATGCTAAGTATTACTCTAATTTCATATTTCATGGAACTATTATCTTAAGGATTTTTATTACTCAATAATCCCAAAGTCTGCTTCAAGATCTAAATAAGGAATAAACAGGTAGGATCATATTGAATGTAGGGTCTGTTTTGTATACAAAGTATACTATTTGGAAATCCCACTTTAAACACCTCACTCAATCAAGCCTAGACATTACTCTCGTAAGTAGATCAAGTAATACAATGAATTGGAACCATTGACAAATCTTACTTATAAGTTCCTAGTAATGACTCATAACTATAATCATAAATTAGACAAAGACATAGTAAATCTAGCTCACATACATAGTACTATATATAGATGAGAATTGGGAACTAGTCGAGCAGAATACTAACTTGGGATCTCTTACTTGAAGGATACTACTTAGATGAGTACTCAAGTTCATTTCGGGGATTTGCTGCAGACAAGAATGAAGGAAAAATGGGCTTAATAATGAAAATTTCAGAGAGAAATCGATAGAATGGTGTGGGGAGGAATGAAGAAATTAGATGCTATTTATATGCTAATTTCTTGGGATGCATGCCATGCACCATGGAGTCGTGTCGTACTCCTAGTTAGTACATAGTGACATGGCGAAATGTTGGCCTGCCCCATAGCGAAAAGTTGGTAGGGCTGCGTGGTCTTATCTGCTGTGCACGCTCCTGACACATAAACGTACCATTATTTAGATTTTCAAAAATTTATATCTCCTTCATGTGAAATCTATTTTTGACCTTCTTTATATCCTTACCTAACTCTCGATGAGATCTAGAACTTTCATTTAGGCTCTATCGGCTAATTTTGATTTTATATTTTTTACACAACCTTAGACTGCTAAAGCTCGTATAAGGAGCATAGCTCTCTCACTCGGTGTCCGGTTTTTACAAAATTTATATTTTTGGACTCCTAAAAACGAGATATTCAACTCTTGTTTATATTATTTGAACTAAAAGTTGACCAATCTAAAATTAGATTTTTGAGCAGAATATTGTTATGTCGAATCTTAGAGAAATCATGACTTCCTTGTGCGAAGTCGGATTTGGAAGTTATCTATATGCATACGCTATTTTTGACGACTACTATGACTTTCATTTAGATCACTAAGGCTAAAAAGCAACTTATCCAAAATTTACTTTTCACAAAACCCATAGTCATGTCGGTTAAATCGCAAAACTTCGAAGAAGCATAACTTCTTCATATGAAGTCGAGTTTGAACGCTCCTTATATCTCCATAATCCTTATAACATAGACTACAACTAAATTTAATATTATTTTTCCTAAGTAATCTTTTATCTTCGATGCGTATTTTAATTTAGTTTATTTTATTATTAAATACACCTAATATCCTATAAAACACATAAGCATATAAATAAATGAATATAAAAGGATGGTTGAAGAGCCTGAAGCAATCTTTGAGAAATTCAAGCTTGTATGCTTGATTCCTATGCTTTGAAGTACTTCAAATGGTCCTATAAAACAAGAACTTAACTTCCCACAGTTTCCGAACCTAATAAGTCCCTTCCAAGGCAAGACTTTATGTCACACTTGATCACCCACATCAAAAGTTATCGGTCATCGTTTCTTATCTACATAGCTTTTCTGACGACTTTGAGCAGCTAGCATCCTTTCTTTGATGACTCTTAGCTTCTCAGCTGCCTGGTGTACTAACTCAGTTCCTTTTATCTCAAATAACAACCGTGAAAGGTATTATGGATATGTTGCAGTTCGTTGGGAAATTCAAGCTTGTATGCTTCATTCCTTATGCTTTGAAGTACTTTAAACGATCCTATAAAACAAGGACTTAACTTCCCACACTTTCCGAACCTAATAAGTCCCTTCCATGGAAAGACTTTAAGTAACACTTGATCACCTACATCAAAAGGTATCCGTCATTGTTTCATATCTGCATAGCTTTTCTAACGACTTTGAGCAGCTATCATCATTTCTTTGATGACTCTTAGCTTCTCAGCTGCCTGGTGTACTAACTCAAGACACACAATGTATTTCTCTCCCACTTCCAACCAACATGATGGCATACGTAACTTCGTTCCAATAATGCTTTGTAAGGAGGCATCTTGATGCTGGAGTGATGACTATTGTTTTAAGAAAATTCGACCAGTGATAGGTGGTCATGCCAACTACCAAGAAACTCTAAGTCAAATACTAGTAACATATATTTGAAGGTTTGGATAGTTCTCTCATTGTCCATCCATTTGTGGATGATAGGCTGTACTCAAGCACAACTTCACGCCCTTTATTTCCTGCAAACTCTTCTAGAATCTAGAAGTGAATTGACTTTCTCTATCTAACATGTTAGATAAGGGTACTTCATGAATCCCGAAAATTTCCTCTACATAGGATTTTGCTAACATTTCAATAGACCAGTTCTCTCGTGCGACTATGAAATGCGCTCTCTTCGTGAGTCGATTTACTACAACCGAGATAACATTATGACCTCTCTTTGTCTTTGGCAACTTCGTTATAAAATCCATGGTAATATCATCCCATTTCCTTATGGGTGCTAATGGGGGTTCCAAATCCCCATATCGATTCTGATGGTGTACCTTTAATCTTGCACGTGTTATGTACTCTTCTACGTAAGTTGCCACATTAAACTTCATTGTCGGCCACCAGTAATAGGGTTTTAAGTCCAACTACATTTTTGTGTTGTGTGGGTGTATAAAATACATGGTCTTAATAGATTCTTCCATAAGAAGATCTTGTAGACTACCTAACTTAGGCACCCAAATGTGATTCTTAAACATCATCAAACCTTGCTTATCTTCTTCAAATAGAAATGCCTTGCCTAGACATTCTTCCTTCTTATCATATTCTGCCAGAAGGTTTGTTTGAGCTTTACTGATCTTTACTAAAATCATTGAGATCACTTCAATCTTCAACAATCTAGCTCTTTTCCCTTCAGGAATCACCTTTTTTGCTTAGTGTGTCAGCTACGATATTTGCTTTGCCTAGTTGGTAAAGTATCTCATAATCGTTGTCCTTAAGTATCTCAATTTGTTGCATTTGTCTCATTTTCAATTCTTTATGAGAAAAGAGATACTGAAGGCTTTTATGATGCTTATTGAGTTTGTATTTGGTTCTGTAAAGATAGTGTCTCCAAATCATTAAGGCAATACCCACTCCTGCAAGCTCTAGATCACGAGTCGGATAGTTCTTCTCTTTGACCTTCAATTGTCTTGAGGCGTAAGCTACTACTTTGTACCTTAGGGTAAGGACACACCCCAATCCACTCTTAGAAGCATCACTGAAACTACAAAGTCATCTGTTCCATTTGGTAGGATGAGAATTGGTGCTTCACACAACCTCTTCTTCAATTCACCAAAAGCTCTTTCTTGCTTCTCACTCCAGGTATAGGAAACTCCCTTTCTGGCTCGGGCTGTCAATGGAGCTATGATAGAAGAAAATTTTTGGATGAATCTTTGATAGTAACCCGCCAATCCAAGAAAACTACAAATTTTTGTCTGACTCTTTGGCGCCTGCCATTTCAACAACCCTTATATCTTTGTTGGGCCAACCATAATGTCTTCCTGATTAACAATATAACCCAAGCATTATATCTCATGTATCCAAAAGTCACACTTGGAGAACTTTGCATAAAGCTTGTAACGTCCCAAAATTTAAAACCAACAATTTATTTTTCATCATAATAAAACCGTCAACCAAAACATGATCATAAAGCCATAAGGATAACTAGAGTGTGTCAATCAGTCATATCAACAAATCAGAGTAATAAATTAAAAATTGTGGTATGTGAGATGCGATCATCCTGAGCTCTTACCCTTTGATCAGGAAGTACTTAAAACATAAACTAAAAACCATCAGCATGAAGCTTAGTGGATTCCCCAAAATACCACATACCATAGATATCTACCAGCTCGAGGCTGTTTGGGGTCTATTTCACCCCGAGTTTATTTCAACTTATGAGTTGGCCCAAGGCCATACTATTTCTATTTCACCCCAGGTCTATTTCACCCCCGAATCTATTTCAACTCATATGTCAGCACATGGATGTATTGGGTCTATTTCACCCTCGAGTGTATTTTACCTCATATATATATATATATATATATATATATATATATATATATATATATATATATATATATATATATATATATATATATATATCAGGCACATAGGCATATAACACATATATTAGGAGTCACAAAGACTACAAGCACATAGCATATCCTAATGTCCTATAGTATAGTGACGAAACTCACCTCAGTCTCCTGACAATCAAACAAATGATCGGGCTGCTGAACCGGAAAATCCCAACGCTAATCAATCAAATAAAAATCCTGATTAATAATTGTGCCATAAATGACAACTAAGAATCTAGTTAACTTGTCCAACACCTAGGGTAAGAGACCATTTTACCCTTTCCTCACTTGGATCAATAACCAAGGCCCAACCTAATGGCTCCAAAAGCCCCATATGGCCTAAATTACTAAATGAAACCCAAATCTCATTATAGGCCCAAATACAAGAAGGCCCGAAGCTTAACAATGGCTCAAAGTCAAAAAGACAAGTAGCCCAATAAGGCCCAAAGCCCTAATAGTCAAAATATGGCCCAAATCGCAAAAGTCAATGAAAGTCAACAGCTCCTGAGTACGCCATGCCTACATAGACTCACACCCTACATACAACACTTTTAGTTAATACGTACTACGTACGAGCAGGGTACACCCAACATATTCCACAGCAGTCCAAACTCGCCATTAAATGCTTAATTGGTTAAGTTACTAAGTCCACTTCTCATATATGATCCTAAATGATGTCTTAACATGTCAAGTTGGAAACTTTACTCCTTTGCATGTCTTAATGGAACCCAATACTCAATAAAACCCATAATAAGAACCCTAACTCATGCATGGTCAAAATAACTCATTAAGCTTTCATTTTTATGCAGAAGGGATCTCAACAATGCTAAGATCTACTATACCTAGCTTTTGGAGTAGCTCATACACTCATGCATGACTTAAAGGAACATAAAAAAAATACAAAAATAAATCCCAAATAGATCTACCAAATAAACCATGAATTTAAGACCTTTATACCTCCAAAAGCTTTCCAAGTTGGTGATGATTCTGGATCTATAAGATTTAGCCACATCAATGCAACTTCCAAGAGTTCTTCTTCTTTAAAAATCACTAAAAACACCATCAAAGTTCACTCCATGCTAAAAACACTCAAATGGAAATTAGGGTTTCATTCTAACAGTTTGGAGAGGAGGAGGTTGGTCATAAGAACGTCCATGAGTGTCTTAAAGTGTTTAAATAGGTCACAAACCCTAAAAATTAGGGGTTGCCCCTGGCAACCGTATTCCCTATGTACTTATACTTGCAACTATATGTGATAAACATGATATCCATCTCCGAGATCCATTATATCACTCCTACGAGATCTTCCTTCATATTTAATTATGAAGAATTGAAGTTTGTGAAGTCCTTCTACTTGCAATAACCTCTTGGCTCATCATTTCTCTAGATCTCTGGTTACTCTGGTCCTTAATGACTTTTCGAGTCATCATTTCCTTCCTGGACCGTCTCTGGATGAGAAGGAATATGTCTATTATTGACTTGTTCAACACCTACTGGCTCATTTGTCACAATTGCTCCTCCTATAGATTTAGCTAGTTCTTAAGCCAAGAGCTTCCTAAACCCATGCCACTTCTAATAAAGCATTTCTTGCATCATTGATTGACCTTCATTCACTGGGATTTAAACAACAACTGCTCCGACTGAGGTACTAAACCTCCTTCGTTGTTGACGACTCTTCCAGTCCTGGTGATTTTCATGATGTTCTATAAGATGGGTTTTATGCATAAGAACAATCCTAAGTGCTTATACAAACCCTAATGCTTGGATCTAGGTTTCTCTATTGTACATGCTTTGAATCCAAGACTTACAACCCAAGACATATCATATATAATTCGAAATTAACACCATAAGAATAGATCTAAGTGTTTACCTCTTTCAAATAGCTTGAAATCCTTGTAGTCTTCTTGATCTTGAGCTTAGAGTCACAATTGTAACTCCTCTAATGGTTCACAAACCCCACAAGCAAGAAGGCAATATGAGAGAGGGTGAGAGATGCTAAAATTGGCCCTACAGTTCTCTTGGACTCAAGTGTAGCCATTTTTCATAGCCTAGGGGTCTTATTTATATTTGCAGGCTGCTAGGGTTTTAGTCTAAACCCTAATGGACAGCTTAACCACCAAGCAGCCTAAGGAACCATCTGAAATAAGGCCTTGGACGAAATTATGATGGATACCCATCATAATTTCGTTCCCCCTTAAGTCCATTAGGTTTCCTTAGCCCAAAACTCAACTATCATACATTTGATAGTTTACACCCCTTTATTTTTAGTCACCAAATTAATTCCTAATTAATTTATGACCAATACTAATTAAATAAATATGATTTCTCCTTTAATATATTATTTTTATAATATATAAATAAACCAAAATATTCTCTCTCTCTGTCTCTCTCTCTCTCTCTCTCTCTCTCTCTCTCTTTAAATTACCTTGTCAAGTTGCTTTGGTGAAGGCAACCCAAAAGGACCATGCACAACCAGGACAAGTACATACCAAATATAGTTACGGGATTAGACATTATTCCAATAGTCTCCCACTTGGATAAGTCTAGTAACTATATCTCACATATGACTTCCAGATCTGATTTGCAATCGTAGCTCTGATACTTTGCTGTCAACTCTAATCAGCAACTTGTCCTTCAGATAAGGGATCATATAATCATCTGTTCTAGATATCATGCTGACAATGCTTATTGTCCAGCACTTGTTTCTTGATCTCTAATTTGTTCAACATAGAATTTAGTTGAACACATCAACTTCATTCTGACTGGGCCCAACACATAAGTCAAACCAAATCATCAAGTGGCCAAGATATCACTTTTATTCTCACATAATAAAAGGAACATATTAACTTTGACTCATATGTATCTATTATTTACTAACTGAATCATGCACAACAATGTGTTTTATAACATCAAGTTACTGATGCGTTTTCACATCATCAATGCACAACCAACCAACAAAAAACAACCATATCTCTAAGTTTTAAGACTATATGATATTATTGCTTTGCGGTCACTTTAGATAAAGCACCACGAAGTGATACCAGCAAATGCGGGTTTATTCCAATGCTCAAATCAAATTCATAAGCACTCATGAACTTTGCAGCAAACCTTTGCAATGCCTAAAACCTTTTATACATTCTACAAAGAATTCATGACAATATTCATTCATACCTACTTCCAAAATATGAACGACTATGAACTGTTTGAATAATCTTATTATTCAGGAAGTCAAAACATGCAAAATAAAAATAATAGATAAATAACCAACACAAGATAGTAGCTTTACTCATAAATAACACAACTTTATTTATTCATCAAAATGTCAAGTACAAAATATCTATTCCACATTTCTTATCTATCTAATCCAAACTTATATCATCCTTCAGCCCAATGCTCCTAGCGTGCTGCAAATGTTTGACCCTACTCAGTCTCTTCGTAAGGGGATCTGTTTGGTTTTCTTCTAACGATACCCTCTTCACAACGAGGAGTCCCTCTTTTACCCGATATATGATAAAATGGTATTTTCTGTCAATATGTCGAGATCTACTATGATCTCTTGGTTCCTTGGTTAAGGCAACCACTCCTTTTTTATCACAGAAAATTTCCATCGGCTCCTTTATGGATGGAATAACTCCAAGGTCTCCAATGAAGTTCTTCAACCATATAGCCTCTTTCGACGCTTCACTTGCTGCAATGTACTCTGATTCACACGTTGAATCAACTACAGTCTCTTGCTTGGAACTTTTCCAAGTCACTGTTCATCCATTTAGGGTAAAATCCCAGTCCGACTGCGATTGGTAACTATCCCGATCCGTCTGAAAACTAGCATCATTATACCCACGTACCCTTAAGTCATCACTCCCACCGAGGACTAGGAACCATTCCTTGGTCCTTCGTAGGTACTTAAGAGTATTCTTAGCTGCAATCTAATGAGCTCTACCAGGATTCCCTTGATATCTACTGACTGAGTCCTATCAGTCTCCCATGTATGTATCCTTCATAGGTACTTAAGAGTACCTTATCCAAGTATGTATCCTGACTGAGTCCTATCAGAATCCTTTCCCTATTTCTTACTATCCTTATCCCCAGAATATAACCAGCCTCTCCGAGGTCCTTCATAGTGAAACATTTCCCATGCAAGGACTTGACCTCCTACAAGGTTGGGACATCGTTTTCTATGAGTAGTATGTCATCAACATACAATACGAGGAAGCTGACTATACTCCCACTGGCTTTGACATATACACAAGATTCATCTTTGCTTCGAAGAAAGCCAAACTCTTTAACTTTCTTGTCAAAACAAAGATTCCATCTGCGAGACGCTTGTTTCAACCCATAAATGGATTTCTCAAGCTTACACACCCTATTTGGATGCTTCGCATTGACAAAACCCTCTGGTTGATTCATATACACATCCTCAGCCAACTTCCCATTAAGGAAAGCGGTTTTCACGTCCATCTACCAGATTTCATAATCATGAAACATAGCTATTGCAAGCATTACTCTAATAGACTTTATCTTAGCAACTGGTTAGAAGGTCTCATCATATTCAACTACGGGAGTTCGAGTAAAGCCCTTCGCAACTAATCGCATAGTGTGCACATTCTCGTCCATGTCCGTCTTCTTCTTGAAGATCCATTTGCACCTGACTGTCTTACGACCCGGTACATTAACAACCAAGTTCCAAACCTGGTTGTCATACATGGACTGAATCTCGTTGTCCATCGCCTCTTTCCATTTAGCAGACTCCGAGCCTGCCATGGCTTCTTTGTAGCTGCTAGGTTCATCCAAATTCATTAGTTTTTCATCACTAATCAATGTATCCCCTTTAGTAGTAATATGAAAACCATAAAAATGGGGTTGAACACAACCCTATTGTAACACCTAAGAGGTAAGGATTCGTCAACGGGTTCAACAGGAGTTTTTACTCCTTGGGTTGAGCGCTAGTGCTAGAAGTTCCTTCATCGCTTTGTTCTTGAACCTCTTCAAGATCAATTTTCCTCCTATTGTCTTCTTGGCTTATCAATTCCCTTTCTCAGAAAACTCCTCTTCTAGCAACGAAGACAACATTGTCATTCGGTCTATAGAAAGATACCCAAAAGACTTCTGTGGATAGCCGATGAAATAACACTTCTCACTACGAGGTTCGATCTTGTCGTGAGTCTCTCTTCCTATGAAAGCCTCGCAACCCCAAACCTTATTATGTGCTAATGAGGGAGCTTTCCCTATCCACATCTCGTGAAGAGACTTGGTAACCTTCTTGGTGGGAACTAAGTTAAGGATGTGGGTGGTAGTCTCTAAGGTATACCCGCAGAAAGATATTTGTAATGATGTCTGACTCATCATAGAATGAACCATGTCCAACAAGGTTCGATTACATCTCTCAGCCACACCATTCAATTGTAGTGTTCTCGGAGGCATCAATTGCCAAACAATTCCGCATTCTTTTAGATAGTCATGAAACTCAAGACTTAGGTACTCTCCTTCTCGGTCTGACCGAAGCATCTTGATTTTCTTGCCCAGCTGATTCTCCACTTCATTCTTAAACTCTTTGAACTTTTCAAAGATTTCCAACTTTTGCTTCATTAAGTAGATATATCCATATTTGCTATAATCATTGTAAAAGTCATGTAGAAGCGGCAAGCATCCCTTGTGGTGGATCTAAAGGGCCCACACACATTGGTGCGTATGAGATCCAATGGACCCTCACCCCTTTCACAAGTTCCAGTAAAGGGTGACTTGGTCATCTTCCCAAGTAAACAAGATTCACACGCATCATCTTCCCTAAGGTCGAATGACTCTAACACTCCATCCTTTTGGAGTTGGGCTATGTGTTTCTTGTTGACATGGCCAAAGAGACAATGCCACCAACATGCTTTGTCTAGGCTAGTAGACGAAGCAATATTCAATACACCATTTCCTAAATTGTCAACAACCATCACAGATTCATAAATCCTATTACAAGGTAATGCATTGAAATAAAAGACACCATTCAAATAAACATTAATTGAACCATTACTATTATCAAAAGAATATGTGAAACCTTGTCTAAACAATCCATGAAATGAAATAATGTTTCTTGCCATATCTAGCGAATAACAACAATTTTCTAAATCTAACCCTAACCCATTACTCAGCACTAAAGAATAAACTTCGAATATGGTCACAGGCGACGATCTTCTGTTTCCTATAATCAAGTTTATCTTCCCATGTTCCATCTCCCTACTTCGTCTTAGGTCCTGCAAATCAGAACAAATGTGGTAACCACACAATGTATCAAGAACCCGTGAAGTAGCAAATGATAAGTTATTAGATATAATAGAATACATACATGCAAAGGGGGGCTTAATCTTCCTATCCTTTATGTTTTGCAGATACTGAGGGCAGCTTCATTTCCAGTGGCCCTTTTTGTGGCAGTAGTAGCACTCTGTTTCTTTTGGGTCGGAAGAGGGTTTGACCGAACCAACATTGGTTCCACTAGAAGATGAACCATCTTGGGTCTTACCCTTATGGTGGGCCTTACATCGAGCCTTTCTCTTCTTTCCCATTCCTTGACCAATTGCCAAAATGGGAGAAGCCATAGCAGGGGATGGTGCAACGGATTTGTCTTTGAGGTTGCTCTCAGCAGTCCTTGGAGCTTGCTTAAGGAGACTTCTTCCTTATTCATGTGGTAGGTCATTCTGAACTGGTTGTAGCATGAAGGCAAGGAGTGGAGGATTATGTCGATAGCCAAATCCTCATCAAACTTAACATTAAGTTTGAGAAGATGATCAACATACCTCTGCATTTTCTGCAAATGAGAGGTTAGGGATTATCCACTTCCCATCTTAGCGGTGATCATGTTAGTAATGATCTCATAGCGCTTTTGCCTCGCACTTTGGTCTTACTGTTCCAGCAAATCCTAATCCATTTCATATGGATACATGTCCTCATAGGACTTTTGGAGTTCAAGGTTCATCGTGGCCAGCATGATGCAATGAACTTTCATAGCATCATGCTCATGGGCCTCAAAGGCGGCCAACTCTTCAGGAGTAGCAACATCTGGGATGATCTTCTAAAGCTTTTTCATCGAGGACATATTCTTTTTCCTCGTAGCGAGTGATCATGCGAATATACCTCATCCACTCGTTGAAGTTTGAGCCATCAAAGGTCACCTTTTGACATAGGTTCATCAACGAGAATGACCCAGAAGCATTGTTTTTGTTATTTGCAGACATCTGAAAAAGAAAAGGAACAAAGTTTGATTAGAAATAAGTCCCTAATTAAACACCCAAATGAGAAATTAGGACTAGGACCCAACAACATTATTTACAACTTAGAAAGGGATGAAGTACTCTAAAAGTAAATAATTTGAAGGTAAGTGAATGACGATTCATTAATTCTCACCATGAAAAATGAAAAAGAGATTAAGTTTTAAATGTATTTGCAAACTCCTAGATCTTTGAGATTCATTGAACTTTTCAATGACATGTTTAAATCTCGATATGCACTTCAAATTTGCGACTGGGATGCCGAGGATCGCAAACAAGTTGTGAATAACCATGCGAATCAACATGGTGCACTCAATGTCTCTATCACCTAGTCAATGTGCCGGTAAACCACACATGCTCCATTGATCTATGATAAACATCGAGTCACCCATTGCCACCAATGTCAATCCTAAATTAGTGTGCCGGTTAACCATGCATGCTCCACTAACTTTTGACAAGGGTACAAAGTGTAATTCCATGGAATAGCATCATTTTCACATTTTTACCCTAAAGTAACTAAGATTGGGAATTTTTAAAAACATTGTAGTTACTTTGTATCTTACACTATACTTTTAATGAGGAGAGGATTGCCCTATCCTACCCGTTCGGCTAACGAACCTCCACCAGTCAAGCAAGCGGTGGGTGTGAGTGTACACCCATTAAGCGCCATTTTATATGTAGCAACCTTATACCCACCTTATAGACCGACTTCCTGAATGAGGCCTACTAACGGTAAGACTAGCATTTTAATTATACATACATACATATATATATATATATATATATATATATATATATATATATATATATATATATATATATATATATATATATATTAAGCTTGTAATAATATAATAGTATAGGGGTGAATTTTAAACTTGTAAAACTCTAAGGGTTTGAAATTTTAAATTATTCAAAATTAAACTTCTAAGGGGTGAATTTTAAACTTGTAAAAAAATGATTTAGGCATAAATCCCATGACAAAACAGCAACAAAATCCCGAAATATCCTCTGCCTGACACACAAACTGGCCGAGTCAGCCCTGGACTCGCCGAGTAGGACCAACTCGCCGAGTCCAGATACTTAGTCGCTGAGTTGAGTCGGGCAGATGCAAGAAACACGATTTTCAGCAAGCAAACATTTAAAGCATCACATACATTTGAAACTAATCATGGCTCTGATACCACTGATGGGTTTTATGCATAAGAACAATCCTATGTGCTCATATAAACTCTAATGCTTGGATCTAGGTTTCTCTATTGTACATGCTTTGAATCCAAGACTTACAACCCTAGATCTATCATATATAATTTGAAACTAACACCATAAGAACAAATCTAAGTGTTTACATCTATCAAATAGCTTGAAATCCTTGTAGTCTTCTTGATCTTGAGCTTAGAGTCACAATTGTAACTCCTCTAATGGTTCACAAACCCCACAAGTAAGAAGGCAATATGAGAGAGGGTGAGAGATGATAAAATCAGCCCTAGGGTTCTCTTGGAATCAAGTGTAGCCGATTTTCATAGTCTAGGTGTCTTATTTATACTTGCAGGCTGCTAGGGTTTCAGTCTAAACCCTAATGGACAGCTTAACCACCAAGCAGCCCAAGGAACCTTCTGGAATAAGGCCTTGGACGAAAATATGATGGATCCCCATCATAATTTCGTTCCCCCTTAAGTCCATTAGGTTTCCTTAGCCAAATACTCAACTATCATACAATTGATAGTTTATACCCCTTTATTTTTAGTCACCAAATTAATTCCTAATTAATTGATGAGCAATACTAATTAAATAAATATGATTTCTCCTTTAATATATTATTCTTATAATATATTAACAAACCATAATATTCTCTGTCTCTCTCTCTCTCTCTCTCTCTCTCTCTCTCCTTAAATTACCTTCTCAAGTTGCTTTGGTGAAGGCAACCCAAAAGGACCATGCACAACCGCATCAAATACATACCAAATATAGTTATGGGCTTAGACACTATTCCAACACTATATTCGTAAAAGCAATAAGTTTTAGGATAGTGATATACTACTTACTACGTAAATATACACATATTTGGCACATAATTAGCAATTAAGGCATCTTTGTATATAATGCTAGTGCTAGGGTTTAAGACAACTAAGGAATCTATACTAAAGTATTCTATTTCACACCTCACCTATCATACTTATCTTCTAAGTTTAAGTCTATAATTTTCCTAAGTTCCTAGTTCACTTAAACTAATGTTCTTATACCAACTGTGATATCGCCCATTTTCAAATCCAATTAAAACATTTTCTTTACGCTTTATAAAACGAGAATCTGAAATTCCCTATTAAATAAAACATTTTTAAGATAACAAAAGTTATTTTATTAAAACCTTGTGGATGTCACTCGTTCACATCCAAACATACATTACAACGTAAAATATAAAAGGTCCTGAAACTATAGATTATATGCATATCTCTTTATTCCACTCAACATTCTAACCAGACTACTACAGCTTTGGTTCCACTACTTGTGATGCATAAAAATGAATGGGTCGGATTTGGGAGAACATGGTGAGATACATAGTGTTTTCAAGCCTATAATAAATTAACGATATTAAATAATATTATTCCTACAAACAGTGATGCTAAAATTATATATATGAAAACTTAACCTAAGGATAAATACCCAACCCAACTGATCTTTAAAGATCCTAAATGTAATGATCACCTGGAGCAATCATCCAACATGATGAATTGTTTGAGCAACTGTTTGACTTCACAGCTAGGGGTGTCCTTCACCAGTGTAAGTCGTATACGGAAAGTAATTTTCAAAATTTTGATAAATATAGTATCCCATTTTATCTACATATATTAGTTATATATCTATGTTCTCAACGTAATTCACTAGACTACCTAGAATAGCAAGTGTTGTCATCTACTCTTGTTGATGACCTAGACATAGTCTAATCTAGACCCACCATTTCTTGTCATCCAAGAAAGAGGAGAAAGACTCTGCTCTGATCTTAAACACCCTACCCTAGCCATGAGACCTAATCAATATCCAACCAAATCTTAACTAAGTAGTCTTTAAAAGTCTTATTCTTAACTTAAATCAAGACTTATATTTAAAGGAAACCGATTTCTAATACAGTTTCTAATTCGATATTATTATCATAATTATACAAATAGCCTTTAGCACAAATAATACATGCAAGCACGTAATGACATAATATATGTATGTATGTATGTATGTATGTATGTATATATATATATATATATATATATATATATATAACACTTTTATTTTAGATCATAATCTTGATAGCAACTACACACTCACTTGACAAAAGTTTTTGGTGATTGGTGAATCGGGAACATCTTTGCCTTACACCTTTTCTAAAAGACCTTGATGTACATACCGCTAAGTCTTAGTCTAATTTCATACTTCATGGAACTATTATCTTAAGGTTTTATATTCCTCAATAATCGTAAAGTCTAGTTCGAGGACTAAATAAGTAATAACCAGGTAGGATCATATCAGATGTAGGGTTTGTTTGGTATATACAACATACCGCTTGGGCAAAG
This sequence comes from Lactuca saligna, assembly GCF_052625555.1. Classification (NCBI taxonomy): domain Eukaryota; kingdom Viridiplantae; phylum Streptophyta; class Magnoliopsida; order Asterales; family Asteraceae; genus Lactuca; species Lactuca saligna. The sequence continues at coordinate 100,997,180 of NC_136424.1, read as the reverse complement.
TAGATCAATCAGTATAATGACTTGGAACCATTGATAAATCTTACTTATAAGTTCATAGTAAAGATTCATATGTATAATTATAGGGAGGAATGAAGGAATGGGATGCTATTTACAGGTTGATTTCTTAGGATGCGTGCCGTGTACCATGGATGCACACTGCACTCTTGCTTGAGACATAATGACGTGGCGAAATGATAGCCTGAGACTTGGTGAAAGGTAGGTGGGGTTGTGTAGTCTTTTCTGGCGTGGAATGCTCCTGACGCACACGCATACCCTTTTTACGATTTTAAAAAAGACAAAATTGCACAAATGGTCCCTTTGGTTAGCTCAAAATTGCCACTTTGGTCCGAAAAAGTTTGGACTAGCACCACAGGTCCAAACATTTCATTTTGTAGCGAGTTTTGTCCAAAAATTTTGAAACATTTTATAATGACAGATTTGCCCTTTATTATTTTATTTTATATTTTTCTTTTATTACAGTAATTAGAAAACAATTAAAAATAAAAGAAAAATAAATTCTCTCTCTCTCTCTCTCTCTCTCTCTCTCATCAAAACAAAAATAGATCTAAGATATGTTTCTCCTCCGCCTCTTTGCCTCATCTCTCCAAACATAGTCTTTAGGTACAAGCTCAGGTCTCTGATGTCCTCAGATAAGAACGGATCTACGCTGGTGAAGCCTGAAAACTTTCTTCGGATCTATCTATTTGAAAACCCTCCTCCTCTTCATATCTGAAAACCCATGCCACAGTGGTAGCTCGATTTTCAGAGATGAAGCTCGATGAAGAAGGAAACAGAGGGTATCAACAGATCGAGGAAGGTCGAAAAAAGAAGCGATGATTTTCGTCTGAAACCCTAAACGATGTCTACACCCCTAGAAACTAGAAGGGTAGTGGCTGAAACCCTAATTTGTGAAGCTCCTCGAATCATCTCTTTGTAACAGTGGCTTACAAAGAATTAGAATAGATCAGATGATGAAGGAATAGTGGTTGGAGGAGGCACTTACGAACGATTCGATGTTTATTGGGGTTTTCAGATCGGACCTACTGAAGGTTGAAGCCACCTTCGATGACAATCAGATTTTGTACGTCTTCTCTGCCCTAGAGCCATTCTCCAACTCCCTCATTTCTCTTCTTCTCGTCAGATGACCACCATAGCAAAAGAAGGTGCATCTATGCTGAAACAAGGGTTTCTTGGAGGAAGAAGATGACATCCACAGATGGGTTTACAAAGATTGTTCTTGATTTTGAGGTTACAGATAAGGAAAATATTATGTTTGAGTTTTTAGATCTAGAAAAAATATGTTTGGATTCATCAGATAGTGGTGGTAGTTCTTGAGTTTTAATTTCAAAGTATAGATATGGAATTATATGAGTGTTTTGGTATTCAGATATGGAAAAATTATGTTTTTATGGTGTTGGTGGTGACCGAAGGTGGCAGTGGCGGTTGTTAGTGACCAACGGTGGTGGTAGCGGTGGTGGTGGTGACTGACAATGGTGGTGGTGGTGACTGACAGTGGTGGTGGTGGTGATAGCATAACTGGTAGTAGGATGAGAAAGAGTAGGGGGAGGGTGGGGTAGGGATAGGGGTAATATTTTATTATTTCTTTTATTTTTAATTACAAAAATTCTAAAATGTTTTTAAATAAATAAAAAAACAAATAAAAAATAAAAAGAAAGGGAAAAATCTTCATTAATAAAAAGTTAAAAGCAAACTGGACTAAAGTCGCATCAAAATAAAAACTTTGGACCTGTGGTGCTAGTCCAAATCTTTTTGGACCAAAGTGGCAATTTTGAGCAAACCATGGGGACTGTTTGTGCTATTTAGTCTATTCAAAATTACGTATCTTCTTCATACAAACTCCATTTTTTATATTATTCATATCCACACGTAGCTATTGACAAGATATACAACTTTTGTTTAGACTTCATCGACTAATTTTGAATTTGTAATTTTTACACAGGCTTAGACAACTAAAGGCCATCAAAAAAGCATAATTCTCTCATCCGGTGTTCGATTTCAATATACTTTCTACTTTTGGACTCCTAAAAACGAGATATCCAACTCTTTCATTTAGATTATTTTGGCTAAAATTCGACCGATCTAAAATTCTTCTTTTGAGCAGAATACTACTATGTCGAATCCAAGAGAAATCACAACTTCCACTTGCAAAGTCGGATTTGGATGTTCTCTATATGCACACTCTCAATGTAACAACTATTACAACATTTATTTAGATCGCTAAGGCTAAAGAGTAATTTATCGAAAACTTACTTTTCACGGGATGAAGAGTCGTACCAATTAAATCGCAAAACATCAAAGAAGCGTAACTTCTTCATATGAAGTTGATCTAACACTCATTATGTCTCCATAATCCTTATAATGTATACTACAAGTAAGTTAATATTATTTTTTCTAAGTAATCTTTTATCCTCGATGCGTATTTTAATTTTTTTATTTTATTATTAAATACACCTAATATCCTATAAAACATGTAATCATATAATTACATGAATAGACCTTTCTTGTTCATTCATATACAGATTACAATAGTTGACCAAAGTGATTACAGACTATGACCAAATCTAGTAGGAAACACAGGCATTACATATTTTGTTGATGCAGTTAAAACTCTAATCGAGTCGGATTTCAAGGAAAGAATCTAATTTAAGTGGGGAGAGTTGTAGCACTCGTTTCCCATAATGGATCACTATGGGGAATAAAAGATTCAAAGACATAGTTTTTTGGAAAAGCCATATGTCACGACGTGACAAATCAAATATGAGATCACTGTTCGGTTGGCTCCCATGACGTGATGAGGGTATGGTCACGATGTTAGGATGGCTACTGCATAAGCCCATGATGTTTTAGAGTTTCCTCCATTTTTAAATCACTAATCTTGGAATTAGGGTTTCATTTCCAGCCTCCATCACCCTCTTAAGCCTTTTAGCAAACACCAAGACCCTTTTCTTCATTTATAAGCTTATCCTTAGTGTTTTCACACATTTGGAAGGAGGAAAATGACCCTTGTGGTGTAGAGATCCTCTTGTCAAGCTTGTAGTTTCCATTTGAGCCATTGACCATTGTAAGTGTTTAAGATGAAAAATTTATGTTTTTAACTATTCAATCTAGGCTTTGTGCTCCTCTTTCTTCATGCTATGCAAGTTTGGATGAAAGGATTCCATAAAGTTTGCAACTTTATGGGTCCTTGAGGTCCTTTGATTGTTTTATATGTTAGGTCTGGAGTTTTGCTATGGTTTGAAAACATTAATATGACTGTGGTTCCATTTTCATCATTTTGACCTAATAAGATATTAAGGTATGCATTGGACATATAAGTCTATAAGGCATCGATTTTTTGAAGGTTTTGGAGTAAAAAGGCCCTCTGGAAAGTTGGAATGGACAGAAGGTACTGGTAATTTGTTTTCAGGAAAATACAGACAGAGCCCATTGGACAGAAGTTAAAAACATTGTTTTTAGGATAATACAGACAGATCCCATTGAACAGAAGTTAAAAACATTCTATAGTATTTTGCAGAGAACCAAAGAAATTTTCTTAGTTCTTAGTGGTACCGTCAAGATAATAGTGAGTGGTTACAGTGATGTCATCTTTCAGACATATAGATACAACTTTGGTCATAATTTTGGTGGGTATTTGTTTTGAATGGTGGAACGGTAACTTGTAATTCTCAGTAGAAAAAAAGTGGTTGATTCTACTTGTGAGTCAATATACATTGCAACAAGTGAGGGAACAAAGGAAGCGAAATGGCAGAAGAATTTCATTGCTGATCTCAGAGTTGTTCCATCAATACAATAACCCATATAATTTTTTGTAACCATGAAGTTGACGTTTCTTTAACTAAAGAACCAAAGGATCATGGGAGGTCAAGGCATATTCTAAGAAAATACCGTTATATCTGACATAAAGAGAATATGGCGATCTTGTGGTGAATCGAGTTTCATAAGAGGATAATCTAGCTTATCCTTTTACAAAGGCGTTAAGCAAGGCCAAGCACATCGAGCAGGCTAGGATAATAGGATTGACAGATGGTGTTAGTTTTAGTAGTTAGTTGATAGTTTGAAATAATAAAACCAAATTAATTGTAATTGTTTTTTGTGATTATATAACAAATATTTATTTACAAGTATGTGTAATACCATCTTCAGTTATTTATTCTTGTGTTTTATTTTGCATGTTTACTTCCTGAGTATTAGTTTATTCTAATTACCACCACCAATCATACTTTAAGGTAGTAAGTGATAATTTATGGCTGTCATAGAGTTTTAGTAGATTGTCCATGGTAACTGGACATAACATACAGATTGATGCTATAATCATGAGTGCTTAAATATGGATTTTAAGTATTGGTTAAAATCGTACCTAGAGATTACTTCATGGATTCCATCAGGAGTAATTCTAAGACAGTTTTATCATCAATTCTTTAATCGGAGATACATAAGTTAGAGTTTGCAAATCTGTTATGCATTGGTATTACGTAAACGCATCTATAAATTAATTTTATAAAATTTAGTTCCATGTTTGTCATGATAAGTGAAAGTTATAAATTTGTAGTCAAAGTTTAGTCATTGCTTTTTCCTATAAAATCAAAAGCAATATCTTTGGGGCCCTCGGTGATTTGATATTTACATTATAGTGTTGGGTCCTGCCTGGACTAAATTGATGTGTTCAGTCGTAGTCTAATAAGTTCATCATCAATCATAAATAAAGAAACATTATCTTGGGTTGTAAGTTGATTTATATCTATATCTCGTATCTATACGATATCTTGTAGAACGAAAGAATAGTTGATCACTTGTCTTAGGGCCAATGTTTAATTTGGTTAAGATTTTGGTAGTGGGTTTGGAAAGTACACTTTGTTGGTTATTTGGAGACTATACTTGCAATTGTAGTTAATGATGTATCCGAGTAGGATTCCGTTGGACTAACGTGTCTAAGGTCTTAACTAAATTAGTATAATCTTGTGAATAAAATAAAAATATTTTATAGGTTTCCTTGATAACCATAAATAGCAAGGAATAACATTTAAAGAGAGAAGAAATGATTTATTAATTTATTACATGATTAATTAACTAATTAGAAATTGATTAGAATTAATTAGAATTAAATGGAAATTACTTTTGGATTAATTAGAATTAATTAGAGGTGCAATGGTTTAATTGCAATTGTTCAATAGTTGAGAAAATGAGAGATTCTAGAATCCTACTAAGGCGACTGGTTCTAAGGCTATTCCATAAGGGTTATAGAAGCCTCTTTTAGTTTATATGCATATTTGATTAAATATGAATATTCTTAAGGGGTAGCGGCTTAAGGTTGTTAGATCTGAGTGGGTATATAGTTTGGTTTAGTATGTGTTCGATTGGTTTTCGTTCATGTTTTTGCAAGTATGTTTGTGTAGAGGGTTATCCACAATGAAGATCGAACATGGTTTTTGTATTTGGTATATGAATAGGACAACGTGAGGCCAAGGAGATCTTGGAAAAAAAATATGTAAATTGGCAGTCAAATTGGTTGATTTATAGGATGAAATTGTTCACCAGATTATTGGGCATGACCTTGGAGTCTTCATATTTTTTTTAAGGAACTAGCTTCTCTTAATGTGGTTAATTATTGTTTTTCTGATGGGGTATACATATTTTCTAAGGATTAAATAAGAAATAGTTTTAAAAGTAGTCATCTGGTTGGGGCATCGATCAAGTGTTGTGGTCGTTAAGGGATCAATTGTTGGGCGTCTATTCCAAGAGTAGACTTTGTATTCATTCATGAAGGACTTGGGATGTAAACTGTAATTCGTGGTAAGATAGGGGTGTTGGCCAATACAATTGGAGTAGGACTGGAAGGACCCACAGGAAGGTCATGGTGTATATAAGAGAAAATTTGTAAGGACTGATTTCGAGGATGAAATCTAATTTAAGTAGGGGAGAATTATAACACCCGTTTTCTAGAATACATCAGTTGAGGACATAGAAAGATCAAAGGTAAGGTTTTTGGAAAAAACCTTGTGCCACGATGTGGTGAATGGCGCACCACAAGATGACATGCCAAAGCATGAATCGCTTATCCATATGGCTTCCATGACATAGAAAGAAGAAGGCTTGTTGTCATAATTTGAAGCTTATTCCTTGGATTTTGGTGAAGCTTGAGAAAAGGAATGTTAACAAGGAAGCAAGGAGTTGGTTTGGATCCATCATTCTCTTCAGTTTTCTAAGCTACTTGGGGTATAAAGTTCCAATGTTGACATCACTTCTTCTCGATTCAAGTTAATGGTTATTTTTGAGTGGTTTTGGTCCTTTCCGTGAATGTTATTAGCGTTCGTGGAACTCCAAAGATTTCTACGGCTCTCGAATAGTCCATAGATTCTATTGAGTGACGAAAAGGCCTTAGTTTGGATGATCCTTCGTCTCATTCACAAGTTTTGGCCCCATTAAGGACTTAATGGACTTAGGGTTGTAGATATAGAAATAGAAATGTGTCCTAATGGATAAAGTTGGAAACTTTATCCATTAAATTATTAAGAAGGAGTGGATATGACATTTTAGGATTAGATCTATAAGTACTAATCACTTAATGAAGAATATGGCAATCTGCTAGTTCTCACAGTGTGGCAATGGGCATGCCATGATGCGTTGGTTCTTTGGTTCGCGAATAATCTATCTTGGTATTCCCATGATGTGGCAAGGAGGTCTCTACGTCATTGTGGGTGTTGATTGTTCGATTAGGTGTCTAGGTCCATAACTATAATTGGTATAAACTTGAATGGATAGTAGCATAGTCCTTTTAGGTTACCCTCAAACCTAACAATGGATAAGATATTTTTGGAGAGAGATATTGAATTATTATTTGATAAATAAACTAAAATAATATTTTTTAATATATTATGGAAATATATTAATTAGGAATAGTAATATTTAAAATTTAATCATAAATTAATTAGAATTAATCTGGTGATTAAAAGAATTAACTGAAAATGTTAGGGCTAAAGTGAAATTGTTCAATAGTTTCACAAGAGGCATTCTAGAACCCTCGTTGAGGCTATGGACGGTTTTAAGGAGCCTTTAGGGTTTCTAAAATTAAACTTTATGGATGATTATGAAGTTAGATAATTACCCGGTTCAAGATAATATTATTATATTGGGTTTAGGCTTATCTAGGATTTCTTGACTGCACTATATAAAGGCCCTAGGGCTATGATTATCAACCACTATACCTTAGAAGAGTTAGGCCAAAGTTCTGATCTCCTTCCCCTCTCTCCTCAATATCCTTCTTGCTTGTGTTAGGTGTGAACCATCAAGGAACGACATTTGTTGTGCTTGCTACAAAACATTTTGAAGAAGGAATTCAAGATTGTTTGCTATAAAAATCATCAAGATAAGGTTTGATCCTTATGAATTAGGTTTCATATACAAAAGTTTTATAGGATGATATTTCATAGTATGTTGCCTTTACGTGAATGACATAGATCCTTCATAGGTTGCATGCACCCTAATCATTTAATTGTTAAATGTTTTTCAGCTTAGTGCATAGAATTTTGTAACCTATTTTTTCCATCAATGGTATTAGAGCATATGACTAGCTTTCATGTATTTTCACATTGGTGAATTGACCAAATGAAAAAAAACCAGTTTTTCTAATTTATCGCAGCTCATGCATGAGCATAGATGCTCATGGCATGAGCTCAGTCCAGATCTGATTTTTTTGATGCTTATCTACCTAATATGTTTATACATGATAATTTTCGGCTATATTTATTTTCCAAATCTGATTTTATTGAATATATCATGATAAAATAAAATCCTAGAAGTTAGGAGATAAGTCTTTGACTTGATTAACTATTTTGTTGATTCAAATGATTTATTTTAAGTGTATAAATAATTAATTTAGATATTAATTGAACTTAATAATTAACATCAAATATTATTTGGTTTATATTTAAATTTAAAATAATTGTTTAATTTTCGAAATTTAAAATATAAACTAGTATTATTTGAAAAAGTTTTAAAAATACACACTATACTATATGTAGAATTAAATGTTTAATTATTACTATAAGTATCAGACTAAGTCTGTCAAACTGTTAGTATGCCTCATTCACGAAGCCAATCTATAGGAGGGTATAAGGAAACTGTGTATAAAATGGTAGTTGAATGGTGTCCACTCTCACCCACCGCTTCCTTGATTGCTGGTGGGTGGTTAGCCAAACCAGTTTGATAGGACAATTAACTCTAATTAATAAGTATAATGCGACTAAAAGTAACTAAACATTTTTATTTTAAATCCCAATCTTAGTTACTTTAGAAAAAATGTGAACTTGTATGCTAACCCATGAAACATTATACTTTATAGTAGTTAGTGGAGTGCGTGTGTTTAACCGGCACACTAATAGTGACTATAAAGAATGATAATGGGGATCTCAAAAACTATCGTTGATTAATGGAAAGTGTGTGGCTAATCGACACATTAAAATGAGATGATAAATGATATCGGGACTGCCAAGCTAATTTGAATGGTTATTAACATCTTATTTGTGATCCTCGGTATCCCAATCAAAAAAGGAAGAACATAATCTGAGATTAAACATGTCATTGAATAGTTTCAATGAGTCTGAAAAGATCTAGTAATTTCACTTAACTTAATTTCCCTCAAATTTCGTTTTTCGATGGCGGAATTAGTAAATTGCCATTTACCTACCTTTTCATAAATTACAATTAGATTACATCATCCCTTTTCTAAGTTGTGAATTATTTAGTTGGATCCTAGTCTTGATATTTCACTTTTGGGTTGTTATATTATGGATTGTTCTTATCTGTCTAAAACTACCTTTCTTTTGTAGATGTCTACTCTAAATGATGTTTCTATTTCCTTCTTCTCCTTCTCCCATAATTTTTCATTATTGAACATCTGCTCCAAGGTGTAATTGGATGGCACCAACTACAATGATTAGATGCACAACATAAAATGGCCCTTCGTTTTGAGGACAAGGAGTATATCCTTAAGATACTATTGGATGAGATACACGAAGAAAAGGACGCTGCTAAAGAAATGCTCGACTAGAAAAAGTACTACAATGATGCGAAAAAGGTTACTTTGCATCATGGTGGCCACAACGACCCCTGAATTGCAGAGATACTATGAGGATTACTGGACATACGGGATGAAAAAGGACCTTATAGAGAAGTACCATAAGAGAGCTATTCAAGAAAAGTACAAGGTGGTAAAGTCCCTTACAGCTAGCAACATGAAAGACGGAGAATCTTTTAGTAGCCATGTAGAGAGAATACGACGATACATAGATATAATTGGAAAGAAAAATGTGAATTTTGATGAAGAGTTGGGAATAAAAATAGTGTTGAGCTCCTTCCAAGTTGTTACAATCAGTTCATCTTGACATATCATTTGAACAACAATGAAACTACTTTATCTCAATTGCGCAATGTCCTGTGAATAGTTAAAGCAGGGATAATGGTAAAAAGTGTTGCCTCCAATCCTGCTAGTGCTCCCGTTCTGGCCATTAGTCAAGTTAAAGGGAAAAGAGGATAGGTCCTCCTAAGCAAAATTGGAAGGGGATGTCTTAAGTTGGGTTATGAAGGAATGGACCCAAAAGAAAATCCAGTTCTAATGCTCCCACTATCTATGATCCCAAAGAGGCTACTTGCTTCTACTGCAACGACAAAGGGCATTGGAAATGAAGATGCCCAAAGTATCTATAAGACATCAAAGACAACAAGTTTAAGCTGACTTCTGCAGGTTTATACAATATCTTATCTAAGAACTCAACTTGTTCTCGTTCTTGGGTCCTTGATACAGGATGTGGATTTCACATTTTTTATGATTTGCAAGGGTTAAGAAGAAGTGAGAACGTTGAGCATTGCAGTAGAAACTTGATCATGGTGAATATGCGATCTTCACATGTCAACAAGATTGGAGTTTATAGTCTAATGCTTAGTGATGGAGTTAGTTTACATTTATTGAATTGTTTCTACTCATCAGAAATGACATGAAACATTATTTCCTTTCGTGAAACATTTAAACAAGGTTTTAGATATTCTTTTAATATTGATAATGATTCTATTTCTTCTTATAAAAATGGTATTATTCATTTTGAAGCTTTACCTATGATGGTGTGCATGAATATGTGATGTGTGTAGACAAGTTAGATAATAGTGTATTTCATATTGATTCGTCTAATGTTATAGACAAAGCGTACTTGTGGGATTGTTGTCCTAGATACATTAACAAGAAATATATCACCGAACTCCAAAAGGATGGAGTGTTAGAATCATTTGACCTAAGGTCAGATGATGAATGAGAATCTTGTCCTTTAGGAAATATGAAAAAAATCACCTTTCACTGGTTCTTGTGAATGAGGTGAAGGTTTGTTGGATCTCATACATGCAGATGTGTGCGGTCCCTTCAGATCCACCAGAAGGGATGTTTATCGATTCTATGTGACTTTTACTTACGATTACAATAGATATGGCAATATTTAACTAATGAAGCGTAAGTCAAAAACCTTTGATAAGTTTAAAGAATTTAAACATGAAATTGAGAATCATTTGGAAGGAAGATAAATATGCTTAGATCCGATAGAGACGGTGAGTATCTTAGTATCAAGTTCCACGACTACCTCAAGGAATGTGGAATAGTTTCACAATTGATGCCTCCTAGTACACCATAACTATATGATGTGGCTTAGAGTCGCAATTTCACCTTCTTGGACATAGTTCTTTACATGATGTGTCAAGCTTTTCTTCCAATTTTCTTCCAGGAGTATGCCTTAGAGACCACCACCCACATTTTGAATCTTGTCCCCAACTGAGAAGGTTGCCAGAGTACCTCACGAGATGTGGACAGGGCAGGTTCCCTCATTAACACATATCAGGGTTTGGGGTTGTGAAGCTTTCGTTAGATGAGAGACTCGTGACAAGCATGAACCTCGAAGCAATAGATGTATTTTCATTGGCTATCCATAAAATCCCTTTGGATATTTGTACTATAGACCTAGTGAGAACATGGTCTTTGTAGCACGAAGGGGAGTCATTCGTGAGAGAGAGCTCATACGCAAAGAGGTCAGTGGGAGTACAATTGATCTTGAAGAGATTTAGGAATCAAACGATGAAGGAACCTCTAAAGATGCTAGGGTTCAACCAAAGGAAGAAATTCTAGTTGAACCAGTTGATGGGCATTATCTCTTAGGCATTCCACTGGAGTTAGAATGATATATGATTTATGTGGTTTCTATATTACTGCATAAGGTGATATGTTTATTAGTGATAGTACACTAGTAAATTTGGATGAACCAACTAACTAAAAGGAAGCATTGGCATGACTTGAAGTTTCCAAATGGAAAGAGGAAATGGACAAAGAGATGAAGTCTATGTATGGCAACCAATTTGGAATTTGGTTGATAATATACCAGGTTGTAAGACAGTAGGGTGCAAATGGATATTCAAGAATAAGATCGAAATGGATGGAAAGGTATACGCTTTCAAAGCTTGATTGGTTGTGAAGGGCATTACTCAAGCCCCAAGGGTTGACTACGATGATACCTTCTCACCAGTAGCCAAGATTAAATTAGTTAGGATAATGCTCACATAGCTGCTTTTCATGACTATGAAATTTCGTAGATGGATATCATAACCGTTTTCCTTAATGGGAAGTTGGATAGAATTGATTACATGAGTCAGCAATAGGGTTTTATAGATGCAAAGTATCCAAATAGAGTGTGCAAGTTTGAGAAATCAATCTATTAATTGAAACAAGCTTCTCGCAGATGGAATCTTTGCTTTAATAAGAAGGTCAAAGACTTTGGATTCTCTAGAAGTGAAGATGAATCTTGTGTATATATCAAACCTAGTGGGAGTATGGTAACCTTCCTTGTATTGTATGTTGATGATATACTTCTTATAGGAAATGACATTCCAACTTTGCAAGAGGTTAATTCTTAGCTTGGAAAGTGTTTTTCTATGAAGCATCTGGTAGAGGCTGCTTATATTCTAAGGATAAGGATTTTAAGAGACATGATTAAAAGACTAATTAGACTTAGTCGAGGTACATACTTGGAAAAGGTGCTAAAACATTTTAGTATGGAAAACTCCGAGAAAAGAGAATGACTTATACAGAGTAATACCAAAATGAGTAAGACTCAGACCACAAGTACTGATGCAGAGATAGCAGAAATGAGTAGAGTTCCATATTCTTCTATCGTCAGATCTATCATGTATGTTATGACATGTACTTACCCTGATGTGGCTTTTTCTTTGAGCATGATCATTTGTTATCAGGGAAATCTAGGTAGAGCTCAATAGATAGTTGTTTATAATATTCTTAAGTATCTACGAAGAACTAAGGATTGGGTCCTTGTGCTTGGTGGCAGTGATACATTAACAGCAACTAGGTATAGTGACACCAGCTTTCAAAGAGAAAGAGACAACTTCCGTTCTCAGTCTGGCTGGGTGTTTACCTTAAATGGAGGAGTTATAACTTGTAAAAGTTCCAAACAAGAGACGGTGGGTGTTTCTACGTGTGAATCAAAGTACATAGCAGTAAGCAAAGCATCAAAAGAGGCAATTTGGTTGAACAACTTCATTGGATACCATGGAGTTGTTCCAGCTATCAAGGAGCAAATATAAAATTTTTGTGATAATGATGGAGCAGTTGCCTTTACTAAGGACCCAAGAGATCCTTGCAGATCAAGACATGTCGACATAAAATACCATTTCATCAGACATAGGGTAGAAGAAGGTCAAATCACTGTGAAGAGGGTATCATCAGAAGAAAATCCTATAGATACCCTCACAAAGGTCTGAGTAGGGTCAAACATGTCCAACATGCTAGGAGAATTGGTCTGAAAGATGATATTAGTTTTAGTAGTTAGATAGTTAGTTGAAACTTGTAACAAAGTAAGTGTAATTGAATTTTGGTGATTAAATAATAGAGAATTATTTGTGAGTTTGTTTACTACATTTCATCAAATGCTTCTTCTTGTGTTTCACTTTGCATGTTTTACTTCCTGGATAATTTGATTATTCAAGGCTCCATAGTCAATAATACTTTACAAGTAAGTAGTGAATTAAGATTGTCATGAATTGAATTGTAGATTGTCTAAAGAGTTTTAGACATAGAAAGGGTATTGCTGCAATGTTCCTGAATACTTTGAGATGGAGATTTCAGTATTGGATTAACCCACCCTCAAAGAATTACTTCATGGAATTTATCACGAGTAAGTCTGAGACGATAATATCTTATAATCTTGAAATGGAGATATGTTAGTTGTGGTTTACAAATCAGTTGTGTATTGATAATACGTAAGCGTATCAGTAACTTTTTGTTGTAAAATGTGTTATTGTGCATTATTTTATGAGTAAATAGTTCAAGGATATAATTCAATGTTTATTTGTTCCTTTTTCCATAACGAGAAAAGCGATATCCTTGGCCCCTTGGTGATTTGGTGTTAACTTATAGTGACAGGCACATCCAATACTTAATTGTTAAGTTCGATTAGAATTTCGATGTTAATACAAATCAGAAATTGGGTAAAAAGTATTAGACAATGAGACTGATTCGAGTCCATGTTTGATGTCCGAATGATATCTTGCAAAACGGAGGATTATATGATCACTTATGTTATGGCATGTAACTGACTCAGCCAGAGTTTGATAGTAGCTTTTGGAAGCTACAATTTGTTGATCTATTTATAAGTTATACTGGCAATTATAATTACAGACTAGTCCAAGTGGGAGACTATTGGATTATGTGTCTAAAGCCCATAACTATAATATGTATAAACTTGAATTGATAGTAACACAGTCATTTTGGGTTGCCCTTACACCTAACAATGGACATGATATTTTTGGAGATAGAGATTGATTTATCATTTGATGAATAAATTGAAATAAATAAAATTTTAATATATAACAGAAATAATACACTAATTAGAAATAGTAATATTAAATTAATATTTGATCAAAAATTTGTTGGAATTAATTTGGTGATTAAAATAATTAATTGAAAGTGTATGGAATGAAGTGTAACTGTTCAATAGTTGAAGAAGAGGCATTTTAGAACACTCCTTGAGGCTTTGGACAGTTTTAAAAAGCATTTAGGTTTTATAGAATTATCTTTGGTGGTTAATTAGGAAGCTGGATAAGTACCCAGTTCAAGATAATATTATTATATTGGGTTTCGGCTTATCTAGGCTTTCCTGAGTGATATGAAGGCCGCTAGGGCTACAATTTCCAGTCAGTCATACCTTAGAAGAGTTAGGCCAAAATTCTAATCCCCTTCACCTCTCTCCTCAATATCCTTCTTGCTTGTGTTGGGTGTGAACCATCAAAGCCACGACATTTGTGGTGCTTGCTTCCAAAGGCTTTGAAGAAGGAAATCCAGATTGTTTGCAACAACGCTCATTAAGGTAAGTTTTCATCCTTATGAATTAGGTTACATATAAAAACGTTTTGTAGGATGATAGTTCATATTATGTTTCCTTTACATGAATTACATAGATCCTTCATAGGTTGCATGAGCACTAATCATTTAATTGTTAAATGTTTTTCCGCTTAATGCGTAGAAATTTGTAACCTACATTTTTTATCATTTATTTGGTTGATCGTTGACCGTTGAATTTTGACTAGTTGGACTTTACTTCAAACTTGAAAGACTTGGGTTTTTTTATTAAGGATTTATCTGTATTGGTGTCAGTTAGTTCACAAGAGTGATCAGTGCAAGGCATTTGGGGTGTTGTTGTATTTCCTGGGGTCATTCTTTCATGTGAGTTTCCTCACTATACTATGTATTTCAATTTATATCCTTGAATGTTAGGAAATAGGAGTAATGGTATATTGGCTAAAGTACCAGGGCTTGGTGGTCGTCTAGTTAAGTGCCCAAGGGGTTGTATGTAGTCCTGTAGGATATCATGAGAACTCTAAATCTAGGTTTTCTTGCATGTTCCTTGTCTGGTTGTGACTCTAGAGTGGGATCACCTGTTTGACTGTCTATCTCACCTCTATTACATATAGCTTTGAATTCATTAGTGATCTGCCAGTAGTGACTTAGAGTATTTTATGAGGCTTGGTATGCTGTTAGATAGGTAGACTAATATAGAAAGTTTCCTATATTTGTGTTCTTGTTTGATTGTTTGTTTGGCTTATATATATGTGGTTATTTGGGTTGAGGCGAGCATGCTTTGTGTTGTAGGCCAAGATACTCATGTAGGATAGTAATGTGTTGTAGGCCAGGTGCGGACCAACTGTATGCTATAGGCACAAGTGGGTGACCAGCTATGGTTTGACGGCCCAATGGAGTGGTTCAACTATACTATAGGCCCTTTGAGGCGGTTCAGTTAGAATGAGCCTTATTAAAGCGGTCTAGGCATCATGTCGGACTTTAAAGGTGGTCCAGGTAGACTGTAGGGTCATATGTGCATGCATTGTACGTGTATCGTGTGGTGTGTTATTTTGGCTTACAGTTGTGGATGAAATGCTTTCCAGTACCGTTAGTGATCGTGGGAAGGTGAATGCGTGACTGAGCACACTCATCAACTGTAATGGAGATTTCACATTATTTATATTATTATTATTATGTTCAAACAACTGTATTTTCGAGCAACTGGGTTTTTGTCACACCCCAAAACCAAGAACGGCGGAAACGTTCCGGGGTGGAGGACGTCATGTGAAGTATCATAACAATGTAAAGTAGTAAACAAGCAACAACATCATCCATTGCATTAAATGGTAAAGTTTTAATACATGTGTGTTCTTTCATAATGTACAACAATAAAAATGAATAATCAAAATATGACGAGTCTTGACTATGCTCCGCTGCTCAAGGCCTGGCCGTCGTACCTGTCTAACTGATGACCTGAGAATACAAGTTATTTTGAAAGAGAGTATCAGCTTTAAAGCTGGTGAATTCATAAGTATTTAGGTGTTATTGTCCAGTTTTGGAACGCTGTTAAGAATGTCGTATAAATCCTTAAATAGAACAGTTGATATAAGTAAGACATGTGGTCTTCTACCAAGACCCGAATGTTCTGTAAGTAAAATGGTAGTTTTTCCTTTCTAATGACTAGTACTAAAAGTACGTAGTCTATCTCATCGTTTATGTGAATATAACACAAAATAAAGTAAACAGGAAATAGTATAATCATATAAGTGTTATCCCTGGATTACCAGGATTAGCACGACATCGCCGAAGCGCAAGGGTATAACCTAATGAACATCCGAAGATTGTCCAATTAACCTCTGTAGCGAACAATGGTTCCAGGAATGGTTAGTCCCGTAACAGGCTCTACATCGCTGTAAGAGAAATAGATAACCTAATGAACATACGCAGATTTTCCAATTAACCTCTGTAGCGAACAATAGGTTCCAAGAATGGTTAATCCCGTAATTGACTCCTAATATAAGTAATAACCTTAGGCATCCATAGATGTCCATTAACCTCCGTAGAGAACAGTGGTTCGAGGAATGGTTAGTCCCGTAATTGACTCCGTTGAACTGGGATGGGCTGGATGATTTACTGAAGGTACTAATAAATCATCTTTACGAATCGAGTTTCAAGTATTCTTGTAAGTATACACAGGTAGATGTATCCACGTAAAGGTATTCATGTAATGTGTTCATTAAAGCGTACTCATGTATCATGTAAGCATATGTAAAGGTACTCATGTATTATGTAATCCTAGGTAATTGTACTCATGTATCATGTAAGGTACTGGTATAGACTCATGAATGAACTGACTCTTGTGTGATTCCTTGTAATAGGAATAATGTTTTGTATCATCTAACTATCCCTATGATAATTAACTGGAGAGTAATTGATTGTTCAAGTAGATTTATGCACCCTCGATACACCAGGGTGTGGGAAACTGAACGAAGGATGGAAACTATAACATCAATACATATATAAGAACATATGCGTATAAGTGTAGTTTTGCTCAAGAAGGTAAAAATAATGGTTTTTCAAGATATCTAGGAGTTTTAAACAATAATTAAGAGTGACTTGATGTCATTTTAATAAACATTTCAAAACTAATACTTTTGTTATCAAGGTATTTTTAAAATAGAAAACAATTTCATGTGTCACCTTTTGAAGTATGTGAAATCTACTGAGTGAAAACACAGTTATAAAATACATAAGATTTATTTAATAACATACTATTTTCTACATGTATTCCCCCCCCCCCCCCCCCCAATTAAAGCATTTAAAATCATTTAAAACAATTTCATTAAGGGGTATGAACTCACCTGTAGATGGTGATTTGGATGAACTGGACGGTGTAGGATTGTTAGGTGTCAAGTGAGGACATGTACACACACTACGATCCTAATGAACATATAATCACACATATATGCACTCAATTAGTCTTAAATTACTAATTGATAATGTTAAGGCATCCTAGACATAATAAACACTTTATCTAAGTGTTTTAAGCCCTAAGGATTGCATCTAAGCTAATGTGGGACAAGGCACTTGAGTTTAGAGTTCCAAAGGACCACATATATGAGTTTACTCTCCATATACCATTACACATGGAGTTCACGGTTGTAAAATCTTGAGTTTACGGCCGTGAACTCACCATCTTGGTGATATTTTGTGTTTTGAAGTCCCAAATGATCCCTATAATTATTCCAACTTGGTGGTTAAATTCTTGGAAGGGTTTAAGGCATAGAAACACCCCTTTGAGGAGTTTACGGCCCTAAGGCCATTTCCCATTAGAGCTTGCGGCCGTAAACTCTTAAGGATGGGTGTTTTTGATGCTTTCAAGTCTCTTGCACAAGTGGTATGGGTTCTAGACTTTTATTCCAAGCATATGAAGGCCTTTGACACACTTTGGTGCCCTTTAATCATGTTTACGGCCCAAGAACCATGTCATTGCCGTAAACTCACTTTGGAAGGTGTTTTTGATAGTTTAATGTCCTTGATTTATGTAGGAGTAATTCCTAGTAATTGTCTAAGGCTTTAGGTGCTTTAAAAGCACTCTTTTGTCCATGTTTTTGGAGTTCACCGTCCAAGATCCTCTTGGGCCGTGAACTCCCATACATATGTGTTTCTTTGATGTTTTCATGTCCCAAATACACTTATAAACAAGCCTAAGGCAGTAGTATATCGCAAGGGAAAGGCTACGCATTGTTTCGGGAGTTTACCGCCCAAGAACACCTTGGGGAGTAAACTCCTAAACCTAGTGATTTAGCTATGTAATCTATGTTATGAACACATTTAAAGCTATATAACACTACTAGAGAGGGGTACTCACGATTTGGGATAAAAACTCGAAGATCCGTGAGAGAGAAAATGGCTTTTATCTAGTTGGAAATGCGAATAATGAATGAATTTGGTTCAGAATTCTATTTATAGTTCTGAGATATTTTTGGCAGAAAGAATTTTTATTTATAGTCTTGAGATATTTTTGGCAGAAAGAATTTTTATTCCCGAAATGATCTCTAATATAATAGAGTGGTGGGATAATATAGTTGCACTAAACCGTAGTGCATCCACTCTCCTGATATTTCCTGAAGTGTAAACCCTGAATTACTCAAACTTACATGAAAAAGTCTGAAAATTAACTGTGACTGCTATAACTTCTATTGAAGCGATATAGTTTATACAGAATGGAAATTTCAGGTTGTCACAGTTTTCATAACTTGAGTTTTATGTAAATGGTGTCTTTACCTTATTTAAAAAAGAACATTTTGTTTGTGAAAATGTGACGTTATGGGTTATGATTTTTTTCAATAGTATGTTGGTATAATGAGAAAAGACATAAATCTCCAAGTTGCATGTGCCCATCATTAGATTGTATGATGTTTCGGTTGTTCAATTAAGTCTAATGTAACCTAGAAAACCCATTAAGTTGAACTAAGGATGTGTTGGGATGTATGTTTGACTTGAAAGACAAGGGGTTAGATGATGTGGTTCTTGGAGTGAAGATCACACAAACCTAGGATGGCTTGATATTAAATCAAACATGCTATATGGACAAGATTCATGAAAAGTTTGCACAAGTGGAATATTCAAGAATCATTGGTAGATAGATGTATCTAATGAGTTGTAGTAGACCTGACTTAGCATATGATGTAAGCAGGATAAGTAGATATACTAGAAAACTTATCCTGAACATTGGAAGTGTATTATTAGATTGTTAAGGTACTTGAGATACACACGTCAATATGGATTGCATTATAGTAGACATCCGACTGTAATTGAATGATACAGAGATGCAGATTGGATATCTGATATAAAGGATTCCAGATCTACCGGTGGTTATGTGTTTACACTTGGAGGTGAGGTTATATCTTGGAAATCGTCCAAACAAACATATATAGCTAGATATACGATGGAATGTGGATTTATCACCTTAGATATATGTAGTGAAGAAGTGGAGTTGCTACGTCATTTGTATACATTATGATAACCAATCGAAAACTGGTAGTGCTCAAATTACAACGTATAATGGGAAGTGAAGGCAAATTAGATGTAAACATAAAACACTACAACAACCAATCACTACGGGAGTTATCTTGATTGACTATGTAAAGTCAAAAGATAACATTATAGATTTTCTTACAAGAGGATTGAGTAGAGATGTAGTTTATAAGTCGTCGAGAGGAATGAGACTAAATCCCTTGAATGAATAAATTGCTACAAAGGAAACCTTACCTAGAGGACTAGAGATCCCAAGATCTAGGTTTAAAAGGAAAACCAAGCTGTATGAGTGAGGGACACCACCGTAGGGGGGAGTTAATATATTTCGTAGTCCATTCCTATAATCAGTGGAATGTTAGGCTAAGCATAGGGATTTTAATGATTATTTGAATAACCTGTGTGACAAGTTAGGCTAAGCATATGGCTTTGAATGATTACTAGAATTACCTATGTGTGTGTTTGTGTGTGTGTGTGTGTGTGAGAGAGAGAGAGAGAGAAAGAGAAAAGTGGGGTTCTTTCGAAAGGAATTATAGGGGCACAATTCTGAAGAGCCTTCTCATAAGCAGGGTAGTGTTTCGTTAGCATAACAAACACGACCATGAGGATATGAAATTATACTTAAGAGTCTTGTGTGAGTTATATTGTTGTCTACATAAATGGAAGCGTAGTTTAGGATTTCGTGTCTACTGACAGCTAGGAGACTAAGTATAGTTTTCGAAGGAGGGTTCAACGGGTTACTCCTACCTATCAAATGCATGATTCTATTGGAAATTTTTTATGTAAAATTTAAATAAAGAGATCGATTTCTATTTATGTGCGGGATTGTTGGAAATTTGAAAATCATTTATGTATTTTTGTTAAACTTTGGACACATGTAAATATAAATATAAATATATGTTGTATATTATATTAATCCTCAGTGGGTTATGATACTTCGATACGATATTTGTTGTGTCTAAAATGGAGAATGTGTGAATGATATTTTGATGCTCAAAGATGAGCATTTGGAAATCAATTTAGCAAATAAAGTGGGGGGGGGGGGGGTGTAGGGAGAATCATGGATTTTATAGAGAAAAAACAACAAAATAATGCGTGTGTGCAACCTGCGGGCACAAATGCAGCTCCAAAATTTTTGGCCCATGCAAGCAACACTTTTATATAATTTTACAATTTTGGTACTTGTTATAATTTTTGTAATTGATGCATTTAATGCGAGTTAATGAATAATCAATTCATTTAATTTTTACTTAATGAATATAGTTGAAAGTATTAGTTTATAAATAGACATTTGCTTCTCATTTTTATACAACTGATCGATTACTCTCTTCTCATTCTCTCTACATACAACTTTTATATATATAGTGCTTAAAATAAGAACAAGAAATATTAAGAACTATAATAACCGAATAAATGACTAAAACACTCTTGGTTCACAAACATAGTGCCGATAACTTTTATGCCACCATCTAAAGTTAAAATTCACAAACTTTAATATAATCATGTGGATTATAGAATAAGATTGATCAGAATTAAGAATAAAGAAAATGTAAAACACAAACTTGTTGATACATAAGTACTCCCTTTATAGAAATTTAAGTAAGCTTATTTGAAGGTACAAGTTATGCTAGAAATACTAACAATGTAAAAGAATTGACGTTCATGATGCCATCATCAACATCGGTATAATCGTTGCAAAATGTGGAAAAGTGAAAAGACCACGTTGTCATAAACCCAAAGAATTGACTTTTTCCTGATGAACCATGAAGACTTGCAGATTACTGATAAACCCAACACTACGTCATGGTGGTCTTGCCACGACGTGGTGGACCAACTTAAACAAACATATATAAGGCACATTCCTTCGGAAAACTACCTTTTGCAGGAGCTTAACTCAACTTTTGAAGCCCAAGAATGTACTTGGAAGCTTGGAGTTGCAGAAGATTGATTATAAGCTTGATTTTGAGAGATTTGATGCAAAACTTCTTATATTTACTTATTCATCTTGAGTTTGAACATGGATTAGAAGTTGAATTTCGTTTTTACAGGTTTTTTTTGCTGAAGATGTGGGCTAAATACCCTAAGTTTCAATTAGATTAGAGATATTGCTTAATTATGAGTTAATCTCGAATACCCCAAAATATCTTTGATGTACACGATCACCGATCGATCCAACATAGACCTGCACACCCGGTTCATGAGGTCCATGAACGTTGCTGGTGCGTTGGTTAGTCCGAAAGGAATCAGCATGAACTCATAGTGCCCATAACAAGTCCTAAAGGCCGTATTCTGGATATCCTCCTCGCAGACTCTCATTTGATGATATCCAGATCTCAAATCAATCTTCGAAAACCAAGATGCCCCCTGCAATTGATCGAATAAATCGTCAATCCTCGGTAGTAGATAACGGTTCTTGACCGTCAGCTTGTTCAACTCCCGGTAATCAATACACATCCGATATGAACCATCCTTTTTGTTGACAAAAAGGATTATTATTCCCCACGGTGAGCTACTCGGTCTGATAAAACCATTCCCCAGCAGCTTTTGGAGCTATGAGGATAACTCTTGCATCTTTAGTGGCATAAGGTGATAAGGTGCCTTGGCAATAGGTATTGCTCCCAGAACCAAATCAATCCGGAACTCCACCTGCCTCTCGGGAGGCACACCCGACAACTCCTCGGGAAAAACATCAGGATCCTCACACACAATCAGAACCTCGATGGTAGAACTCGGCCTGTCTGTAGCAACCCACGTATCCATCACGTACGCCAAAAAGCCCATATAACCCTGTTGTAGACTCTGTCTCGCTCTGGCAATAGAACAGAAGGCGGATCCAGATCGGGTACCATCACCATACACTGTAAGCACTCCCTTACAAGGTTCTCGTATGGTCACCATCTGACGCTCACGGTCGATCACAGCTCCAAACCGACTAAACCAATCCATGCCCACTATAACACAAACATCACCCATCGTGATCAGTACCAGGTCTATCAGGAACTCAACACCAAAAATCTCTAGTACACACTCCTAGATCAGCTCAGTAGCAAAGACCACATGCTCTTTGGCTATAGAAACCCTCATAGGTCAACTCAACGCCTCACATCGGATACTAATTTAACAACTAAAAGCTAAAGACACGAAGGATCGACTCACACCCGAGTCAAATAACACCAAAGTAGGTACATAACTCACAAGAAAAGTACCTATACACGGCACAAGATAAGCACAACATATCTCAAAATAACATAAATAAGGATATACATAACGGCCACGAGGTCAAGTGCTGCACGGACCTCCTCCACTGTCAGCTGAAAGGCTCTCCCACGAACCCTTGTTGTCTCGACCTTTGCTGGCCGACTCTTAGTAGCACGTAAAGTAGTAGGTGTAGATCCCTCTGCTGATCCATGAGGGAGATGGGGGCACTCGGCCTTCCTATAGTCGATCTGGTTATAGTGAAAGCAAACTACAAACCCCTTGGGGCAATCCTTCACCATGTGCCCCACTTTGCCACATTTGTAGAAAATCCCTGCTCAGTATGATCCCTCATGACTCTTGCCATACTTGCCACAAGTGCAGCCCTTCTGGCCCCCAGTCCTCGTATCAGTAGGTTAGCCCACTTCGTCGCCAGTTGCGACTGCACTTGTCTCTGGTCCCTACCCCGAGACTCATATTCCTCTTTGGTCTGTAACTCTAGCTCAATCTCCCTCCGCCTGGCATTGGTTTGAAGCTCAGCTAATGTTCGATATGATAAGTTCGCCATGAAATCTCGTATATCCCTCCTCGGTATGCTTAGATATTGGCTCACATGTTCCTTCTCGGTGTACACGTGCTTATGGCAGAACAACGCCCTCACGTGGAACATCCTCGTAATCTCAATCACTAACTGTCTTCTGCTTAAGAGACAGAAACTCCTAGGCCAAATGTTACCTATCCACCAGTGGAACATACTAATCTTGGAACAACTAAGTGAACCTAGTTAAAAGTTGAACCCTCAAAGGTTCCCATTCCACTAGTCCTTCGCCCGCGTGCGAAGCTGGTTCAGTGCAAACCAAACCCTCAAATGATCAGGGCATGAACACATATGAAAACAACCCTCGATATCAGATATCCATCTCATAACAGTAATTAAATCGTATGTCCCATCAAACTCTGGTGGCTTTGTGTTGTTGAACTCCCGAAGCAACAAAGAGTCACCTCTCCGTGGCCTAGCAACGGCGATAGTTGCAGTGGCCGCAGCAGCAGCCGCCTCAGAAACAACAGCATATCGCTCGTCAAAAGTCTCAATCAGTGTGGTCTTGATAGACCCAAGCATCTCATGTATCACCTCTCGAATGGCTGTGGCCACCTCCTCATGAATCATCCTGCAAATCTTATCGTCATTAGTCCCATTGCTCCCGAGGTTGTGGCGTGTACCCACCATGATTTCTTTGAAACACAACACAAAAATCATTAGAGACTCGCTATAGCCTACTCACAATCGATCACCCGTCCCTACTTGTTCCTTATCATCCTAGGGATTCTAACTTGGGTTGCATACAGAGCTAATGCTTTCAATAGTACGGGCTTAATACTACCTTCCACACCAACCTATGGTCACCCCAAGTCCTCCTCTTAGGATCCCAATTCACAAGTACTCTAAATCTCATGAATAATAGGCTATGCTCTCAGTAGACCTCTCATATGCTCATCTAGGTATCTCTCCTAGATTATCCCTCCATTCAGAATTCTCCTCTAAGTGGTTCCTGCTAAATACTCATATTCAACATATACTCAAAGGAAATATCAAATAGCAACAACTCCAAGGTTAAGACATCACACATATGGCAACTCTAGCCCTATGTATGAAATACTTAGCCCGTCCTCTAGCATGCATCCCTAACATCACACAAATATCTCATAACAGAACTAAGTAAGGGTATTTTAGGAAATCACCTTTTAGGCTCTCGCTGATTGTATACACTGCTACAACTCGTTTTTCTCATTTTTAGAAAAAATTATTTATTTTGAAATTTTTTCTCAAATGCTCAGTTTGAGTCCAGACACAACCGAAGATATATCGAAATCTGTCAAACCAAGGATTTGATACCAACTTGTAACACTGTAAATTTTCAAACAAATTTTTTTCATTTTAAAACATATAAAAACTCATAATATATTTCTCAAGAACATAATTGTTTCAATTGTCAAAACAAATCCACATAATCATGTCACTATGCCAAAATCATCCACATAGTCTCGTATCGGTGTGTACAATCAAGCTAGTGCCTTCTCATGATTCTAAGAGGTACGTGAAACACATAACACATAACACGGTAAGCACGAAGCATAGTGAGTTCTCTAAAATACCACACATATCTCATAAGCCTCTCATGGCTAAGCTCACATAAGACCCTCCAGTCACATACACATATTACCACTCTCGGTAAGTAGAATGAGAAGACCCACCTCGTAAGATGGAAAACACTAATCTCGTATAAGAATCTCGAACTAGCCTCTGCCTAACACATAAGATAATTGTCTCTAATTAATATTTAAATCATGACTCTTAATAAACTGAGTTATTCTCTCTCTCAAACTCTTGGAATGGGTAAACGACCATTTTCCCCTCCATGGTCCCTACAATCCATGCCTTGACCAAACCCTAAAGTCAACATAAGTCAACACTCGAGTCAACTGTCCATGTTGACCTGACTCACCGAGTCCCCATTGTTCCTTCAGAACATCATAAAAACTCACCTTAACTCATCGCGCCGTCTCATCAAATCGCCGAGTTACCCATGTCCAAACTCATCGGGGAAAACCCTAGCCGACTCGTGGAGTTAGCTCATTGACTTGGCGAGTCCATTTAGGTTGTATTCTCATTCATATGTTTTAAGGCAGATCCACCCCTCAAAACTCTAGATCTCGTCTCCTAAGGCTTGAATGTCATGTACAACTTCGATCTTTATGTTAATGCATGGCATATATGCTCCATAATGCCAATGCAAGTTCCAACAAGTGTTTGGTACTCATAGGCTTGCCTCTAGCTCCATAAAGCTTATGTATTTGGGCTCCCAAGACCTCCTACAATCCAGATCTAAGGTTTCAACCTCAAGATCTGCTCAAGGGAGTCAATAACACCAGAAGGATGAGGAAAAGCCCTAGAACTCCGCAAACAATGATCTCACTAGAAAAATGATCAAGAGAGGTTCTTTTTATCTCAAACAGATGCTATCCCCTGAGAACCTCTAGATCCAAACATCCTCCTTTCTCCAAGCCTTGATGCGGGAGGCGGAAATGAGGGCTTAAGGCCCTTAAAATAGGATAAAAATGTAGGATTTTAGAGTTTCCTCACACAGCACCAACTCGACGAGTCGGCTCTCTAACTGATCGAGTTGGTCATTAAACCCACATGACCAATCCAACTGTACTCGACAAGTCGGGCACACAACTCGTCAAGTCACTCATTAAATTCCAAAAAATAAATATAAAAATATAATATCTGAGAGTCGGAATGTTACAGTGGTTGCAGCTTTATTGCTACGTGTGTGAGCCAATAGACCAGGGGTATTCTTGTAATACCCATGTTTCTGGGCTAAGCATTAAAGACGATGTAATAGTCTAGGTCAACTATTTGTAACGTGTTTTGAAGTAATAAGAATAAATTTGGTGAATTTATGTGCCTTATGTTTAATTATGATAATATAGTAAATTAAGGATAAAATAAGCGTCAGAAGTGAAATGTTAGATAAAGCTGATTCTATGAAGAAAGTTGTAGTAGTCGAGACAAGGATTTTGAAGATATATATTACACCGAAATTTGGGTTATAACGAATAAGTTATGAACTATCGAAGTTTCACGACAAAATCGGGATGACTCTGTGTGACGTAAAAAGTGAACTTATGATAAAGTGTTTTTTGCCCTTAGTGATCTAAAGGAAAGTCGTAGTATATGTTAAAACAAGAGGATGCATAAAAAGAATGCCAAAATTTGACTTCGTATGAAGAAATTATGATTTTTCTAAGATTTGGCATAACAGTATACAGCCTGAAACTCGAAATAAAGATTGAGTGATTTCTAGCAGACACAAACTAAGCGAGAATCGAAGGTCTCATCAATAGCTTTACAACGGTAAAAAGACAGACGGAAACGGACGTCGGATGAAGAAGTTATGAGGTTTTAATGGATTTTCCTGTCCCGGTCTGTTAAAAATAATAGTATTAAAAAATAAATTAAAAATTAGCCGACGACAACTAAACAAAAATTGTAGAGTATAATCTCACCTACGCGTGCATATAAAGAACGTTGAAAACGGAGCTTGTATGCGAAAGTTATGAAATTTTGAAGTTCGGGGAACAAAAACTAAGAATTTCTGCATACACAAGGTCAGGGTGCGGCCACATCACCTTGCATGCGAGTCTGCCCCGTGTTTGACTCGTGGCATGACCGAAGCGAGCTCCAATCGCAAAGCAACCCATTCCCTCGCCTCACTACTACCACCTCGTCTACGAGATCCAACCCATGCCCATCCCCCTCACCTGCGAACCGATGTGTGTTCCACCCTTCCCCCTTCGGATCCGACGCCTCGCCCTATATAAAGGGAGGTGTGATCCCTCCTGGTTAATGTTACCAAATTTCACACTTTTTTTACCTCTAAACCATTTTTAAGCTATACCAACATCCCCTAAAGCCCTGGGATCATACCTAACACCTGAAGAACATCTCGATGTGCCCGAAGACCCCAAGAAAATTATATTTTCGGTTTGAAGCTCAACCCTCGCAAGGCTCGGTTTTCGATAAAGCTCCTGGTTTTCATCAGAAACGATCGTTTTAAGGGACGAAGTGATGTCCAACCGTCGTCTTAGCAAGTGAGTGTATATAAAGTATTTTATATAAAATACATGCTATGTGTGTGTGTATATATATATATATATATATATATATATATATATGTATGTATGTATGTATGTATATATATATATATATATATATATAATGTTTGTTTATTTGAGATGGATGTTCATTGAATGTTTTATACATGTTTTGAATAATTTAACTCTATATGTATTTTTTTTATCTACAAATATGTTGGGTATAACATGGGTAGATGAAACACTTGATGTGAGACAAAATAAAATGATGAGAGGTCTCGATGTTAATGATGTTTCGGTCATCAAGTGGAATAAATATGACGACCACAAACTTTTCTAGATAATCTAGTGGAAAGTTAACAGGTTCGTAACCTTTATGTGTTTTTTTACAGAGTGTTCACTAGGTATTTTGTTTTAAGTATTTACCAGTTGTAATCTAAATATCCTTGCAGCAGCATCTAATGAATAATTTTTGTAGATGTGCCTAATATATACAACATAATCCTGGCAACTGTGCCTAAAGGATAATATCGGCAGTTGTGCCTAATAGAGAACATCATAATCTCAGCAGCTGCGCCTAGATGATAATATTGGCAGTTGTGCCAAAAATTTAACATTGGCAGCTACGCCTAATAGATGATAGATATTGGAAGCTGCGCCTAGTTAAGAACAACACAATCCTGGCAACTGCGCCTAAAGGATAATATTGCCCGCTAGGCTTAATAGAGAATGTTGGCAGTTGTCCTATTGGCGACGATGGACTTTGTGCCTATACCTTAGGACAATTCTTTGGAATGAATGGGTGAATGATAGACGATTCTTAGGGTGGAACCTTAAGAAATTGAAGAAGTGTCCCTTAAGCAGTGTTGTTAGCCCGATGATGATCCTTAAGCTAGTTCCCTTTTAATAGATGTTTAGGGTCATGAAGTGAGGATAACGGAAACGGGTAATCAGGGTTATTTTTTATTTTTGAAATTAATAAATTTATAGTTAGTTGATGAAATTAATAAATTTATTTATTGTTGTTTGAAAACCTGTATGCTCACCAGGCTCCCAAGCTTGACCCACTAATCTTTTTATATTGTTGGTAATGGACCCAAAGCATATTTGTATGATGATGCGAGATTTTTGGATTATAAGCCAGTAGATGTGATAACTGTGGTAAGGCTTATAATGTACTGTTTATGCTTTTGGTCTCTGTCGGAACATAACATCCCGACGTTTTGTTATATAATGAAAATACATTTCTTTAAGAAATGCTTTGATAAAAAATTTATCATATTTTGTTTTAGGGAGAAATTCTGCAACATCTTTTGGAAGACTACTCTTATTTTATTTTACAAGCATAAACTAAATCGGTCTTTTCTGACCGAGAATTTTGGGGATGTCACAGTTTGTATTAAAGCGTTAGTTTAAGCGAACTAGGAATTTGTAGGATATCTAGACTTAAACTTAGAATGCGAAGTGATGATCGTGAGATGAGTGTCTACCATATTTTAGACACGAGCACTAGTATATTTTAGGAAAGATGCCTAAAATGCTTTTATGTGCTAAATGCTATATGTTTGCTAGATATGATATTATTTATTCGGATCTATGGTCTATTGCCGACCGGATCTGGAAACATTATGTGTTCATGATTCTAAGTGTATGACTATGATATTAGAACTAGCACGTAAATGTTTCAGAGTGTTAAGGAGAATTTAGGTATCTATCGTGAATGAATATCTAAATTCACCTAATTCGGTGTATAGATCAAAATGGCAAGAACCCGAAGTGGAGCTGGAAATGCAAATAAAAATCAACAACCTCAACCCCAAGTGATGGAACAGGTGCCTATAGCTGAAGCTGCACTAGAACCAATCACAATAGCTAGAGTACAAGCCATGATTCAGGCTATGATGGCTGAACAAAGGGAAGAAATGAGACAACTATTGTTGAACAACAGGAATGAACCTTCAGTGCTTGTTGAACAACCTGAATTAAATGACAATCTATCAGAGGAAGGAAATCATAGTAGATTTGTTGGTCAAAATGAACCGCTTGTGGTTAGAAGGAATAACCATGAGGATGGAGTCGAGAGAAATGGATACAAGTACAAAGATTTTATGACTTGCAAACCGTCAACTTTCACTAGAAAGGAAGAACCCGTCGGAGTAATGGATTGGATCTCAGAGATGGAATTAGCCTTCATGACATGTAGTTGCCAAGGCATGTTATAAACCATATTTGTAGTGCGTCAATTCAGAGGTGGCACTGTTCACTGGTGGAACACTCTGGGGAAGATCCTAAGCCCTAATGAGCCACTGCAATTGACTTGGGCAGAGTTTTTGGTGCATTTCAAGTGCAAGTACTGCTCGGCCCAAAATCTGCTTGAGCTAGAGAACCAATTTCTAACATAGAAGAAGGAAGTGTGTCCATCAATGAATACACCAATAACTTCACAGATAAAATGGAGTTTTCTTTGCGTAATGTTCCAGACGAGCTGACAAAAATCAACATGTACGCCAAGGGACTTCCATGGGAGTATGCGGTTCCAGTGCGTCAGGCACTTACTCTGGAGGCAGCTATCTGGGTTGCCAAGTCTGTTGAAGAGATGATCAAGGGAAGAGCCTCCAGCAAGGTTGATGTTGGTGAGAAGATAAAGTTTGAAGGAACTTCAGGGTCCAACGATAAGAAAAAATTCTCGAAGTCTGGTGGAGGAGGAGGAGGAGGTGAAGCAAGGTGGTACAATAAGTGCAAGAAGAAACACGTAGGAAAATGTGGCGTGGAGGTGACGTGTTTCAAAAGTGGAAAGTATGGGCACTACGCCAATGAATGTACATTCAATAAAAGGTTGTATTATGAATGTAATGAAGAAGGGCACTACAATCAAGACTACCAAAAGAGGAAATGAGCTACAAAGCTAAACGTACCTCAGAAACCAAAGGCAAAATCATTCCCGATGATCCTTAATGAAGCAGGAGAAGATGCAAGGGATCAAGAATAAGGACTATATGTTCCAAAATCAAGATATAATGTAGCCATGCAGATAGAATCTGGTAGTGTAGCCTATAAGAGACATAGTGTAGGTTAAACTAGAACATCTTTGTAATCGTTTCAAGAAATAATATAAACCTTCATTTTGTTACCAGATGTGTCAAATGATTACTTGAATATTTAAATGGTGACTTGGAAAACTGCGAGACAATACTTGGGACGAGTATGAGTAGGTGTGAATAGTAGTAGAGGCCTATACTACTGGAAGCACAGGACTCATACTTGGATCAGGGAAAGTCACAAGGTTACCAAGAAGCTAGTAATTTATTTCGTTTTTTTCAAATATGTCGTTACCATCGTTTCGGTAATGACTAAGAAGATGATTGATATTTCGACCCTAGAAATCATATCGAATAGAGTCCGTCTAAGATGAGTATGTTGTGTGGTTCGGGGAAAGTCGAGTCCTAGGTTTATTGGATCATTTAAATTTCTTCAGACGATTAGGAACCTAGCTTACAAACTAAAGCTACCAGATTAACTAGATGGTATTCATAACACTTTTCATGTGTGTTATTTAACGAAGTTCACGCGAGAAGTTCCCAACATAATTCCAATTTTTGAGTTAAGGATGGATGAAAGCAAGAGGTTAACTGAAGAACCGAAGGCAATTGTTGACCATAAGATTAAGAAGTTGCAACACATAATGGTCGAGTTAGTGCTTATGTGATAGAAACATACGAATGAGCAAAATCTCACCTAGGAAACGAAGAGTGACATGAAGAGTTGCTATCCTCATTTCTTTCCTGCTGTAAGATTTCGAGGACGGAATCATTCTAGGGGGGGGGGGATTGTAACTCCTGTGTTTCTGGGCTAAGCATTAAAAATGATGTAATAGTCTAGATCAACTATTGTAACGTGTTTTGAAGTAATAAGAATGAATTAGCTGAATTTATGTTCCATATATTTAATTAAGATAAAATAATAAATTAAGGATAAAATAAGCATCAAAAGTGAAATGTTAGATAAAACCGATATCTATGAAGAATGTTGTAGTGGTTGAAACAAGGATTCCGAAGATATAAAGAATACATAAATCCGAGTTATAACGAAGAAGTTATGACATGTCATAGTTTCGTGACAGAAGCCGCATGACGTTGTGTGATGTAAAAAGTGGATAAAATGTTTTATAGCCTTAGCGATCTAAATGAAAGTTCTAGTATACATTAAACCGAGAGTGTGCATAAAAAGAATGTCCAAATCTGACTTCGTATGAAGAAGTTATGATTTTTCTAAGATTCAGCATAACAGTACATAGCCCAAAACTCGAAATAAAGATAGAGTAATTTCTAGCCGACACAACCTAGATGATAATCGAAAGTGTCGTCAATAGTAGTACAACGGTAAAAAGACAGACGAAAACGGACGTCGGATGAAGAAGTTATGAGTTTTTGAAGGATTTTCCTATCCTAGTCTGTTAAAAATTATAATATTACAAAAAATTAAAAATTACCCGACGGAGTCTAAACAAAAATTATATAGTATAATCTCACCTACACGTGCATATAAACAACGTCGAAAACGGAGCCCGTATGCGATACTTATTAAATTTTGAAGTTCGGGGCACAAAACCGAGAATTTTCGCATACACAAGGTCAGGCTTCGGCCACGTTGCCTCGCATGCGAGCCTGCCCCGTGTCGGACTCGTGGCATGAACAAAGCAAGCTCCAATCGCGAAGCGACACGTGCCCTCGCCTTGCTGCTGCCACATCGCCCTCACTGCTACCTCCTCACCAGCTAGATCCGACGCTTGCCCCTGCCCCTTGCCTGCAAACCGATGCGTGTTCCACCATTCCCCCTTCGAATCCGACGCCTCGCCCTATATAAACGGAGGTGCGAACCCTCCCGGTTAATGTTACCAAATTTCACACTTTTTCACCTCTAAACCATTTTTAAGCTATACTAACATCCCTCGAAGCCCCGAGATCATACCTTACACCTGAAGAACGTCCCGAAGTGCCCGAAGACCCCGAGAAATTTATCTTTTCGATTTGAAGCTCAACCCTCACAAGGCCTGGTTCTCAATAAAGCTCCCGGTTTCATTGGAAACAATCGTTTTAAGGGATGAAGTGTTGTCCAATCGTCGTCTTATCAAGTGAGTATATAGTCACTTTCATCTTACACATGGATATGAAGTATTATATATAAAATACATGCTATATATATATATATATATATATATATATATATATATATATATATATATATTGTTTTTTTATTTGAGATGGATGCTTATTGAATGTTTTATACATGTTTAGAATAATTTCAACTGTATATGCATTTTTTTATCTACAAATATGTTGGGTATAACATGACTAGATGAAATAGTTGATGTGAGACAAAATAACATGATGAGAGGTCTCAATGTTAATGATGTTCCGGTCATCTAGTGGAATACAGATGTCGACCACAGACTTTTCTAGATAATCTAGTGGAAAGTTAACAGGTTCGTAACCTGTAGATGTTTAATTTAAGTGTTCACTAGTTGTAATCTAAATATCCTGGTAGGTGCGCCTAATGGATAATTTTTGCATATGTGCCTAATAGATACAACATAATCTTGGCAGTTGCGACTAAAGTATAATATTGACAGTTGCACCTAATAGAGAATGTCATAATCCTGACAGCTGTGCCTAGATGATAATATTGGCAGTCGTGCATAAAAGATAACATTGGCAATTGTGCTTAATAGATGACATTAGCAGCTGCACCTGGTTGAGAACAACACAATCCTGGCAGCTGCGCCTAAAGGATAATATTGCTAGCTGTGCATAATAGAGTACGTTGGCAGTTTTGCTATTGGTGATGATGGACTTTGTGCCTATACCTTAAGATAATCCATTGGAATGAATGAGTGAATGATATAGGATTCTTAGGGTAGAACCTTAGGAAATTGCAAAAGTATCCCTTAAGCAGTGTTGTTAGCCTGGTGACGATCCTTAAGCTAGGTCCCTTTTAATAGATGTTTAGGGACATAAAGTGAGGATAACGGGAACGAGTAATCAAGGTATTGTTGATTGATGAAATGAAGAAATTTATTGTTAGTTGATGAAATTAATAAATTTATTGTTGGTTGATGAAAATTAATAAATTTATTTATTGTGGGTTGAAAACCCTATATGCTCACCAGGCTCCCAAGCCTGACCAACTCAACTTTATATATTACAGGTAGTGGACCTAGAGTATAGTTGGATGATGATGAGGGATTTTTTGGATTATAGGCAAGTAGATGTGAATAACTGTGGTAAGGCTTATAATGTACTGTTTATGCTTTTGGTCTGTGTCGGAACATAACATCCCGACGCTTTTACATATCATTACATCAACACAAAATTCCATGAAAATCATACTGGTATAACTTTTGTATATAATCAATGTGTGAATTACATATAAAATTCTATAGCTTTTAATAATCAAATATTGACTTACGTGTACATACATATTCATAAGTGAATATTATGTGGTTTATTTAGGTTATGCATTTATTCAAACAGTTGAATTGCATACAAGTTATATTATATATTTATGGTAAAAGCATTATTAGATCATCGCAAAATTCCTTGAAAAGCATACCAATGTTACTTATATATAATCTATGTATTCATTACATGTAAAATTTATAGCTTTTTAATAAGCAAATATTGAGTTATGTACACAAACATATTCGTATGTGAATATTATATGGTACACTTAGTTATGCATTTAATCAAACAATTGAACTACATACAAGTTCACTTATCAAATTGTTATAAAAATTTCACAAATATACTGGTTAAAGTTCAATTATCTACGGTTGAACATAGAATTCTATAAAAATTTACAAAGAAACGTTGATTTCATTTTTTATTACCTTAATCTCGAAATTTTGGTTGATAACTAGTGTTGAACGATTTATACAAAATAGAAATGATGATGCTTATCGATTATGAAGAACCAATGACATTGAATTAGAAATGATTCATGATGTTCTGTAAATTGATTTCTTGAAACAAAATCGATTAAAGATGATGAAAATCTGATTGTTTTCAAAAATATTTGTCGTATAAAATGTGATGATCGATTATGTAGTTATGATGTTCATTATCTGATATTGTTGATGATTTGAATAACTTGAAGATGTGAGCAAATTATTTGTGATTTTAGGAAGTCAAAATGCGTTGTGATAATTTAATTAATAAGGAAATTTACTTATTTGCCATTTTGATTCAAGTAATTTTTTTATTTCCACTTTATTTATTTAAGAGAAATAAGCGATCCATTTTCGTTCTTGTGTTCTCAATTATATAATTGTTGTCGTTTGAACCTAAGTGTGTGTGTTTGTATATATATATATATATATATATATATATATATATATATATATATATATATATATATATATATATATATATATATATATATATATTGGTTAGATTTATTTGAGATAGGTCTAATTTTACGAGAGCGTCTGACAATTTTTATCTAGTGAAATATTCTAATACTCTGTTATTCAAAAAAATATAATATATGTATTATTTTGATATTCTAAAACAATATTTTTAATACATTTTGCATTTAAATATATTCTAAAAGCATATAATGTTATAATCTTATATATATTATACTCTTACGATAACTAGAATATTAGAATATTTCACTGGATAAAACTAGACACACGGTCTAATAAAATTATGTACCTCTCAAATGAAATCTTTTATATATATATATATATATATATATATATATATATATATATATATATATATATATATATATATATATATATATATATATATATATATATATATATATATATATGTGTGTGTGTGTGTTTTAAAAGCAAACTATAAAGGAATGCCAACCTATTCAAGATTCACAATCATGGAAGAACAATATTTTTCATGAAAAAAAGCAATGGACCAGAAGGGATTTTTCCATATCCATTCCCTCCTCTAAATAATTCGGAAACTACAATGATTTCATGTTTGTCTTTATTTTTTATTTACAAACAGTTAACATCTCATAAACATAACATTTTAAAATTTCAAATTTAAAGATTTACATATTTCAAATACTATTATTATAATGAATTCATTGGACGTCTACCATCACTCTTTCCATTTCATCACACTTTTCCCACCTTTCCTTATCAATTTACATAAATATATTATTCTTTTGTTAGGTGCTTTTGCAAATTCGATGATAAGTCTGAAAAGATGTTGATCCAACATCTCATACTCTGTATGATTAAATCGATAGCTACTTGACCACAATTGAAGATTATCTTTTTGTTTTGGTTACGTTTTAAAAATTCAACGACCCGGTTGATACAAACAAAAAACAAAACCCAAAACTTATCGGTTTGCATCCCATATAAGCCTCAAATAATGGTCACTAGGCCAAGTATTATTCCAAACCGGCCATCTCATATAGTCGATACAAACGTATCAACTCTTGATCAAGATTGGACCTCCACCAAAAGGTGTCATTTTCTTTTGTTGCTTTTGGAGAATCCCTTGAATAATTTGGAAAAAATTCGAACTTGTCATGTTGTATCCCCCGGACCACCTTTGGACCACCCATTGGAATATATCTTAGTGTTTGGTTCAAGAATTATCCTTGCAAGGAGTACAAGGGACCAAAGTAATGAGGTGGTATTCAAATCATGAATAATACACTTTTCTTCTC
The DNA here is from genome assembly GCF_052625555.1 of Lactuca saligna. Lineage (NCBI taxonomy): Eukaryota > Viridiplantae > Streptophyta > Magnoliopsida > Asterales > Asteraceae > Lactuca > Lactuca saligna. The sequence goes on along the minus strand of NC_136424.1, from coordinate 100,961,188 downwards.
ATATATGCTGAACATTGGAATTGGAATTGGCCTCACGACATGCACCATGGAATATTATGATCATGCGTTTGTCCCCCACCCAACATGTTTGAATCAACATATAGATTACATGAATGGTGAAAAGTTCAAATATGAACTGTAGGATAGCTTTTGGCGATAAGACTCGATAGAACTGGACTCGATTGAAGTGAATAAAATTGAATTAATTATCTATAAAGGGTTTCATAGCACTAGGACAGAACATAACATAAAATTAACATCACCAAATCGTCTTTAATATATATATATATATATATATATATATATATATATATATATATATATATATATATATATATATATATATATATATATATATATATAGCCACATAAGCCACAAATTGTTCAAATGACAAGTATACCCCAATGCCTAAGAAAACATAAACTCCATCTCGTGTGAACAATCAAGTCGGCGCCTTGTCGTGATCCTGAGAAGTACCTGAAACACATAACATGGTAAGCACAAAGCTTAGTGAGTTCCACAAAATACCAAACACATCACATTAGTCTCTCATGGCTATATCTCGATAGAAACCCCCGGTCAATGTGTCTTAGTAGGAATCCTCAAGTCCCACATCTCGGGTTGGACCCTCCGGTCCTAACTTAATAAAGCTCAGGATAATACACAGCATTAATCACAAAGCAATAATGCAGGATATCACAATTCTCAACACAAACATCCAAAACCCATCGGTCACACAATGATACCACTCATGGTAAGTATAGTGAGAAGACTCGCCTCGTAAGTAAGCAAGAAATGCTTGTAACCCTCGAACGGTCTAATCCTCGCCTACACGTCATAATCATCTCTAATTAACACTTATCACCTCAACCTAAGTAAGTTAAGATAACCTCATTCTCTAACCCTTGGGAAGGGTAAAAGACCAATTTTCCCATCCATGGTCTCCAATTCATGTCTTGACCAACCTATAAAAGTCAATAGAAGTCAACACTCGAGTCAACAGTCCTTGTTGACCCAACTCGTCGAGTGCATCTATGTGACTCGTCGAGTTCCCTCGTTTCCTCAAATTTTTTGTGAAAATCCAACTTAACTCGTCGAGTTGTCTCATCAACTCGCTAAGTTACACATGTCTAGACTCATCAGGGAAAAACCCTAACCGACTCGTTGATTCAGCTCACTGAATCGTCGAGTCCCTTCAGACCACTTCATCATTCAGACGTTTTTAGCTAGAAATGATGTCTTATACTCTAGATCTAGCCTTCTAAGGCTCACTTATCATATAAAGTTGCAAGCTTTATGTTCATGCATGGCATCTAGGGATCAAAATGCCAAAAAAAGTTCTATAAATGGTTTCACACATGGAGATATGACCAAAGCTTGAATCATTGGGCTCATGGGACCTCATTTTGTCCAGATCTGGAGTCTCAACTCCGTGACAAGCTCCAGCAACTCAGGATCCACAAGAAATGGGAAGAAGCCCTAAAATCCTCTATAAAGAGATCTATCGAAAGAAATGCTAAGGGCGGTATCTTTTTACCTCCAAACTGAAGCTAGCATAGAGAAACACTTGATTCACAAGCCTCTTCTATTTCCAAAGCTTGATGCTCTTCACTCTTCTTCCAATTATGCACTAAAACATCCGCAGTTAGCTTCTCTCTCTCTCTCTCTCTCTCTTTCACACACACACACACACACATACACACAAATGGATACACACGATTAGGGTCCCAGCTGCTACTCGTCAAGTAGGGGTCCTCCGACTTATCGAGTAGACTCTAAAATCCTGTGTCCATTGCACTCTCTACTCGGCGAGTTAGGGCATCCAACTCGTCAAGTTGCTGTGAAAATATGAAAATAATTTAATTGAATATTATAACTGGGAGTCGAGATTTTACAATTCTCCCCTACTAAAGTCTGACTTTACCCTCGAAGTCATCCTCTGGAAAACAAACTATGGGTACTGCTCTCACATCTTGGACTCTGGCTACCAAGTCCACTCGGATCCCTTCCAATGTTGCCACTGAACCTGAACCAAGGGCACATATTTATTCCTTAAGACCTTCACCTTCCCATCCAAGATCACTATCGTCCTCTTAATGTAGATCAGGCTCGCATCTACCTGAATGTCCTCGATAGGGACCATTTTCATCTCATCGGTAACACACGTCCTTAGCTAGGGTACGTGGAAGGTGTTATGAATTTGATTCAACTAGCAGGTAGCTCCAACGGATAGGCTACCTTACCCACCCGGGCGATCACTCTGAAATGACCAATGTATCTAGGGCCCAACTTTCCCCGTTTCCTGAATCAAATCACCCGCTTCCATGGGTATGCCTTTGGGAAGACAAAATCTCGGCCCTAAAACTCCAGCTTTGAACGGCGTCGGTCGACATAACTCTTCTGATGACTCTAGGCCGTTAGATACCTATCTATGACCTGTTGGATCTGCTCTATCGTCTTGATCACTATCTCAGTGCCCCCCATCACTTTTTCCCTACCTTTCCCTAACATATGGGAGTACGACACCTTCTCCCATATAGCAGCTCAAAGGGAGGCATATGAATATTAGAATGATGGCTATTGTTGTATGAAAACTCATCCAAGGGCAAATAAGTGTCCCAACTCCCATCGAAGTCCATAATACATACACGTAGCATGTAGCATGTCCAAGGGCAAATAAGCGTCGCACAATCTTTGGCGAAGAGTATTCAATGAGGTTTGATGCTCGAGCCCCCATGCAAAAGTAACACCCTTCCTGGTTATTCTGGTAAGAGGAACTGCAATCATTGAGAAATATATGATAAATCTCTAGTAGTAGCCTATCAGGCCAAGGAAACTCCTGATCTCGGATGGGGACCTCGGTACCTCCCATCGCATAACCGCCTTAATCTTGGTTGGGTCAACCAAAATCCCATTATGATGAATAAGGTTCCCTAGGAAATGGACCTCTCGTAACCAGAAATCACACTTTAAGAATTTGCCATAAAGCCTCTCTACCCTCAACACCCTAAGAATCTCCCAAAGATGCTCATCATGCTTCTCTTTGGACCTCGAGTACACCAAGATTTCATCGATGAACACGATCACCGACCTGTCTAACATGGGCCTGCACACTCGGTTCATGAGATCCATAAATGCTACTGGTACATTGGTGAGTTTGAAAAGAATCACCACAAACTCGTAGTCCCCATAACGAGTCCTAAAGGTTGTCTTCTAGATATCCTCCTCGCAAACTCTCATCTGATGATATCTAGATCTCAAATCAATCTTAGAAAACCAAGACGCCCCCTGCAACTAATCGAATAAATCGCTGATCCTAGGTAGTGGATAAAGGCTCTTGACCATCATTTTGTTCAACCGTTAGTAGTTAATACACGCGCACTGTGAACCATCCTTCTTCTTAACAAAAAGGATCGACGCTCCACACTATGAGCTACACGGCCTAATAAAACCCTTCCCTAATAGCTCTTGAAGTTGTGAGGATAACTCCTACATCTCGGGCGGCGTAAGGCGATAAGGTGCCTTAGCAATAGGTGTTGCACCCATAATCAAATCAATCTGGAAATCCACTTGTATCACATGAGGCACACCCGGTAACTCCTCGGGGAAAACATTCGGGATCTCACTCACAACTGGAACATCAAAGATAGAACTCGGCCTCTCAGTGGCAATGCTCTCATCCATCACATATGCTAGATAACCCATACATCCCTGCTACAAACTCTGTCTCTCCCTAGCAGCAGAACAGAAAGATGATCCTGATCTGGTCCCCTCGCCATACACAATAAGCCCTCCCTTACCAGGGTCTCGTATGGTCACCATCTAACACTCACAGTAAATCAAAGCTCCAAAATGACTCACACATTACATGCCCACTATCATATAGACATCACCCATCGCTATCGATACTAGATCTATCGGGAACTCCACATCAGAAATCTCTAATATACACCCTTGGAATACCTCGGTGGCAAAAACCGCATGCTCGTCAGCTATAGAAACCCTCAGTGATCGACTCAACGTCTCACGTCTGGTACTAATGTGATGGCTAAAGGATATGTAGACAAAAGATCGACTCACACCAGAGTCAAATAATACCAAAGCAGATACAGAACTCACCAGAAAAGTACCTATACACAACCCAGTATAAGCATAAACAAATCTCAAAGTAACATGAATAAGAAAATACATACCAGCTATGATAGCAGGTGTTGCATTGACCTCCTCTGATGTATATTGGAAAGCTCTCCCACGAGCCCTCGAAGCCTCGGCCTTCACCGACCGTCTATCAGTAACGTGCAAGGCAGCAGGAGTAAAAGTCTGGGCTGATACCTAGGTGAGCTGAAGGCACTCGGCCTTCCGATGACCCTTCTGGTTGCAGTGAAAGCAAACTGCAAATCCCTTAGGACATTCCTTTGCCATATGTCCCGCTTTGCCACACTTGTAGCAAATCCCTGCCTGACACGATCCCTCATGACTCTTATCGCACTTGCGATAAGTGCGGCCCTTCTAACCCCTAACTCTCGTATCAGTGGGCTTCGCCCACTTCATCGTCGGCTGCGACTATACTGGTCTTCTGTCTCTACCCTGAGACTCCTCCTCCTCCTCTCTGGGCTGCAACTCTAGCTCAATCTCCCTCCTGGCATTAGTCAGAAGCTCAGCCAATCTCTAGTATGACGATTTCACCACGAACTCCCGTATATCCCTCCTCATTATGCTTAGATATCGGCTCACATGTGCCTGATCAGTAGACACGTGCTCAGGGAAAAACAACACCCTCTTATGGAACATCCTTATGATCTTGGTCACAATTTATATATTCTGCTTGAGAGACAGAAACTCCTGGGCTAACCGTTCCTTCTCCACCGGGGGAACATACTCATCTCGGAACAGTTGTCTAAATATCTCTCATGTGACTGCAGCATGGTCTGTAGGAGTAAAACTAGTAGTCACAAGCTTCCACCAGTCGTTCGCTCCCAAGCAAAGCTGGTTCAGTACAAACCTAACTCTCAGGTGATCAGGGCACGAACACATATAGAAAACATCCTTAAATGTCGGATATCCATGTGATGGCAGCTATCAGATCCTACGTCCCATCAGACTCTTATGGCTTTGTTTTGTAGAAATCCCGAAACAACTATGAATAGAACTCTCAGGTGCTCAGGGCACAAACATATATAGAAACACCCTTCAATGTCAGATATCCATCTCATGGTAGCAATCAGATCATGTGTCCCATCAAACTCTTATGGCTTCATGTTGCTGAACTCCCAAAACAACTACGAGTCACCTCCCTGTGGCCTAGTAGCAGCTACGGTTGTGGTGGTTGCATTAGCAACAGCCTCCGTAACGGCAACATATCGCTCATCGAATGTATCAATTAGTGGGATCTTAATAGACCTGAACATCTCTTGTATGGCCTCTCAGATAGGTGCAACCAACTCCTCATGAATGATCATTCAGATCTCCTCGTTACTGAAACTGCCTCAATAACGGCAGTGTATCGCTTGTCAAATGTCTCAATCAGCATGATCGTAATCGACCTGAACATCTCTTGTATGCCGTCTCGAATAGCTGTGACCAACTCCTCATGAATGATCACACGGATCTCCTCATTACTCACACTCGATTTCCCGTCCCTACATGTGTCTTAGTATCTTAAGGATTCTTACTTGGGCCGCAGACAGATCCGGTGCTTTCAGTAGTATGGGCCAAATACTACCTTCCACACCAACCCGAAGTCGCCCCAAGTCCTCCTCCTACGATCCTAATTCATAGGTACTCTAGCTCTCACGAATATCAAACTAATCTCTCAGTTGGTTCCTCCTATTCTCATCTAGGTATCTCTCCTAGATTATCCCACGAGACTCAAAACATTTTCAAAGAAATTCCTGCTAAGTACTCCCACTTAGCACATACTCAAGGAAAATAACAGATAACATCAATCAATAGCATACCCTATCCCTAATTTCTGAAGTACTTAGGCTATCCTCTAGCATGTAACTCTAATATCTCATAAATATCTCATAATATAAACAAATAATGGTATTTTGGAAAATCACTATTTGGGCTCTGGCTGATTGTAGACACTGCTTCGTCTTGTTTTCCCTTTAAAACTCTTACTCATTTTAGAAAAATTATTTCACTTATAAAGTTTTTACCAATTCTACAGTTTAAGTCCAGACATACCCGAGAGTACATCTGAATCCCTCAAACCAAGGCTTTGATACCAACTAGTAACACCGTAAATTTTCAAATAGAATTTTCATTTTCAAGACCACATAATTCTGAATGTCACATTTCAAAACCACTATTGTCAAATTGTCAAAAAAAAATAATATACAAACTATTTAATAAAATCTAGGATCCTAAAAAAACATAAAATCCATCTCATGTGTACAATCAAGCTGGCACCTTCCTGTGATCCTGAGAAGTACCTAAAACACATAACACATTACATGGTAAGCATAAAGCTTAGTGAGTTCCCCAAAATACCAAACACATCACATTAGCCTCTTATGCCTATATCTTGATAGAGACCCCGGGGTCAATGTGTCTTAGTGGGAACCCTCCGGTCCCACAACTCGGGTTGGAACGTCCAGTCCTAACTCAATAAATCTCATGATAATACACAACATATATCACAAAGACATAATGTGGGATATCATAATCTGGAATACAAACATAAAAAACCCATCAGTAACACAATAATACGACTCATGGTAAGTATGGTGAAAAGACTCACTTCGTAAGTAAGCAAGTAATCCTCGTAACCCTCGAATGGTCTAATCCTCACCTACAAGTCATAATCATCTCTAATTATCACTTATCACCTTAAACTATGTAACTTAATCTAACCTCTTTCTCTAACCCTTGGGAAGGGTAAAAGACCATTTTACCCCTCCATGGTCTCCAATCCATGTCTTGACCAAACCCTAAAAGTCAACAGAAGTGAAAGCTCGATTCAACAATCCGTGTTAACCCAACTCGTCGAGTGCATCTATGTGACTCGTTGAGTTCCCTCATTTCCTCAGAAATGTCATGAAAATCCAACTTAACTCGTCGAGTTGTCTCATAAACTCACTGAGTTAAGCATATCCAGACTCATCGAGGAACAACCCTAACCGACTCGCCGAGTCAGCTCACTGACTCATCGAGTACCTTCAGGCCATTTCCTCATTCAGACGTTTTTAGGTAGAAATGATGTCTCATACTCTGGATCTATCCTTCTAAGGCTCGCTAATCACGTAAAGCTGCAAGCTTTATGTTCATGCACGACATCTAAGGCTCAAAATGCCAAAACAAGCTCCATAAAGGGTTTCATGCATGGAGACTTGCCCAAAGCTTGATAAAGCTTGGATATTTGAGCTCATGGGACCTCCTTTTGTCTAGATCTGGAGTCTCAAACCCATGACAAGCTCTAGCAACTTAGGAACTACTTGATAAGGGGGAAAATCCCTAAAATCCTCTAGAAAGAGATCTATAAAAAGAAATGCTCAAGGTGGTATCTTTTTACCTCCAAACTTAAGCTAGCATAGAGAAACACTTGAGCCACAAGCCTCTTCTTGTCCTGAGGCTTGATGCTCTTCACTCTTCTTCCAATTGTGCACTAAAACACCTAAAGTTAGCTCCTCTCCTCTCTCTCTCTCTCTCTCTCACATACACACACAAATGGATACACATGATTAGGGTTTCTCACAGAGGGTTAGAATGATAATGGAGGCAGAAATGAGGGCTTAAGGTCCTTTAAATAGAACACAAATCCTGAAAACTAAGGTTTTCTCACCCAACTCCTACTCGTCGAATTGGAGTCCTCCGACTTTTCAAGTAGACTCTAAAATCTGGTGGCCATTACACTATCTACTCGACGAGTTCGGGTATCCAACTTATCGAGTTTCTCTGAAAATATGAAAATAATTTAATTGAGTGTTATATCTGGGAGTCGGAATGTTACACACCATCCAAGCTTCAAGATTTTGTATGCAGAGATATTGTCACCAATGAATTTTCTTGTTCTCATACCATCACTAATTTATGCATCAACAATTTTGTCAATCAACCATGTACTGCTTCAACAATAAACAATTCATTTAATTTTCAAGCAACTACTGATGAAGTTTAACCAGCCTTCTATAATCAAGCAAAAGGTCATCCTGCTTCGAAAGCTACAATATAGAAAGAGTTTGATGCATTACTTGCTAATAACACACGTGATATAGTCAAATTGCCCAAAGGAAAGAAACCTATTTCTTGTAGATGGGTATATAAGGTGAAATACAAATCTAATGGAACTATTGAAATGCACAAACCCAAGCTTGTATCAAAGGGTTTTACACAAAAACATGGGTTAAACTATCATGAAACTTTTTCCCATGTTGTAAAGTTCAAAACAGTGAGAGCCATTTCTTTTATTGCAATCAAAAGATTATGGAATATGCATCAATTTGATGTAAATAATGCATTTTTGCATGGAGATTTGCATGAAGAAGTTTATATGAAAATACCACCTGGTTTGAATGTTCCTTCTTTTTCTCTTGTATGCAAGTTAAAGAAATCCCTCTATGGTCTCAAACAAGCTTCTTGGCAATGGTATTCATAGCTTTCAATAGATCCCTAGTCAAGAGGTTATTCTCATTCTTTGAATGATCATTCACTCTTTTTTTTAATACATCCAATACTATTATCAAAGTAGTTGTTAATGTAGATGATATTTTAGTTACCAAAAACAGTCCTATAGAAATTCAGGATTTGAAGATTTTTCTTGATGATCAGTTCAAAATCAAAGATTTGGGATTAATTCATTTTTTCCTTGGGTTGGAGTTTAATGAAACAGAACAAGGAATGATTATTCATCAGCATAAATTCATAATGGAATTACTACATTCTTATTCTATGTTAGATACTTCTCCTACAAATACTCCATTGCCTTTACATTTGAATTTGCTACCAATTATGGAGAATCCTTTGTCTGGTCCTACTGTTTAAAGAAAAGTAGTTGGCAAGTTGAATTTCTTGTTACATACCTGACCTGATTTCTCCTTTGACGTTCAGCATCTAAGTCAATTTAACCAATAACCTTCTCAAGCACATTTTGATGCTGCAAAACATGTCTTCAAATATCATAATGGAACAACTACGAAAGGGATTTTACTAAACAATAAACCAAGTATAAAACATTAAGCTTTCTGCGATTCAGATTGGGATGTATTTCCAATCACAAGAAGATCTATAAGTGTTTTTCACATAATCCTTGGTAGCTCGCCTCTTTCTTGGAAATCGAAGAAACGAACCACTGTGTCCTTATCATCTGTCAAGGCTGAATACAGGTCTATGAGACATGTATGTTCAAAGTTAGCATGGCTAAACATATTACTTGTTGAATTAGAAGTTGAAGATATTATTCACATTCCTTTCAAGGGTGATAATCAAGCAGTTATATAAATTGCTAACAACCTAGTTTTCATGAGAGGATAAATGTATAAAATGGACACATGTTACCACTCATCAATTTCTCTATGAATAAATTGTTTCACACCTCAAATATTGATGAGCTTGATTTTCCCAAAATAATTTCATGCATATTTTCCGTAAGATATTTCAATATATATAATTCCAATCATCTTAAACTAAATATCATATATTGATAAAATAATTAATGTTATAGCTCCACATGAAATTTGACTATCACTTTTAAATTATACATATTTTATTTGATTTTATTTATTTTTTCAATTAAAATTATTTTTATCTTAGATGGTATTTTTAAACCTATGTATAGCATTTGGTATTCAAATTATAATTGATTTAGATGATATATTATTAACAACCCAACCCAATAATTAAATCTTTTTGGCTATTTTATTTATCCTTTGATTGAATTAGACACCAATAAGTTCTGATCCTAGATTCATCATTGTAAGAAACTCGGTTGACCCACCCTGATCGGAGCCGAGTATTCCCCGCATAAACATATACCAGATATGGATCCAGGTATCCTTGTTAGATGAAAATCAGGGTAGGAGACGGGACCAGGTATACCAATCCCCACACCTCCACTTTGCTAACATTATATATATATATATATATATATATATATATATATATATATATATATATATATATATATATATATACCATTGCTTATGTTGTGGTGTTAAAACTTATAAATTCTTTTGACTTATAATGTTGAATGGTTTATAAACCTATGTTAACCATGTACTTGCTACACATGCCAATTAATTCCACTTAAAGCTTAGATATGTACTATGAATAATCAATTTTTTAAAAGCGAAAACCAGCCTTCCTATAGTCATGTAGACTAATGCTTTTTAACGTTAACCAAAATTTTCTTTTTAAAAGTGTAAATAAAAAAATCATTTCCATGAAATATGAAATAAAAGTATTTCCAAAACCAAAATACATAACATGTGAAATGAAACACCCCCCAAAAACACACTCTGAAAATTTTGTTTAATTTACTAATAAAAACCATAGGCGATAAACTTCATATAAAAATCAAAAGCAATGTATCTCAAAATATCATAATAACTGTCAAGTATATCAGAGTATAAACATTCCAGGTTGAACAAATGGTGTGTGCACTGCAATCTTCCCGAGCTCCTCTTTTGAAAACTAAGTACCTGAAACCAAAACTGAAACTGTAAGCACGAAGCCTAGTGAGCTCCCCCAAACTACCACATACACTACAATAACATATAAACAATTATTGGGCCTTGCCCACTGCATCAGACCGAAGTCCGGAAACTGCATCGGACCGCAGTCCGGAAACTAACCAGGGCCTTACCCTCTGCATCGGATCGAAGTCCGAAAACTGCATCGGACTGAAGTCCGGAACTAACTGCATCGGACCGAAGTCTGGAACTAACTGGGACCTTGTCCCCTGCATCGGACCGAAGTTCGGAACTAACTGCATCGAACCGAAGTCTGGAACTGACTGAATCATAACATAGCATAACATGTCAACTAGCATGAACACATATACTACATACTGCATCGGAACAGAGTCCAGAACACATAACACAAAACATGCTTGAATCACAAAGACATCCAGCACCCTAACTACTGCACCGGACCGAGGTCTGGAACTAACTTAACATATCATAACATAATCATATCATATAACATGAACACATATACTACATACTGCATCGGACCATAGTTCGGAACACATTACTCATACCATGTCTGTATCACAAAGACACCAAGCATACTGAACTACTGCATTGAACTGTAGTCCGAAACTATTGCTAACTAAACGGGTCGGCATTGTGGCCATAGACCCGTTCCTACTGGAAGGAAACTCACCTCACATTGCTGAAGTCCCGTAGACACAATCCCACGTTGCTAAAGTCCCGCAGACTCAACCTTAGCTGCTGGATGACAGATTCCCGAACTGTCAACACCAAAATAACACCTAATTAATAATTGGGTTCTAACACATAACTATAAATACATGCTTTGGATACTTACTACATTACCCCTAGCTTGGCTTACCCAAGCCAAAGGCCCAATCCATAGGCCCAAAGTCAACTAGGGATCAAAGCCCAATATATGGCCCAATTTTCCAAATTGGGCCCAAGCCTCTACATGGACTTCCCTTAAGGCCCAATTGATCAGTCCAGTCCAACATGTCTTATTGTAAGGGCCCAATATCACACAACCATCTAGGCCCAAACTATGGCCCATCTATGGCCCAATTTTCCAAATTGGGCCGAATCCTTCATATGGACCTTACCCTAAAGCCCAATAAATTATTCTAATCCATTTGCTTGTTCTTAGATTGCCCAACACAAAGCCCAAGTGAAATTAGGGTTTCACATAAAATGATAACTAGGGTTAAGTGTTTCTTACTTAACCCATTAAGGACTTAACACACTAGGGACTTAATCCATTAAGTCCATTATTGCTTAGATTAATTTCTACGAATGATTATTATTTAATATTCACTTATTAAATAATTCTTGTGTGTGTGTGCTGATAATTTCTCAAATATTAGGATTTTCTCAATTAGCCCATTAAGGACTTAGTCCATTAAGTCCTTTACTCTACTAGATAAATGGCCTGGAATAGTTTGGGCTTAATTCACAATCCAATCCCAATGGCCCACAGGTGGCCCAATTAGTCTAAGGCCCAATACTCATAATTATGGTTTTCCACCCAAACATGGCCCAATAGGCCCAAAAACAATCTCTAAGCTCATTAGGGTTTCTAGCGGGACACCACCCACTACCACCTCGGGTAGTGGTGGTCGATGGCGTTCACCACCTTACGGTGGTGGTTTCTATTATTTTTATTATTATCCAAATTAATTACAATTACAATGTTTGATCAAAACATAACCACACACACACTAACGCACTAACTAACACACACACACAGCCACACCATGGTGGCCGACGGTGGCTATTCTCGACTTTCCAGCTAGACAAAACACAAACACTTATACTACAAATCTCATACTATACTCCAGCCATGCACCTGATGGCTCAAGGCGGTGTCAGCAAAGGGTTTTCGGATGGCAGCCACCACCTCACGGTGGTGGCGGCGGCTTCTTTTAGTTCCCCGCCAAATAGTAATACCCTAACAAGCCTTTCACAAAATATGGACGAGACCACCTCCGGTGGCACAGTGATGGCAGCAGTAACACCGTCGGCAACATCAACATCTCTAACGACAGCAACCGCCTCGCAAGCAACCGACAGCAGTGGCAGCGGTCGAGTGATGAGCTCCAAAGCGATCAGAACAGTACCGCCAACAACCGAATGTGGCTGCAAATAGCGATATAAGATAAAGAAGAAGGAGGAACGACGAGGTGGCAGCGGCACCACAGCTTCTTTGAGGGTCTTTAATGTCAACACAAAGTTTCGCGGTGGCTATCTTTGACGGCAACGGAGGCAACATCGATGAATGACCTCGCCGGCAGCAAAGGTTCTCCGGTGGCTTGCTTGATCGGAGAGGCTCAAGAGAATAGGGAGGCAGCGATTGCATGGAGTATCAATGGTGGCGGCTGGAAGAAGGCATAAGGGTGGAGAAGTTGTAAGCTGGGTATACACTCCCTAGGGTTAGGGTTTTGGCCGATAAGAGGCTTATATACCCGTCCAAACTAATTACTTTCCCATAATTGCATTTATGGTCCCTTCCCATGAAATCCATTCAAATCTAATCCCAAATGTTACCCTTTAGCCCCCAGCCAATTAAAACCTCTTCAAAGGAGTTCAAAACTTACAAATCAGTCCCCTCCACAATTTATTCTTAATTTTAATCCAACACTTAAACTTTTAGTCCCTAACTCCAATAAACCTTTTCAATTTAAATTCATTAATTACCAAGCGCACCCTAATTTCTGTAATTATGACTTTTAACTCCTCGAAACTAACGCCTCGCTCAATTATTATTCATTTTAGGGCTTCCATACCTTTATTTATTTATTATAAAATGGGGTGTTACATGAAAATCATTGTATCAAAATTATCAGAAGTAGCGGAAGTTTAAAAACATAAACATAGGAGATGCACATACGTCATGATCAAGATGAAGCCTTCCTACTTCTACTGCACAATCAAAAAAATATTTAATCCACAACTATAAGCCAAAAGCTTAGTAATTTTTCAATATACCACATATCAATATTAGATATACAACGAATACAAAAGGCTCATAGACTAACCCTTAGAGGGCTTATATGCACAAAGCCATGATCCCAAAGACCTATGAAACTTCCAACCATTCTCTTAATAGGCCTAAATGAACATTACCAACTTCGCTTAAGCCCCAACACTCTCCTAATATGTCTAAAGACACATAGCCGACATCCCATAGGTACGACCATATATCCAATAATAAGACTAACCGGCCTAACACACAATCACATCTTAACAATAACCATACAACCTATCATACTTGAAATACAATGTTATATATAATATAATGAGAAAACTCACCTGAAGACTAGCATAGATCGGCCTCACGAACCGCCTAAATAGAAAAGAAAGGTGAATACTCAGTCTATGGCTCAACCCCAACAAGACTGACCAAAATTCAAACATGTTTAAAAAGTCAAAAAGTCAATGGACCAAGTCAAGGGCTCCCCGCACAACTTCCTAGGCATCTAATATATGCTACATGATAACATAATCAAAAATATGGAAAACTAACAGATGCCACGTACCCTCAAGGAGGTGCCCCATATCTATTCCTAAAATGTCTTAATCAAATGAATTAATCCATTAAGTCAGAAGCCTAATTCTCAGATCTGAAATTCCTTGATGTCTTAATGGATAAAGTTTCCAACTTTATCTATTTGGATGGTCCAAACAAGAAAGATCCAAAACCCTAGTTCATAATGTATCTAAAACGAACTCATCTTCATGCATGAAGCAAATTGAGATCTTGCATGCACTCCATGAAACTCCATAAGTTGTGGAGTTCTTCAAACTCCATGAAACATACCTCAAAGGAAGCAAAACTTAACAAACTCCTATATCTATAGATGAAATCTGATAAAGCTTGAAACTTTTGAACTTACAAAGGTACTAAAGAGTAAAGAAGGGTAATTAATCCAAGTGTGATGCTACAATGACCAATATTTCTTGTTTCCTTCACTCAAGAACATAAAAAAAAACACCGCAAATGGATTTTAGGAGAGAGGATGATCTCTATGTACTTCAAAAGAGGCTAAAGTTTCATTTGGAACGTTCAAGGGGTGATTGACACTGAAAATGATGTAACCTTAGGGGTTAGCTCTTAAATAGGCCCAAAATCCATAAGGATACGTGCTCGACATGCCACACCCATAATAGGGTACCCCATGCCTCAATCCTTCTTCTTATGATCAATTATTTATTGGTTATAAGTTACCTCCTCACGTCTCTCCTTCCTTGAACTATAAAACACCAAACATAGGATGAAAAAACTCAATTGAAACTCAATGTTACAGTTTTTTAAAACATATTATAACTTACTAAGCATCTTTAGAATTAATCATCTAAATTACAATCCATGTATGGTCTAAGTAGTTTATGATAAAGAAAAATCATTTTGAATATCAAAATTTATTTGGAAAGTATAGCTGGAAAATAATTATGTTAAATGATAAATAAGTATGAAATAATAGTGAAAATTGTAAATAAACAAAATTACGTTTATGTTTAGACCGTTTGGAGAATAAAATGGAATCACTAGAAATTATCTTTTGTGTAAGTTGAATTTATTATGTTAGTATATCTGGGATGTTCTGTAGCATAGGACAAAAATCTAAATGGAAGGGATTCGATTCCTCACATCTATTAGAGATAAGGTATGGGATGGAGACATGTTCAAGGACTCGGTGTAACGACCCAAACTTATGATAGATATTTTTTTTAGTTT
The DNA here is from genome assembly GCF_052625555.1 of Lactuca saligna. NCBI lineage: Eukaryota > Viridiplantae > Streptophyta > Magnoliopsida > Asterales > Asteraceae > Lactuca > Lactuca saligna. The sequence continues at coordinate 100,945,800 of NC_136424.1, read as the reverse complement.
CCATTATGTTACTTTGTATTTAACCCTTCATGACCCTTGGATGTTATTTTTGTGAGACAAATTATGAAAACAACATCCATGGACCTATATATGGTTCTACGGGGTAATTAACATACTTTGAGGGGCTAATATTAAACTTATGGGGTGTTGAGGGAACGTAATTCTAAGTAATAGATTTTAATAAGATTTTGTAGTCTCCTTAAACCTAGGACACCTTCTTAATAAGATTTTATAGCATCCCTCATCCTAGGTTACCCTCTTAATCTAGGGATGGTGGGGATTTTTGAAGAATGATGACCAAATCCTTCCATTTCTACCCTTCTTATTGTGTTTTATAAAGTGTCTTAAGGTTAGTACATATTCTCTAATGAATATTTTTGTTTTGATTTCAATAGAAAGCATGTAGACTTTATTATGTGGAAGAATATGATGTTGATGTGTAAATTTTGTTATTATGTGTTTATGGCATATTTGGATTGCTTGGAGTTGTTCTATATGCTTGAAAACATCCCAAGATGGGTTGAAGTGGGGTCTGGAATGGCTAGGTTTTCAAAATTCGATCATTGAAGTGTTACATAAAATACAAAACATGGATTCCTAAAACATGGTGTGTCAATGGGTTTAATCTAGAGTTGTCCAACATATTGAAACATGAACAAGACACGTTTTTCCTCATATGTGACGCATTAGGTAGTTGATTTGCGAATGGACTTATTATCAGGCATATAAACATAACATGTCCTCCCTACGTACACGACACATAATGTCTCATGTTTAGACCTTTCTCTTTGCCTGGTTCTTTTTTATGATTGGGTCTTCATGAGATGGTCTAGGGTACTATGAAGCATTGTTGGCTACTTGTTCGCCTTCTTAGCACTCATTTATTGACACTTGAGGTGAGTTAATGGTTTTCCTAAATCTAGTACATTGTAAAAAACTATGTCTCATGATTGGCTCATTGAAGTATTATATGCTTATACTATTGGTTAAATGTGTGATAACCTAATATTTGTATTTTATGGTAATTTATATGCTTTGAAACTTATATATTTGTCTTGTAACGCATGGTTTGCAAGTACTTTTAGAGATGCACAATGAACCCATCTTATCCGATCCGGTTTGATGATGTCACACCGAATCTGATTTCATCCTTAATCCGAACCGGTTTAAAACCGGATTTGATCGGTTTTCCGAGCCCCGCATCTGATTCGGTTTAATCCGATCCGGACCCGATCCGATTTTGCCTTTTTTTTTTTAAATAAACATTTTTTGGACCTCATATATAACACAAAATGCAACATGGGTTCATTAAAATAGTTAAAACATACATCAAATGTCGAATTATAAAGAGTTTTTAAACTAGTTAACTAATAATAATAATAAAGTGGCGTTATAACATTTAGCCAAATGGAAATAGTTTTGTGGTCTTCCACTTCATGTCGCCTTCATTCAATTATTCTTCAACCACCACGCAAATAACTAGGGGTCTCATCAATACCATTTCTTCAACTCCGTCTTCGTCTTCGACTTCATCGTCATCGTCATCGTCTTCCGAAGGTGTTGATAAGCCTTGTGCATATTCTTCATCCATGATCTATGATTCAACATTTTGTGCTAGTGGTCCTTCTAGTTGTTCCAAGTGTTGTATACGTTCCACAGAATCCAAGTAATCCTTCAGGAAACCGCAAACCTCTACCGCAACCGGAGTAAGATTCATCCTCAACTTTGATAAAACTCTACCACTAAAAGAAAAAGCAGATTCTGAAGCTACCGTGGAAGCTTGGACGGTTAGTAAATCACAGGCCATGACAGAGAGAATAGGAAATTGTGCTTCCTTTTCTCTCCACCAAGCCAAAAGATCCAAAATTTTAAATTGTGGTGCACTCATGAATTTTAAAAAGTTTGAACCCATATAAAATTCCAAGTTCTCTACTAGGCGTTAATGTGCGTGCTCTTTTGTTTTTCTCCTCCAAAAGGTAGTTATAGAGGTCGATATGAAAATCCGTTTGACTCCCACCACTACCCGATGCACCGCCAGCAGAGTCGGTTACACTTGCAAAAGTGTTTGACATATTGCCATATTTTGTAGCGTAAACGTTAAACAAATTAGTAAAAGTATTATTAAAAGTGTTTATTTTGTTACAGATGTAGTTTGAGTTATCTTTGTACAAATTTAAAGACATAGAAATTTCAGTAATCAAAGCCTCTACACCAGTAACATTGATACATGGGTTTAATGTTGCGGCGCAAGTAAAAAGTGGTGGCATTTCTTTGAAATATTTGACTAGTTTTTGTCTCATTAGTCTCGTAACCAAAACAAATATTTCACTTCTTTGTTCAAAACGTTCCAATTGTGCGGACATTAACCATAATTCATTTAGTAACAAAGGACTTGTAGGGTAATACACGCCTGATAAAAAAGTGGGTAATTGTTTAAAACTTTTAACATTTCCACAAACTCTTCCATCAAATCCCAATCATAATCCAAAACCAGGTTTTCTTTTGAAATTGTATCGTAAAATAATTGCAAAGATATTCTTTGATGTGTCAAACTTTCAAACATCATACATGTTCAACTCCATCTAGTTTCACAATCCCAATGAGGACTATATGGAGTTACGTTAATGGAAATCGCAAACATTCGATATTTTTCCATTGTAGCTTTATTTTTTCCAAAAACTCTAGTTAACGCAGATTTCAATTTTTCAATCGTCGAATCTATCATTTTTAAACCATCTTGTACCGCAAGATTATTAATGTGACAAACACATCTTGTATGAAAAAACGATCCATCCAAAATGGGTTTATATTTTGCAATTAATCTTTTTGCCGTGACGGTATTGTTACTTGCATTGTCAAACGAAATAGAGAAGATTTTGTCACGTAAATTATAAGTCTCTATAACGCTTACTAAAATTGCAAATAATTGTGCCCCCGTGTGAGGATACGCAAAAAGTTCAAAAGCAATAACGTGTTTGTTCATTACCCAAGTAGAAGGATCTATCCAATGTGTCGTGACACAAAGATAGCTTTTGGGAAAACTACCGTTGGAGGACCAAACATCACAGGTTAAAGAAACACCGGTTTTTATATTTAAAAATCCCAATTGCATATCTTTTTTGGCTATATCCCAATACTTTAAAGCATCACGTCTAAGAGAAGTGCAACTTACTTGCCGGTATCGTGGTTGCATTTTTTCCCGTAAAATCCTTGTTAATCGTGGGTTGTCGAAGTTGTTGAAAGGCAAGCCCTCTTGAATCACAAACTTGCAAAAGCTTTCACGAAGGTCATCCTTATTGTAAATAAAGATCAACCCGTCGGGAGTAATATTTTGTTGATTTGGATCGCTTTGACCTTTTACAAACGGACAAGTTTTTGTTGTATGACTCCTCAACGTGCTATTGCCATCTTTTCCCAAAAACATTCCGTACTTCTTGCTTCTCGCTTTTTCCTTCCCGTTCGACAACAAACACAAATCGTAATGTTCCCACACTTCTTTACTCCGAGTGGTTGGTGTGATTTTAACCATCGTTGCATTCGAATTTTGACCCACAGTTGAATTTCCCGAGCTCATTTTTTGGAGTATTATGAAAATAAGTAGTAGAATTTTTGTGTAAAATTGAAATGTAGCAAATGAAAGGTATATATAGCTCTTTAGAAGGGCCAAAAAGTCAAAAATGTCAAACTAGCCATTTTTTTGGGTTCTAACAACTAGAAAAAAAAAACCAAAAATTCGATTTTTCCCTTTTTTTAACGGTAACAAAAAAAATGTTTTCAAACCGGTTTTGGATCTGTTTTCACTCAAATCCGCTTCTCGATCCGAGGTCGAATCCGATTGCGCGTCCGAAATGAAGATCCGGTGTGAATCTGGTCACCGGTTCGGTCAAAACCGGTTTTGACCAAATCCGGTTTTCAGATCGGATCGGATCGGATCCTATGGGCCAAACCGGTTTTTGTGTGCATCTTTAAGTACTATGGTGTACATGAGTTGCACGGTCCTTTTAGATGGTCGTGTGACACATCGTTTTCATGCACTATGGTGTATGTAGACTACAACAATGTTGGTCTTTCACTCGTGTCCAAAACAAGTATTATGAGGTGTTATGACAGAGTTTCATTGTTCGTACTGATTCCTGAATGAGATTTCAATTACTTGTACCTTTGTAGGTCAGAGTAGCGAAAGTGGAGTCTCAGGATTGGTGTTTCGGGTGGGAGCCATAAATTACTTAGAGAATTTGAATGACTGGGCACACTAGTAGTAAACAAGGTAATGTCTTTTGCTTAGGCATCACAATGAAACAACTAACTAATATACAGTTGAAAATGATATATAAAATCTGATTGAAAGTGATATATAAAATGCAGTTGAAATTATATAAAATCTATACCAAAGCAGCCTATCTCACCGTGAAACCCCCAACCCTCAAGCCCACGAGAGGGGAAACCCTTGTAAGTTCCACACATGCTTGTTTCGCGCTAACCCATTCAAAAATCAAAATGTCATCCGATCTGAGGGTTCACCTTCCTTCTGTCGGTTCAGTCAAGAAATTCATAGGTACCTGTTTCTTAGTGGAAAACCCAACACACTTCAATATGTCAAACAAAACATCCCTAACAATACCATTCCTATATTTGAACTTCGAGAGTTTTTTACAGTGGACAACTTGCTCTCCAAAGAGTCCAAACATGCCTTGCGACACACCGAACATATCTCGTCAGTTGGGAATATTGGAATCATGAGTCGATATTTGATGATAGTAGGATACTCCACAGAAGACATATGTTGGCCAAGCCTATCTAAAGGGATAGCTAGAAGAAAATCTTGAGCATGTGGTGCATGTAAGCACTTGAAAACTGCTTTCCGCCGAGCCGTTATGTAAAGATGCACTTCCATATCTTGGACAATTTTACGAAAAAGGGCACTCGCCAGTGTATTTTGGGATTTAGGGGATGTCTATAGTAGTAAAACTGCTAAGATCAAAATCTAGAAGCTTGTTATGAAGTGAAGCCAAGTCACAATCATAATCATAATCCATACCATATATGTTGTTATTTTGTAAGATGTGGTCTTGCAATACCTAAGATTGGTCCCTTGAGGCAACAAAAGCATTTGAGATAGCCTCTACTGCCGAGTATAAACCCAAACCACCAAACCTAATGGGTAAGGAATCAATTTTCCACTGTATGTCTCCAAAGAAAGGGACGCCACAACGCATAATGTCCTCAATCTCCCTGTGCAACCCATTTTCAAAAATTGTTACCGCCTCCTCCATGTGAATGAGTTGGCATGTCCTTGGCCCAAAAAAAAAGCTTAGCAATACCTATAAAAGACCAAAGTCGAAGGAGCTCACTCTTGGGGTCAGACATATGTGGAAGAAGGAGCTGTCTTTATGGCTAAACTATTAATGCAACTAGCATTTTTACTAGCAGGTCCCCCAAGAAGTTTTACGCGCAAAGCCAGCATCCCGATGCCAAATGCGAATAGCCCCTCACATAGCTTCCTACCATCACACGAGGGCCAAAAGAGCTCGATTTTCTTGATATTCAGCTGAACGCCAAATTTTTAGCCAATCACCGTAATGATGTCCAATAGTTTGGCCATCTTCTTCGAATCTATAATAAGTATGCGATCATCAAGGTACCATGCATGGAGAAGAAGCTTGCAAGTATCCCTAATATTTTTCAAGAGTGGGTGCAACACAAGGGCAAAGAGAAGTCGCCCTAAGGGGCCTCCTTTCTGAACCCTAGTAGTGGAACAAATATGTGTGTTGCCTAGATACAACCTTGCTACTTGACCAAATAGAAATTCAACCAACAAGGATATAGAAGGACACCTCAATCTAACATCATGAAGTAATACAGATCCGTCGACAAGGTTAAAGGCATTAGAGAAATCCACAGTAAGAATGGCGAGAGATTTGTCATCGTGGCACTTACTCAACACCCTATTGGTGTTATGTAATACGGCCTCATCGCCACCAGACACCCCTACCCTGAACTGAAAATCATTGAGATACTTGGAAATTTATTTACCAACACCTTTCATAGCCAACTTGGAAACTTAACGTCTCCATATAGTACCTAATGCAATAGATTGTATTCCATTGTCAGGTTTTAAACATGGTGTGAGAAGACGATAGGCAACAAATTTTTCCAAACTTAAAGGGCGTCTTCCCCCTATCCATAGATTAACCACAAATGTAATAGCATGTAGGAGGTATTTGGCTATAGCCGAACCTTCTCCACAAATGGCATCCAGAATGTGTTGAGCTCTCAACCCATGTCTCCTACAAAAGGTACCTTTAGAGATGGATTTAATTACCCTAAGGACATTATGAAGATCCACTACAAGGGGAGGTTCTAAAAATATGGTGTTGGGCATGGAAGGTGGTGGCTTGTATGGATGCTTATCCACCGATGCCTTCGTCATATCACCCCAAATGAAGCAACTCCCGAAGAACATAAAACTTTCATTGTGTAACACCGTGAATTTTTAAACGTATTTTTCATTTTAAAATCACATAAATCTCATCAGCACAATTCACAAAAATTCCCAAAATTTCAAATTATCAAAACACATTTTCATAATTGTTTGAATAAAGTCCAGGATCCTAACAACACAACTCCATCTCGTGTGTAGAATCAAGTCGGTGCCTTCTCATGATCTTAAGAAGTACCTGAAACACATAACACATAACACGGTAAGCACGAATCTTAGTAAGTTTCCCAAAATACCACACATAACTCATTAGCCTCTCATGAATATATCTCGAATAAGACCCTCAGGTTAATGTGCCTCAGTGGAACCCTCCGGTCCCACAACTCAGGTGGACCCTTCAGTCCTAACTCAGTAAAGCTTAGAATAATACACAACATAAATCACAAATACATAATGTAGGATATCACAATACTCAATGAAACATACAAGACCCTCCGGTCACACAAAATTACCACTCAAGGTAAGTATATTGAGATGACTCGCCTCGTAAGCAAGAAAATAAACCTTATACATGAATCACCTATCTAGCCTCCACCGCGGTTATATATAACTTCATCTTTATTATACTCCCCCTATTTAAAATCAAATATTTTCAAAGTCGTCTCATATATATATATATATATATATATATATATATATATATATATATATATATATATATATATATTAATACTTACGACACATCTTGGAGATATAAACTGAACGAAGCTAACACCATTAAACTAAAGTAACGAGAATAGTTTCACTTGCCTTTCATATTTTTTTCAATAATATCTAAAAAGTTTGATAATTAAAAGGATAACTTGTTATTATTTTATAAAATTTAGAATGCTAAAAATATATATAAGTTATTAAATTTACCAATCATTATTGTTCTCTGTGTCCGATCCTCTATTAAACTTTTGACCTAGGGAACCAATGGAAAAACCAGAAACCATGATATGATAACATCGATCAAATGATTAAACCGTGTGCTATTGCTGATCCTAATCATCAAATCACCACGTAATAAATTTTATTTTAATCTACCTCAGATACTCAGCATAATTTGGTTCGATTTGGAAATGGTTTAAAGATAACACATCACCCAATAGATTCCCTCCAAAAATAAAACACATCATCTGTTGTGGAACAACTACTACCAATTTTTCTCTCAAACTGAAAAATGTAGTATTTTTATAAATAAAATACTTATAATAATTTCTAAAAATGAAAATAAGATATAAATAGTTTTTTAAACTTACATTTTAATCAATGAGAACAATGAAGAGTTTGTTCGCTGTTACACCTCTCCAAATCAAATCCATACGGATGGATGTCAAAATATACCATAAATGAGTGTTTATTAGCAATGAACATGCATCAATGTAAATGTGACGGTTCATGATTCTAAAAAAACTGTTTAATGTTAATTTCACAAAAAATATTTTCTTAATAAATATCATTTTCAGAATTTTGTTTAAGTTTGTACTGAAAGTAAATGGTAAAAACTAAAACACATAAATGGTAAATGTTGAAGGTTAACAGCAAAAAACCTTCGTTTTAATTTAACACATATTGTAAAATTTTAGCGTTATTAAGATATGCACGGATGAAAAAATGAAAAAAAAAATATCAATCACAAACACACCACACTCAGTCAAATACATAAACATAAACACACAATTACTCAAACATAAATAATTAAAGATGTACATAAACAACATATAGCTATGAAGTTTCTTACTTCAGATAAGAGAAATAAAAAGAAAATATTACTAGAGAATTAATATCATACAAACATCTCAATAAACATCATTGCAAGAAGTTATTACCTAATAGAAAATGAATTGCAGTAAGAAGATAAGGAAAACCGTCATGTGTCCTTCTTTTCTTCAATTCATACGTTCTTTATCCATTGTATATATATGTGTATATATATATAATACGACATTAGTTAATTATATAGTAAAATCATACAAATACAAAAAATAAGTCAATTTATATTATAACAAAAAATAAGATAATAATTGACAGCTAAAATTATAGAGCATTTAATACATCTTTATTGTAATTTGTACTATATATTATTTAGGAAAAGAAAACATAGTTTTAGTTATATTGAAATTCTGTAAAACATAAGTTAAAAATGATTATATAACAAATGTTTTATAATAAAATTTTATAATAACTAATAACATTGGTTTGTAGCAGGAGAAAAATGAATAGTAATACAACAACATTCCATGCACCATAGATAAAAGTCAACCGTATGTAAGTGTATTTTTCACACAACATCATGGAATTCCTTTTCTCATGTTTGACACAACCTAGGGCAAGAAACGTTATATGAGAAAAACTTTGATAAATTTGAAAATATAGAAAAGTAAGAAGCTATAATGTTCAAAAAAAATGTAGGATAACTTGATATTTCTTGTAATTTGCATAAAAATAAAAACTTCAAACTTCAAAAAAAAATCAATTTTCCAAGGTTCAACTTTTGTTGAGTTACGTATACTGAGAAATGGTAAGGTTTTTTTAAACTGCGTTTTCTCGAACCAAATGTTAATAGATTCCTTCCGGTTAGTGATTGAACCAAATTTTAATAGGTAAGTTTTTTTTGTATATCAAACGTAATCACAAGGAAAAGAACTATTACCATCATGTTTACAAAACACATGAATATGGTCCATTTATTCTTCATGTTGGTTGTGCAAGATCTAAACACACAATAATCAAATTTCTAGTTAATAAGATATATTTCAACACTTGTTGAATAAAATACCTATATTAAGCAAATAGGCTAAGAAAATGATGAAGGCTTAAAACACTTACATCTAATGGGCAATACATCCTTTCCCCTACAAAATCACTCCATAGTTTTATCATATGAAATTATAAGATTCCAAACTCCAAATAGAAAGACACAAAATAGATAAAGAATAAACCGTGTACAACTTACATTATTGTGATGTCATTAGAAATATTCAAAGCTAGATAAGAATCCATTAAGATTGTTACAAGTCAAGTCTATGAAATATATTAATTTCCATCAATCTAATAACTTAAAAAAGATTCCAATCCAAAACATTCAAGATTTATTCATACTTACATATAAGTAAGATGCGGTATCCTACTAAGATTAGGGATTGGTCCCTTGCAAGATGTAATTCCTTAAACTCCTACAACACCTAAAGTAATATTGAATTAGAATGCTATGTGTTGAAATTTGATCATGACTAAAGTTTATAAAAACTTAAACTACACTTAAAACTTGGCCAAATGAAGCATATTCCATAAGAGGAAGGTGTACAACCCTTAAAGTGATTGTTGTCAAACTTACTACCAATAACCAAGTTAGTATGGGTAGGGTTTGAATTTAACAATTACCTATAACACAAAAAAATTACCAAGCTTAAATCATGTAACTAAAAATGAAATCTAGCTTATTCCTACACTTTAATAAAGTAGAAATGTACTATGCCACTTTAAACTCCATAAACCTTACATATTCAACTATGAAGAAACACAACATTAATGAGAACACAAAAATGTTGAGAGGGTAGTTTGGTAAATTCACATGAGACTTACTGGGAGGGGTTGTTTGCCTAATATAAATAGTTCTTGATATATATCTATGACCCTTAACAGTATTACAGTTTGAGCACAATCAGCACCATCTCAATCCAAATATGACACCAAAGCTCTATATTTGTCACACCCCCGAACCAGACGGCGAAAACGTCCAACGGCTCACATGACCTTAATTGAATATCATCACAATGAATATACATGAATCATAACATAAACATCACCATGCATTAATACATTCCAACTGACATTGTTCACATCAAGTACATTGTCTAAATATTACATTTTCATAGCATAAATAGTTTGAAAGTTTTCAAAACATAACATCGTAACATACTTGGTATTACTCTTTAGCTTACCTGTTACCTGAGAATTCAAGTTATTTTGAAAACATCAACATATGGAATATTGGTGACTTCATAAGCAGGTTTGGTATGAAAATGCTTTTGTATAGTTTATAAAACCCATAAAATCTGATATTTTTTGAAACCGCAATTGTTTATACAAAAAGTGTGAAGATCCATAGGTTTATGAATGAATGATTTCAAAACGTGTATATATATATATATATATATATATATATATATATATATATATATATATATATATATATATATATATATATATATATAAAAGAGGTTTGGCGTTGTAGTTATTGAAAGTACAAGTGATTAATGTTGATTACCCCGGAAAACCTGATGTTTTCCGATAAACAGTATGATCGTTTTGAATTATTATACCGTCACAACTAATGATAACGAATTCCCTTGATCACTCGGATGGTATTGGATTTATTTATGCGAGCCATTATAACCATGCATGATAATGACTAGTTCGTCTGTCTTGGCATTCTAGCGAACACCAGAATTGATCTTAAGATTTTGTCACCCTAGACTGGCCGAGTCTAACTGTAGCGAGCAACTGAGTTGTGGGGGAGTCACCCCCATATAGATCTATACACAAACTCACGCTCTCCCTCTAGGAGACTTTCATTATAACTACATACTACGACCAACACTCAATGGTGTTGCCCGTTATTACTCACTTAATCCAAATGAATTTGATTACTCTTGATTAACGACCTGAATTTTGTTTACTTGAATAGAAGGTAAGCCTAACAGACAAGGAGAAGAGGACCACGAGGTCCTACTAATCGTGTATGTTATCTAAGGTTGTCGAGTATACAAAGGGCACATTGGCCTATTTCGCATATGATTTATTTGGATCTTACTAGCAATGCTAATGGGTCATTGAGGCCCAATAGCATGTGAAAGACATTGAGGGTCCCTTAAGCATGTAATTGGGTCACAGGAGGCTCAATAACATTTATTATTAACGTTAGGGCCAAAAGTCATGTTAATGGGTCACAAAGGCCCAATAAGCATGATTAGAAACTTTCAAGCCCAACAATTTGAATAGTTACTTGTTTTAGGTATAGTATAATTGTCGGAAAGTTTGATTGAACAATTGTTAAATTCACAACGACACGAAGCTTGTCGATTGTTTATAACGATATTTGAATATATATATATATATATATATATATATATATATATATATATATATATATATATATATATATATATATATGTATGTATGTATATTCTTCATTCTATTTTCATAGGTTATAACTTGGTATTTTGACCCAAATATCTTAGTAATAAAATAATTGACTCAAAAATATTGGTTTGACCTATTCAGCCCTTCTTTAATAAAAATGACAATTTTAGTCCCTAAAAAAGACATTTTTGGCCCTTAAACCATTTTCTTATCATTTTTTTACCCATAGACTTGTTTAAGTGATGGTTTTCACTCTAAACTTACTCTTTGGCAGTTTTAGCCGCTCCAGTAAAGAGTTTTTCAGTTAAAGTCCAAATTTTTCGCAACTTTTACAATTTTGGCCCAAAATCCAAAAACTTTACATTTTTTATCCTTGTTTGGAAAAAAATCATTTTAACCCTTGAATTAGTTTTTTTACCCTTTTACCCCCTGTTTTGAGAAGTTCACCATTTCAATCCCATAAAAATCATATTTTTCGCAATTTTTGGCTCTATGGATCGAAAAACCCAAAAATTAGCCCATTAAGCTACAAATTACATATCTACTCCTTTAAAGAGTATAATATTCATAAAAACATTTATTTTTACAGTTTTAACTCTTTTGGTACTTAAGAAAACCGTGGATGGCAACTTTCAACCCAACTTTTGTTTATTTGACAAATTAAGCCCAAAAATGGGCTTTATGTTGCAATATGTTTATTATCACCTTAGAGGGTAATTTTTCTTGACTTGTTTAGTGTAACATATATTAGATCATGTTTATCTTCATCCTAGAGCCATAGATCTCGAGATTTCTTTCAATTTTGTTACATAATTACCACATGAATACATGAAATCACACATACACATATATCTACACATGTTACTCGTATTCTCCCCCACAAAACTTATGAAAACCGAAAAGAGAGGGGTATGAACTCACCTTTTCTTGTTAATCACAGTTTTGAAGAAAAATGGAAGAAAGTGAGGTGATTTTCGGACCTCACTTTTGAGTTAAAAAGTTTGGGCTCTAACTGAAAAACTCTTTTCTAGAGAGGCTGAAACTGCCAAAGAGTAAATTTTGAGCTAAAAACATCACTTAAACAACTCTATGGGTCAAAAATGACAAGAAATGGTTTAAGGGCCAAAAATGTCTTTTTTAGGGACTAAAATTGTCATTTTTATTAAAGAATGGTTGAATAGGTCAAACCAATATTTTTGAGTCAAATATTTATTACCAAGATATTTTGGTCAAAATACCAAGTTATAACCTATGAAAATAGAATGAAAAATATACATATATTTTCGAATATCATTATAAACAATCGACAAGCTTCGTGCCATTGTGAATTTAACAACTGTGCAATCAAACTTTCCGACAATTATACTATACCTAAAACAAGTAAATATTCAAATTGTTGGGCTTGAAATTTTCTAATCATGCTTATTGGGACTTTGTGACCCATTAACATGAGTTTTGGACCTAACGATAATAATAAATGTTATTGGGCCTCCTGTGACCCAATTACATGCTTAAGGGACCCTCAATGGATTTTACATGCTATTGGGCCTCAGTGACCCATTAGCATTGTTAGTAAGGTCCAAATAAATCATATGTAAAGTAGGCCAACGCGCCCTTTGTATACTCGACAGTCTTAGATAACATATGTGATTAGTAGGACATCATGGTCCTCTTCTCCTCGTCTGTTAGGCTTACCTTCTATTCAAGTAAACAAAAATCAGCTCGTTAATCAAGAGTAATCAAATTTATTTGGATTAAGTGAGTAATAACGGGGGACACCATTGAGTGTTGGTCATAGTCTGTAGTTATAATCAAAGTCTCCTCGAGGGATAGCGAGAGTTTGTGTATTGATCTATACGGGGGTGACTCCCCCACACCTTAACTATTCACTACAGTTGGACTCGGCCATTCTAGGGTGACAAAATCTTAAGATCAATTCCAATGTTCGCTAGAATGCCAACACAGACGAACTAGTCATTATCATGCATGGTTACAACAACTCGCACAAATAAATCCAATACCATCCGAGTAATCAAGGGAATTCATAATCATTAATTGTGACGGTATAATAATTCAAAACGATCATAATGTTTATCAGAAAACATCGGGTTTTCCGGGGTAATCAACATTAATCACTTGTACTTTCAATAACTACAAGGCCAAACCTCTTATATATATATATATATATATATATATATATATATATATATATATATATATATATACACGTTTTGAAATCATTCATCCATAAACCTATGGATCTTAACACTATTTGTATAAACAATTGCGGTTTCAGAAAATATCGAATTTTCTAAGTTTTATAAACTATACAAAGCATTTTCATACCAAACCTGCTTATGAATTCACCAACATTCCATATGTTGACGTTTTAAAAATAACTTGTATTCTCAGGTAACAGGTAAGCTGAAGAGTAATACCAAGTATGTTAGGATGTTATGTTTTGATAACTTTCAAACAATTTATGCTATGAAAATGTAATATGTAGACAATGTACTTGATGTGAACAATGTCATTTGTAATGTATTAATGCATGGTGATGTTTATGTTATGATTCATGTATATTCATTGTGATGATATTCAAATTAAGTCACACGAGCCCTCAGGCGTTTCCGTCGTCTGATTGGGGGGGTGTGACAGTAATTACTTTTAACCCTATATTGGCACCTTCTGCAAACCGAAATACCTCTTTAGGCTTAAGGTGAACTATAAAAATGGAACAATAGAAAAAAATCGCACTTAAGGATAACGTAAATTAAAGAAGCGCTTGGGAGAGAATGTGTGTGTGTTAGAGAGAGAGAGAGAGAGAGAGAGAGAGAGAGAGAGAGAGATCAGCACCATCTCAAACCAAATATGCCACCAAAGCTTTGTATTGACTTTTAGGCCTGTATTGGCACCATGTGAAAACTAAAATAAGTCTTCAAGCTTTAGGTAAAAGGATTAAAGTTGAACAATAGAAAAACAAAAATAAGAATAACATAAATTAAAGAAGCACCTGAGAGAGAGAGAGAGATAGATAGATAGATAGATAGATAGATAGATAGATAGATAGATAGATAGATAGATAGATAGATATATAGATAAACAGATAGAGAGATAGATAGAGAGAGAAAGAGAGAGAGAGAGAGAGAGAGAGAGAGAGAGAGAGAAAGAAAGTCACATTCTGGTGTGGTTCATCGAAAAAATAATGGTGTGACGGTATAGACTATGTAGAGATGGCGTTAAGAGAAAGTTGTTGGAGGCAAATTTAGGTTAAGGGTTCCAGTGACGTTGGTGTTGATGGTAATGACAACAAAGGGTTAGGGTTTCTTGTCTTGAAAGAATGTATAATATGGGTGATAGAGGGGTGGCGATGTCGGTGGCTAAATTAGAGTTTCAAAAGTTGGATGTTCACTATTGTTTTCTTGAGCAGACACATGTGCGATTATGGTTTTGAGAGGAGAAACAGAGGTAGAGAAAAGTAGAGTTACAGGGCGTCAAGGATCCAGTGTAGAAGGATGGGCATTTGAGTGAGCACATGATAGTTAATGAAGGAAGGGATGTTTGATGACCTTCTATAGGTTGCAGCTGTGGCGTAACGAGAGTAAGGAGGGTGGTGGTACCGAAGGTCCACTAGAAACTAGACGAGTAAGGAAAAAGATAGAAGATATGTGGGTTGAACGGCATATGATGTTGTGTCAATGTGGTTAGGGTTAAGATAGGGTAAAGATACGATGAGTTACACGATATGATTGTAAGCTTAATAAGATCACACATCATGTTGTAATAGGTATACCTCTTAAATTTCATGAAATAGAAAATATATCTAATAAGATAGTAAAGATTAAAAAACAAATGCCTTATGAACATTATATTTTGTCGTTTTAAACTTTGTCAACAATACTTCAGAATTTTTGGCAGGCATGTTTGGTCCTTATATAAAAATAAATAAATTATAAAAGTTGTCCATATAATTTATACTACCGCCATCCCAAATTAATTGTCCATATTTGATCTTTGAAGTCCTTATTTTCAATTTTGACTTTAAATAATTTTCTTTTAGATAGATAATACTTGATGCAAAATATATGAATAGATTGTATTTTAATTGTCTTTTCATTGTTATAAGTTTATCAAGTAATATATAACACAAATAAATATATTTAATATCAAAGGTAAAAAAACAACACTTCAAAAGTCAAAAATAAACAATTAATTTGGAATAGAGGGAGTAGAAAACATCTTTACGTTTTTTTTACATAAATGGTTCATGTATTTAAATAGTATACACTTTGGGTTTGACACTTTTGCTATAAGGTTTTCGTATGTTGGAATGTTTGGTCATTTTGTAAAAAATGCATTATGAATAGTAGATTTTGGTGTTTTAGACTTTGACCACAATACTTTAGCATGTTGACATGTTTTGTCCCTATACAGAAAATAAAATACCAAAGTCGTTCTTGTAATTTAAAAAAAATGTCCTTATGTAATTTTTTTTTACAGAAATGGTCCATATGTTTAAAATTTAAGTAGTATATTCTTTGGGTTTGACACTTATATCATAAGACTTTTGTATGTTTGCAGGTATGGTCCATTTGTAGAGAATAAATAATAAAACCGTCCCTATGATTTATATAAAAGGTCCTTACCACACAATTTTTTATAACAAATGGTCCATGTATTTAAAAAAATTATAAAAACAGTTAGTGCCTAATAAAAAAAAGTTTACAAATTACGTCCCCCGTAAAGCAAACATTAGGATTTATGAGTTTGACAAACACAACTGAAAATAACCGAAGGTTCACCGTGAAGCGGGGAGGATGCATAGTGTAATCAAAAATTCAAAACGAAAGTGTTTATGGTTTAACTAGAAGATTCAGTGGCAGAGCCAGATGGGACGTTGGGGTACTACAGTATTCCCAAAAAAATTGTATATATATATATATATATATATATATATATATATATATATATATATATATATATATATATATATATATATATATACACATACATACACACACACACACACACACACACATATATATATATATATATATATATATATATATAATATTATTTGTAAACATGTTTCATGTTATTCTACCTGTAACGCCCGTAGATCCGGGCTAGTCAATTTAGAGACGATAGGCGTCAAAAATGGATTTTTGATGAAATATTATTTAGAATGAATAATCTTAACTAAGTTATAATATATGTTACAAGGTTTCCGTGCATATAAAGAACGCCGAAATCCGAGTTATAACGAAGAAGTTATGACATGTCGAAGTTTCGCGACAGAACCGGAACGACGCTGAATGACGTAAAAAAAAAGTGAATTTATGTTAGAGTGATATTTAGCCTTATCAATCTAAAAGAAAGTCGTAGAGTTCGTTAAACCGTGAGTGTGCATAAAAAGAACGTCCAAATCTGACTTCGTATGAGGAAGTTATGATTTTTCTGAGTTTCAGCTTAGTAGTATGCAGCCCGAATACTCGATTTGAGATCGAGCGGTTTTTAGCTGAAACAATCTAAACGAGAATCAAAGATCTCATTGTTAGTATCAAAACGATGAAAAGTTAGGCGATAACGGACGTCAGACGAAGAAGTTCTGAATTTATAACGAAGTTTTTCTGTCCCGGCCTTCTAAAAATAAATAATAAAAATAAAAGTCAAAATTAGCCAACGAAGTCTAAATGAAAGTTGTAGAGTATGGTCTGACCTATGCGTGGATATAAAGAACGTCGAAAACGGAGCTCGTATGCAAAAGTTACGCAATTTAGAAGTTCAACGAGTCAAATTACGCCCAGCGTACTTAGAGGGGTGCAACTTGTCTGCCCAATACTCAAGTGCCACCAATTGACGCATGCAGTGACGTCAAAGTATGCCCAGCGTAACCTAATTACGCCCAACGTACTAAGTACGCCCAACGTAATTAGAAATTACGCCCAGCGTAATCCCAGACCCAGCAGCCTATAAATAGAACTCGAGATCAGCCATTTTCCTTGCGATTTTTCTTCCTTTCTCTCTAAGTTTTGCATCGTTTTACGTGCCAATAATATCCCGAAGCCCCGGTATCATTCCCGAGCCCCGAAGCAAGTCTCGAGGCCCCGAAGATCTCGAGAAGTGCAATTCCGAGCGGAAGCTCTGCACGCGAGGAGCCCGGTTTTTGTGAAGATCTTCCAGATCTACCGAAAAATATTACTTCTACAAGTCGTAGTGTTGTCCGATCATCTTCTAATCAAATGAGTGTGTAGTTACTTTCTTCTAACGCATAATTATGAAGTATTTTATACGAAATACGTGTTATGTGTATATATATTGTTGTTTATATGTATGAGTGTGTGGTTACTCTCTTTTAAACACATAAATATAAAGTATTAGCTATGAAATACGTGCTATGCGTTATATATTAATTGTATATATGAGATGGGCTTGGAATTGATGTTTGTATATGGGTGTTAAATGATTTAAACTATATATGTAATTTATATCTACAAATATGTTGGGTAGAACATGGGTAGATGAAATAGTTGATGTGTGTTGAACGAATGTGATAAGAGAAAGGTGAGGATATAATAGTGATGATAATTAGGTGATGAGAAACAGGTGATGATAATTAGGTGATGAGAAATAGGTGATGATAGAAAGGTGATGATAATTAGGTAATGA
Source organism: Lactuca saligna (assembly GCF_052625555.1). Taxonomy (NCBI): domain Eukaryota; kingdom Viridiplantae; phylum Streptophyta; class Magnoliopsida; order Asterales; family Asteraceae; genus Lactuca; species Lactuca saligna. The sequence continues at coordinate 100,927,502 of NC_136424.1, read as the reverse complement.
TAAATAGGTGATGTGAGATGAGAGGAGATACCATAACCTTGACCGGCGATGCGGAAATTTGGCGATGTAGTCATCTACCAGAGTATAGATGACGACCACAGACTATTCTAGATGACCCCGTGGAAACACCAACAGGCTCATAACCTGTAGGTGATGAATTACGAGTCCAGGCGATGTTGTGGCTACGTATTCATGCGATGATACTCTAACCCTTACTATGAATTACGAGTCTAGGCGATGTTGTGGCTATGTATTCATGCGATGATAGTCTAACCCTTATTATGACTTACTAGTCCAGACGATGTTGTGACTACGTATTCATGCGATGATCCTTAGGAAAAAGTCCTTAGGAACAAACATACAAGGAAATGTGATGTAAGGAGATGAGAGGTAAATACGATGTAGGAGATGACCCTTAGGATAATTTCTTAGGGAAGGTACTTAAGAAATAAATGGAGATAATGGGGATGGGTAATTGGGTTGATTTTTTGATGATTGAATATAATAATTATGTTATTGTGGGTTGAAAACCCTATATGCTCACCAGGCTCCCAAGCTTGACCCACTCAGTTTAATTGTATCACATGTATCGATACGAAGCTGCTTTGCACTGAGAGATTAAAGGAGATGTAACTCATTAGTGTAATTGAATGTAAGTTCTGTTTATGCTTATATGTCTGTATCGGAACATGACATCCCGAGGTTTTATTATTAATTGAAAATACATTCTCTTTGAGAAATGTTTTGATAAGTTATTATCATATCTTGTTTTGGGAACAAATTCCGCAACCGTTTTCTTTAAAAGATTACTCTTATTTTATAAAACAAAGCATAAACAAATCAGTTTTTTCTGACCGTGAAAATGGGGATGTCACACTACCCCCTACTAAAGATATCATAGCATGTTTTTTATGTCTAATATTGGATAACTATATATATATATATATATATATATATATATATATATATATATATATATATATATATAATGTTTATATTCTCATATCAAAATTTCTGGTTCCGCCTCTAAAAAGATTCTTACAAAGATTGTTACGAAATAAAATATAGAATATAGTGGTTAAATAATATATATACAAACATTCAGTATTGAATGGGATAATCAACAAATAATGCATGTACTTTTAATGCACCAAAATGCACTGCACCCTGGGCATGAAGCCAATAAACATAGCATATTGTATGGTAATAATATCTTTGATTGTGTAGCTAGTGGATGAAGCAAAGTTGTAGTACTCTTATTAAAAATATGATCCACATAAAGAATAATGGAATAACCTTTAACATTGAGAAATAATGCACAATTATAGGCATGCATGTGTTCTTGGATGCATCCCCCTTTCTTTCAAGAGAACTGTTTTCAGTTTTTTTATTCTAGAAGTTAGATGTTTACGTATATCATGGTAAATTATTTTTGTTAAGTCACATGACATTTTGATTTTTAGACGAAACATGTAACTATATTTTATATAGGCCTATAATGTACAATATTTTACTTGTGTCATGTCTAAATGGTCAAAACCTGAAGGTGTAATTCATGTTAATTAATTGCATAACTAATAAGAAAAACAATGATGTATATATTGGTCAAGGAGTAGCTGGTTGTAATTTGTAAGGAAACAAAATATTGTTCTAAAAAATGGTAAAAAAAATACACTATAAGGCAAGAAAAAATCGGTATATTATTTTTTTAAAATATTTTATATAAAATATTTATCAACTTCTATTTCACATTCATAATATATTGAACAGAACATAACTTAAATCCTATATAAATGAATATGAGATTGTTATGTACCCAAGCTTAAATATAAAACATTTTAAATAACTAAGTTTTAAACAAAACAAATCCAAAATTTTAAATTACTTAGTTTTAAACAAAACAAATTCAAATTTATTTCCTCTGGATTTTGTTTTAATAGAATATCATTGAATATAGAATGAAAAATGTCGATTATATAACTTTCTACTGTTAAAAATCATCTAAGTTTATAGAATTTTTTTTTTAACGAATATAACTCAAATGTTTGGTCTTTCGATTAAAAAACTACATCAAATGATTTTTGGATACCTTGATTGAGTTTGTATATTATTCTTTTATCTTTATTCTATTATTTTTCTCTTAAAATTTGTTAAAATTTGGTAGGGTTGAACAATATTTATAATTTTTAATACTTTAAGTTCTTAGATATAATGAAGAAAAAAAATATAAACTCAAGCGGTTTAGTAGTCACGTGATTAATGAATAATAGTAAACAAAATATTATGAATAGTTTGGATATATATATATATATATATATATATATATATATATATATATATATATATATATATATATATATATATATATATATATATATATATATATATATATATATGGATGAAAACTACATAGTTTAAAGGGTTTTATATATAAATTTAGGTAGATAATAACCACATATCTCTAAAGGGTTTAGTAGTCACGTGATTAATGAAGAATAGTAAACAAAATATTATGAATAATTTGGATATATATATATATATATATATATATATATATATATATATATATATATATATATATATATATATATATGGATGAAAACTACATAATTTAAAGGGTTTTATATATAAATTTAGGTAGATAACAACCTATTATTCTTCAGATCTACACCCTTTACATCTAGATCTAGACTGGAAAGTGGAAATGCCCCTAGAAGGGTAAAGTTTCCAAGTTTACCCATTAATAACTTTCCTAAAGGGATTAAGCTCAAACCCTAACCCAAAAGGCCAAAGACATAATTCAAACACCACCAAAACTACAAGACAGACCATGAGGTCATAGATCTAGACTATAGGGACTAAATTATCATGTAAAGTCTTAAACTTTATCCTCATGCATGGCTATTAGAAGCTTCAAAAGACCAAAATGATGGTATAAAGGTTGCATGGGACTTCTGTGGCCATAAAGTTGGCACCTTTATGCCATGAAAACCCCTTAATACCCTAGATTTGAAGTGTTCTCCACTTGGGACGTCCAAATCCCAAGAATCATCTCATTTTGACAAAAAACAAACAAGAAACTCCAAAATGAGATCTAAATGACCACAAGGCAAGGTTCAACCTTTATACCAACAAAATGTCATGGATAACGCAAGGATTTTGGATCTATAAGCTCCTTCTTTTGTCCTCAAGCTTTTCTTTCTTCCAATGGCTTTAAGTACACACTAAAACCACTTAGAATGGATCGGAATCAATCACAATAACTTTAGGGTTTCAAGATTTAGGGTTAGTGACTTGGAGGCTGGAAATGAGGCCAACACCTTGGGGTTAAGGTGTTTAAATAGGGTGCGAATGTAACATCCATAAATTTTACACCAAATTTAAACTTTTTCAATCATAAATACAAACCAAATAACATTGTTTACAAAATGTTTTCAAATCATTTTCCATCAGAGTGTCCCAAAAATCATAACATAAGGATGAGGAGCGGTACGGTCACGCCTTCGCCTTTCCATGATCTCCTGAAGTACCTGAAACAGTAAACTAAAAACTGTAAGCCCGTGGGCTTAGTGAGCTACCCCTAAAATATCAATACCACACTGACAATATCATTTCAATAATAATCAATCAATCAACATGCATACTGGGCCATCGGCATGACTGGACCGCCTTACCGGTCTTACAGCCTGTCTGAATCTATCCCAAGCCTTCAGCATGACTGGTCCACCACGTGGGCCTACAGTCTCCCCGAACCATTCATAGGGTATATTGGCCTTCAGCACAAAGCAAGACCGCCTCAACCCAACCACAAGCAAATAACCATGTGTGTATACTATCATATACAGGCATATACAAACATCAAACATATCTGTCACACTGATCATCAATCAAAGAATACTCCTGTAACTAGAGTACTGACCTAGTAGGTCACTAACATACCAATCCCTACAGATCATAAGAGCATAACATACTATCGACCCCGATTCCGATCTAACAGATCATAAACACATGTAGCATACCATAACAATAACAACTAAAGGGCCGGCCTTGGTGCCGTAGACCCTATCGATATAGTGAGGATAACTCACCTTGCAGATGTCGACACAAAAGGTAAATCCAACTCTCGGATCACTTGACATAGGCTCCACCACCTATCATTATAGTACAACATACTTATAAGTCCTTAACCTAATAAGGTACTCCATAACCCACTAGTCAATCCCTAGTCAAAGTCAAAGTCCTAAATCAAGGTCAACAGTCCATGTTAACCTTAACTCGCCGAGTTCCCTGAAGTACATTCCAACTCACCAAGTCATTAGAGTGACTCGTCGAGTTCCTTTGATTCTCGATCAAACTTTAAGGCCATCCGTCGAGTTCCCTTTTTGCAACTCGATGGATACACATGTTGGATTAGTGTCTAACTCCATAACTATTTTGGTATGTACTTGACCCGATGGTGCATGGTCCTTTTGGGTTGCCTTCACCAAAGCAACTTGATAGGATGAATTATGGAGAGAAAGGTTTAAATATGATTTATTAATATATTATGGGAATAATATATTAAAGGAGAAATCATATTGTTTAATTAATATTAGTTAAGAATTAATTGATAATTAAGTTTGTGACTAAAAGAGATTAATTAAACTTAAGGGACTGGAATTGTAACTATAAGATAATTACAATTAGGCTATGGATTACCTTATATTATAAGGTTGGACGAATTCTATGGGAAAACCCATAAGAAATCGTCCAAGGCCTTAAGGAAAGGAATCCATAGGTTGCTTAGGGCTTAAGCATCCAAATTAGAGTTTCCTTATTAGATAACCCTAATAGCCTCACTATATATAGTACCCTTTAGCCCCAAAAACGTATGGAACTTGTTCTCTAGGGTTTTGGACGGTTTTAGGCAGCCTCCTTCTCTTCTCCTCTTCATCCTCTTGCTCTTGGTGTTTGTGAACCATTAGAGGAGTGATATTTGTGACTCTAAGCTTTCTAAAGTCATTACAAGAAGGAATTGTGATTGTTATTGCTATATAACAATCAAGGAAATATCTTAAACCCATTATTATGCTAATGTCGATTATCATGTGATAGATGTAGGGTTTATAGTCTTGGATTAATTGCATGTACAATAGAGAAACCTAGATCCAAGCATTAGGGTTTGTATGAGCACATAGGATATTCTTATGATCAAAAACCAATCAGTGGTATCAGAGACTGGTTGGTTTCTATTGTATTTGTTGGGTTCTTGGTGTTGCGTCTTGGGCTCGCTTCCTAGCCCATCTTTTATGCGGTATGAGCCTGTCCATCCGTATCTTATTTTCTAGGGTTTGTGTATTTATAGATGCTTGCATGCATCTTTTACGTAACTGATAGATTAGGGTTTTACGGTGTAATTATACAAGATATCTTTTTGTAACCCTAGAATCCTCTACAGCGGAAGTTCTTCATCGAGCTCTGCTGAGGATTGAATGTTCTAATCATTCGACATATTCAAATCCATTCTTGAGTATTGCTTTACATTCTTTATATACCTGTTTCAAAGATCTAATTGATCTTAAAGATTTTTATCTCAACAATTGGTATCAGAGCAGGAGGCTGTGTAATTCATACACATCTCTTCTGTGAAAGAAGCTATTAGGGTTTGTTCCGCATTAACTAATATTTATTGAGCCGTCACCCCATAATTGACGTATCTCACTACTTGTTCGTTTTGCCCTAATATTATATATTACAAGTCTGATCTTTCAAAAAGGTTATTCGATCAAGCATGGACGAGTCGCCATCTAATCCCATTAATATTTCGAACAACATTGGATCAACAATGAAGATTCCCATCCTTTACACCCAAGATTACGAAGTCTGGGCAAATCACTTTGAAGACTATGTTATAGGATTTGAGGACAATGGATACCTCATCTGGGAAGCAATTGTTTCGGGACCCTTTGCTCGTTCTGCAACTTCAAGGATTATTAAAACTCAAAAGGAGTATAATGATCTTTTGAAAGATATTAAAGATGTTGCCCAAAACAAAAAAGATAAATTTCAGTGCAATATTAAAGCATTGAGATTAATCGGATTCGCTCTTCAATTTGACACTTTCAGGCTGGTGAGTTCGTGCACTACTGCCAAAGAAATACGGGACAGGCTTCGCGAATTGTATTCTACGGACGAAGATCTTGAACACTCCATTCAAAACTTACTCTTATCCGAGTTTGGTGAATTCAAGCAGAGAGTCGAAGAAACTGTGACTCAAACGTTCGATCGCTTCAATCATCTTCTTAGCAAGATGATTAAACATGATATTGAAAGGAAGTTAATTGAGCAGAAAGTCACGTTTCTGAACGGCCTCAGATTTGAGTGGAGAGCTGTAGTGTCCACAGTTAAAGCGCATGAGCAATTCAAATCTTATTCTTTAGCGTAACTGGTGGGCATTCTGAAATCTCAAGAGAAGATCGTACTACAGGAGAAAAATGTAGTTTCAAGCCTGGGTTCCTTGGCCCTACTATCCAAAAGTAAAGCGGCAATGGAAGATGAAGACCTCAACTTAGAAGATTATGATCTTACTTTTGAAGACTATGCTATGATGGTATCAAATCCCAAGAGGTTCATCAAGAAAAGATTTACCACCAATAAGAACCGTAATTGGCAGGGAAGTTATAGCTCTGAAAAGGTCAAAGAAGAACCGAAAGCAGAAGAATCAAAGAAGGAACCGAAAGTTGAAGGAGATTCGGGAGTGAGCTGCTTTTACTGTGGAGGAAAGAATCACTATGCTAAAGATTGTGTCCTCAAGAAAATGGCTGAAAAGGATGAGGAAAAAGATGAAGAAGCGTTGTTGCTGAAAAAGCTGGATGAGATCAGGAAGAAGAAATCTACTGCTAACCCGTGTATGAATGCATTAATTGTGCAGGGTTCAATAGAAAATGATGAATTCGGAGGAGTGGAGGTCTGGTCAACCGACTCCAAGGATGATGAAGTAAGGAGGCCTTCTCATGGAAAAGCTTATGTGGCGAAAGAGAAGGACAGCAGTGGAAGATGCTTGATGGTGTCCGATGTATCTCAAATGAGGGAATACAACACAGATGGAGGGAACAAAGACTTGAAGGAGCAACAGGACATGTTCTTTACAGCAAAACCGCTCAGCGTGCAATTCAATGAGATTGATGAACTAATCAAGAAGGTACAATCCGTGTTTGTTTCATTTAAAGTCCCACAATGCTCATATGAAAAAGAATTAAAAAATGTTAATTCAAGAATTTATCATCTAGACAGCAGCTTAACTCAAACTCGAGTCACCAATTCTAACCTAACTGACCAAATAAGCAGGGTATCGTCGAAGAGTGAGGAACGGAGGATGTGGATCGAACTGAAAGAGTCGGAGTTAGTCAAAACCAAGGACGAAAATATTTATTTGCAAAGAGACAACTTAAAACTTTTGAAACAGTGAAATGTTTTTTGTTTGATTGTTAAGCGTCTTTACAATAATATTACTCAACTTCATTTGAACTGTGAGATAGGGCAGAAAATTCATCGTATGATCTTGCCTTTCCTTGAGTTTAAGGAGGATGAAATCGACGCTGATGCATACAATTGTGAAAGTGTGGTTTCATCTGAGGATATTAATCCAACGTATATGTATGGTCTAGACAAAATTGAATCTTTCATTAAGTCCAAAGACCATAAGGACATGCTGAAAAACCTTTTGGATGAAAATGACAAACTGAATCTAAGGACCGAAACCATACAAAAATTTGACTCATTGAATGCCAATTTGAGCTCAGAAAATAAAATTGATGTTAAAAATGCCTCTGAGCTTAATGAGGATAATGACATGAGTGAAATTTCTGTAGAGGACGAAGTTGACTGCTCTGAATTTGTCAAGAGTGAACCTGAAATCCACAAAAATCTCATCTCAGAAAATTCTATGGAGTTCGCTCGCTTGTCCTAACAAAAGTCCCCGAAACTTGAAGAAAAAGCTGTTGTTTACCAAAAGGTAAGGACAACACCAAATCAGGTGTATAAGGTCACATGTGTAACCGAACATCAGACAGCCGAACTCAAAGCCATTGTAAACAAAGATAATGCTGATGGTTGTGATGAGTTCTTCTGGTCGGCTCCTATTGACAATGTTGATGAAACTGTTGGTCTATCAGAGTAAACATCCTGGAAGACAAAAGGAAGATACATTCCTGAGCCACTTAACAAGCCTAATAACTTTGACGTGCCGAGTACTAGTGGTACAAAAGATGTTCCTAAAGATAAGGCAGATTCAAGTGAATCATCATCGGTTCAAAGTGGACTTGTTGACACCAGTCAAAATCAAAAGGCGAACATCCATCATCAGCTGAAACATATGAGAAATCAAAAACGATAAAGGAATCAGAGATACAAGAAGAATCTTTCTGAAAGAAAACAGTTTTAGCAATCTCAAAATGCCTATTTCTCATATCGTGACAAAAATTTAAAGTCAGAGAAAAATACTGTTGGATCTCAAGAGAGAAATAACAACCGAAAGCAGAAGTTCGGTTCAGAGAACAGTATCAACCGAAAGCAGGAGTTCGGTTCTGAGAGCAAAAGAGGCCAAAATTCTAGGTTCGGTTCCACTGATAATCAAAACCGAAAGAGTCACCTAGAATATCAAGTCAAGAAATCATCTCAGTCTAAATTCTCTCATTCTAATTCTTCCAATCATTCTTCTTCTCAATCTCATTCTAAATCTCCAATTGGCCTGAAAGGGAAATCAAAGGTTTCGTCAGTTAAATCCGAGACCAAACCAAAAGCACCAAATCCCACTAAGATTAAGGTTTTCACCATCAAAAGGAAAGATGAAACAACTTTGATAAAAAGAACATATTTTGTTGACATCTCTTTTTCTGCTCCTGTTCCTGTGAAAGGCTCACGTGGACCCAAGAAACTTTGGGTTCCTAAATCTGTTTAATTTTGCAGGTTATCAGTGACGAGCAGTTCGACGAAGAATGGTATATTGACAGTGGCTGATCACGTCACATGACAGGGAGGAAGGAAGAGCTTATGGAATTCAGATCTCTTTCAAATGGTGGAAATGTCAAGTTCGGGAACAACTCCTTCGGAACCATAAAAGGCTATAGAATGATTACAAACGGTGATTTCACGATCAGGAAGGTTGCATATGTAGAAGAAACTACAACATAATCTCATCAGTGTATCTCAGCTTGTTGGAGGTACCGGTCTCAAGGTCTCGTTCGATGATGAGGGTTCGGAAATTATTGAGAAGCAAACGAACAAAGTTATTCTCAAATCAGAGCGCAAAGGTGAAATGTTTCTCCTAAATCTCAAACCAATCAAAGGGAATCCAGCAATCTGCTTTTTATCAAAAGCACAATCTGATGAAAGCTGGTTGTGGCACCGAAGGCTTTCTCATCTCAACTTCAAGGACATCAAAAAACTTGTCGTCGGAGGTCATGTTCGTGGTCTTCCATTGCTCAAGTACGATAGAGAACATTTGTGTGCGGCATGTGAAATGGGGAAGCAGAGTCGTCAAAGTCATCCATCAATTATAAACACAAAAGTTGTTGAACCACTAGAGTTACTTCACATTGACTTGTGTGGTCCATCATCAATTGAAAGTATCGGCGGTAGCAAGTACATTCTTGTTATCGTTGATGACTTTTCGCGTTTTACATGGGTGTTCTTTCTAAAGCTTAAATCTGAAGCGACTCACAAGCTAAAGATGTTCATCAAGCAGGTGGAAGTACAACTGAAGAAAGTCGTTCGGAACATCAGGAGTGACAATGGCCTGGAGTTCAAAAATAAAGAATTCGAAGAATTCCTGGCGGAAAGAGGAAGTACCCACAACTTCTCAGCTCCCTACACACCTCAACAAAATGGTATAGTTGAGAGGCGGAACCGGTCCTTGTGTGAAGCAGCTCGAAACATGCTAAGTTTTGCTTCTTTACCATTATATTTCTGGGCTGATGCTATATCTCCAGCTTGTTTTACACAGAACATGTCATATCTCAATAAGCGATTCACGCTCACTCATTATGAGATCATAAACAACAGGAAGCCGAATGTTAAATTCTTCCATGTGTTCGGTTCCCGGTGCTTCATCTTCAATTCTAAAGAGCATCGCAACAAATTTGATGTCAAAGCCGATGAAGGGATTTTTCTGGGCTATTCTCTCACTTCTAAAGCGTACAGGGTATTAAACAAACGTTCAAGGAAAATTGAAGAGACGTATTACGTGACCTTTGATGATAGCTATGTCAAAAAGTCAACAGCAAACATAAACTCAACTGGTGAAATCTTTCCTCAAACAGGTCATGTCACAGCATCAATTGCAAATCTCTTTGAGAAGTTTGTCGAGTTATTTGATGAACCAGAGAAGGATATTAATTCGGAAGCCAGCGCAGCAGACAACAAGGTGGATCATCTGAAGCAACTAGTAGAAGATGCTACAAGGCGAATGAATGAAGGAGTGCTCAGTTCCGGAGCATCAGTCGAGGGGGAGCACGCTGATACTACAGCACCCGAAGGTACTGTAGCACCCGAACGCTCCACAACACCAGAAGGCACAACAGCACCCGAAGGTACTGTAGCACCCGGACGCTCCACAACACCAGAAGGCACAACAGCACCCGAAGGTATTGTATCACCCGAAGGTACTGTAGCATCTAATAACTCCATAGCATCTGAAGGCACAGGAGAACCCAAACTCTTCAGTGTACCCGACAGTCCGACTGTTCCAGAAAGCTCTTCATTCGAGGGGGAGAATGCCAATATGCTCTATAACGATGAAAGTCAATCCGAACCAGAAGAGATGGTCAATGCTGAATTGAATCCTTCCTATGATCCAAATTATCCTCCTCTCATCAAATGAACCAGAAATCATCCGGTCTCTCAAGTTGTAGGTGATGTTTCTGAAAAGGTTCTGACACGATCACAACTTAAGGAAAAACAAACTTCCCTATTCTAGAAAGTAGAATTCTGTATGTTTAATTCCTTTGTTTCAAAAGTTGAACCCAAGACAGTTAACACTGCTCTCGATCACTCCGATTGGGTTCAAGCTATGCAAGACGAACTGAACGAATTCGAAAGGAACAAAGTTTGGCGCCTCATTCCAACTCCTCAAAATGCATCAGTTGTTGGTCTTAAATGGGTATTTAGGAACAAAATGGACAAGGAAGGGAATGTGATTCGAAACAAAGCACGTCTGGTAGTGAAAGGATACTGTCAGGAGGAAGGAATTGACTATGAAGAGACTTTCGCTCCAGTTGCAAGGCTGGAATCTGTTCGCATTTTTCTGGCCTATGCAGCACACAAAAACTTCGAAGTCTACCAAATGGATGTCAAATGCGCTTTTCTGAATGGAGAACTCGAAGAAACGGTCTACGTGGAGCAACCTCCTGGCTTCGTCAATGAGAAGTTCCCAAATCACTGCTATATTCTGGACAAGGTGGTTTATGGTCTGAAACAAGCTCCTAGGGCATGGTATGAAACGCTAACAAAGTTTTTAAAGATGTCTAAATTCAAACAAGGTTCGGTTGACCCAACCTTCTTTCGTAAAAAGGAAGGTAACCACCTTATGATTATACAAATTTACATCGATGATATCATCTTTGGCTCAACGAATCCCAGCTTAACAGCTGAATTCAGAAAGATGATGGAGACTAAATTTGAAATGAGCTCCATGGGTCCGATTAATTTTTTTCTTGGATTAAATATTAGACAGGGACCCGAAGGCATCTTTATCAACCAGGAAGCATATACCAAAACTCTTCTTACCAAATTTGGTATGATGGGAGATTCAAAGGTCAAAGTTCCAATGGCTTTCGGAACCAAACTCACCCATTCATTGGAAAAACCAGCAGTTGACATTACGCTATACTGCCAGATGATTGGATCATTAATGTATCTTACTGCTAGCAGGCCTGACATCATGTTTTCCGTATGTTATTGTGCTCGGTTTCAGGCAAACCCACGAGAACCTCATATGCTTGCAGTGAAGAACATACTTAGATATCTGAAGCGAACTACCTCTCTCGGTCTTTGGTATCCATCCAACTCAGGCTTCTTCGTTCAAGCCTTCTCTATTGCAGACCTTGGAGGATGTGTTTAGACAGGAAAAGCACCATAGGGGGTTGCTAATTCCTTGATGGGAAATTGGTCAGCTGGTAGTCAAAGAAGCAAACATGCGTTTCCCTTTCTACAGCCGAAGCAGAGTACATCGCAGCCGCCTCCTGCACATCTCAAGTAATATGGATCCAAAGCCAGCTCAGGGATTATGGACTTAACATGAAAAAGATCCCACTATATTGCGACTTAGAAAGTGAAATTAGGATCTATCACAACCCAGTGCAACACTCTAAGACCAAGCATATAGAACTGAGGTATCACTTCATTAAGGATCATGTGGAGGATGGTAATGTCGAAATTCACTTTGTTCGAACCACCGATCAACTGGCAGATATCTTCACCAAAGCCCTACCTGAAGCCAGTTTCAATAAAATCCTTCATGGTCTAGGAATGATGGAATCTGAATCGGTACCAAAGACTTCATCCCAAAGTTAAAAAGTAAGGAGCGAAATGAATCGAAAGGAACCGAACGTTCGGTCCATTTCGGGCTCGATTCATATGGGAACCGAAATGAACCGAGCGTTCGGTCTATTTCGGCTTCGGTCCCATAACACATATTTTAGCTCAATCTCAAAAAGGTGTTGTCTATGGTTGTACACATTTGTAAAGCTGTTTTCTAAAAATCCAAAAATATTTTTTTTGAACCGAAATGAACCGAGCGTTCGGTCCATTTCGGGTTCTGTTCATATTTTTTTTCTCATTTATTATTTATTATTCTTTCTTATTCTGTATTAGTTTTTCCCTTTTATAAAGCTGTTTTCCAAAAATCCAAAAATATTTTTTTAGGAATCGAAATGAACCGAGCGTTCGGTCCATTTCGGGTTCGGTTTATTTTTTTTTATTTATTTTGTTTGGTTTTTCTCTTTCTTTATTTTACCTAGTTAAGCGTCCCTAGAAGCATGCTGCTGCATGTTGTCCAAAGCCTCAACTGATTTTGAATAAAAGCCTTAATGACTAGGTATATACAAACCTTGTCTTCCCAATAAGGTTGCTCCATTTATTCTAATCCTGAGCTGCCTTACTCTCTTCTCATATGATTTGAGAGTTTACTGCTTGGTCTCTATTTTCAGTAGAGGTACTATCGCTTTTCTTCACCACCCTACTCTTCTCCATCATATTTCGGTCCCATATCGTAACCCTTGAGACTCTCAGAATTAACCACTGAGGTTTATGGTTACAAAATATCTGTGTTTATGATCTAAGCCACGTGTCACTACGTGCTTAGTGAAACCCAAAATTCAATACCTATCATGAATTGATGGTCAACATGAAATCTCTCTTTGTTTGTGCGATTCTTATGAATTTGTTATTTACCATAACATTTCTACCCTTAGAATCCAGTTTAATTTTTTTTGAGATTTCACCATCATATATTTTTCCAAGTCACTATATCGGTTATCTAGCCTACTTGTTCAACAGACCTCATCGGTCTCACAAGTACTTCGTTTAGTCTCGGTCTTATGTCAAGGTCCGAGTTTCTAAATTGAAGAGAAAGCCACCCTTTTATGCCTAACAAAAAGATGCCTTTCAACACTTCTTAGAAAGTGCTTGATCGTAATTCAACGGGAATCCATACAAACACTTTAAGGTTTCTCTTGACCTTGAAGAAAGTGATTCGTTCCTGGGATCATCTATTTTGTGTCTATTTTGACATCACTCTTCCCCTATATATCTCGCTTTATTTCCTTGTCTTTTACACTCTATGCACGAAAATCTTTGATTTTCCAAACTTCTCGTTCGGTTACTTTATAATCTTATGTTTGGATGACAGCTATTAAACAGATAAGATGCTGACTCAGCCGAAAGAGTAACGGCCTCAATAGTGAAGTGATGGGCACGCGTGCAAAACAGAACAGTTCTTCTCTCTCATGCGTAATCATCGGGGGTGCCAATCGTTGCGCTTCCGTCAAATCCGAAACCGTTTTATTGTATCAAGAAGATTTGGGGATGATCTTTCTCTCTCCTCTACGCTCAGTATAAAAGGAACACATCCGCTTCATTCCCCATTTACCACATTCAAAACTCAAACGAGCAAAATCGGACGATTTCTCATCTACTGTTCATCATCTTCTACCTTCAACCATGGCGGATTCTTCATCAGTACAGGAAACCTCCTCCCGCACAAATATTCTTCCAATCGGTGCCCAACAAAGTCTGGTGATTGATCTCAACCCGAAGGCTTACGAGAATTACATGTATCCCGTGGTGGAGTGCCTCAAATACTATCCGTTGGTGCTCGCTCTTTCCAAAGTTGAGCTTGTACCAATGGAATGCCTTTCCCAGGTCTTCTCCACAGCCCATTATGACAGATCAGTGGATCGCATCTACTTTGATCTTCTTTCACACAAGACCTCCATCTCTAAGCAACGATTCTGTTGGCTCCTAGGCTTTGAAGCTGATGAATCTAGGGTTAATCCCGACACCATTACCGTCGGGCAATTATTTTCGATGCTCTACAATATGGGGTACACGGAGATTCTCACAACGGTCACAAAATTCAAGAAATCGTGTCTCCCTCCTCCATGGAATGGTTTCTTCACCATTCTCTTCAAAGGGATCTCTGAGCGTAGTTCTGGTTCTGATGGGGCCAGCAAACTGTTTATGACCATTCTCTATGGTCTTTATCACGGCCTTAACCTCGACTATGGCTCGGTTCTATGGCAGCAACTCATTCATAGCCTTGCCTCCTCCTCTCGCCACACTGAGGTATCCTACGCCAGGTTCTGGATGCTCATCACCAAGTGGGCCATGGATAAACTTCATGTTCCTACTGTTGCAGGTTCCCTTCTCTCCAACATCAACGTCTTCCACACTACCAAAATTATTGTCACCGATCCGACAAAATTTTCTTTCGCCGGATCAATTCCGGACTCTATGTCCGTCGGAGTATCAAAGGAGAGCATCATCATGAAAGCCTACAAGGACTTTCGTCCTTTGGGCCCAAGGGAACTTTCTGCTGAAATGGTTCAGTCCATTAATGATGCAGATAAACCTGCTGCTAGAGGAAAGAAACCCGAGCAAGGGAAGATAAAGAAAGCAGCAAAGGGGGCGAAGGGTCCTTCTCCTAAGAAGCGAAAACCCTCAAAACCAGATCTTTCCCCACCAGCGAAGAAGAAGAGAGTCCAACCCAAGAGAAAACTTATTCTCTCTTCTTCCTCCAGCGACTCGGAAGAGAACCACTCTGACTCAGATGAGTCAGCTAGAGGCGAAACCCCGCCTCACTCCCCTAATCAAGAGGTACATATTTCATCAAAACCTCCTTCACCTTCTCCTATACCCACCTCTTCCATTCCCATCATAACCTCCTCCATTTCCATTCCCTCCATATCTGACCCTATTTCCATTCCCCCCATAACTACTCCTCTTCAAACCACATCAACCACCTTTCCCCCACCACTTTTCACAGAAGCCACCACCACTACCACCCGTGAGGTTCTAACCAAATTATCTGATACGGGGGTTTCTACTTCACAACCCGAACCTACATCTGCACCCGAACCCATTATCACTACCGAACCACCCACTGCACCCTTATCTCCCACTCCCTCTGCTGAAACCGAAACCTTTCTAGGAGGGGATGATACTGTTTTTGACTCCATCTACTACATCCCCTGTCAACTCCAGAGTGATGATGATGATGATGATGATGATGATGCTCCGGTCACCAAAAAGCACATCAAGGAGCTC
Organism: Lactuca saligna; assembly: GCF_052625555.1. Lineage (NCBI taxonomy): Eukaryota > Viridiplantae > Streptophyta > Magnoliopsida > Asterales > Asteraceae > Lactuca > Lactuca saligna. The sequence goes on along the minus strand of NC_136424.1, from coordinate 100,911,701 downwards.
CACGAGAAGATTGATAATCTTGTGGCTTCTTCCTCCTCCTCAACATCTCACTTTTCAGAGGCTGCTATTCAAAGTATGGTGGAGTCACTCACCAAAGCACATGAACCCTCTATCAGCACAGCTGCTGCTGCCATTGATAAATCCACGCAGGCTAGTGCTGTAGCGACCAAAAAAGTCGAAAAACTATTTCAAGACGCCCAGATCTGGCTGGATTCTTTACAGGCGGCATCAGAGTTAAACACTAAGAAGATTCGCACCGTTGTGGAGAAGCTGGTCCATTCCTTCGAAACGGAAAAAGATCAATTTGCCAGCTTTCGCCAAAAACTCAAAGAAGAAAACCAATCCTTCCAGTCTTCGGTTGCGGATCGTCTTCTCTCATTTCAAGCCACTCTTGCCGCCGAATCCACCACAAAGGAAGAGCTTGCCCAAAAGTCTTCCGAGCTTGCTTTGGCAACTCATCAGCTCTCCCAGGCTGAGAAGGAGATCAGTTCTCTTCGGTCCGAGAAAGCTGTGGTCCAGAGTTGTGTTTCAGATGTCCACGGAGCTTTGTCTAATATCATTGAAGCCCATGATCCGATTCTCAACTATTCGGTGAGGCGAAGTCTTGCAGAGAAGCTCGCTCCTGCTCTTGTCCTTCTTAGTCGTATTGAAGGCATTCCTGAGCAGGAGGACCATCCGAAACAAGGGGGAGAAAAGAAGAAGTCCACAGCTCAACAGAAACCCCCTCCAAGTTCCATACCTCAATCCACTCCACTTTCATCACTTGTCACTCCGAAAGCACCCAAACCAACATCTGTTCCTTCATCAGGTTTGAGTGCTCAAGCCAAAGCCAAACAAATTGCAGACAACAGTGATGAAAGTGATGATGAAGAGCCAATTTTCAGCTTGGTCAGGAAGCAGACCAGAGAGAGAGAGCTGGATGAAAATGATCGAATAGTCAGGGAAGTCGAGGCCAAGGAGAGGAAGATGAAGGAGGCTCATGATCTCCTTGAAAGCAGGAAAACTCTTTTTCCTCCTTAGACCCTCGAAGTGCTCATCAAAGAAGCCATTGAGTCCCCTTGCACTCTGTGGCTAGAACCGATCGTTTCACTAGACCGTGTCAACTCAGTCGATTCCCAGTTCGACATGCCCCTGACCCGAAAGGCCTTCATGTTCCATGCGTTCGCTCATATAGCTGAAGTTCCCCACCCTCACCCGAAGGTGGATAGGGAGCTTATAGACTATTACCTGAGGACTGCTCAACCTCAGTAAAAAACTTGGAGCACACAGAAGATAACCAACGTTCGGGTACTCAAGCCTGTTCGTGAAGGTAACTTTGTTAATGTCAGATTCAAGGTCTTGAGGGGATCTGAAAAATCTGAGCACTCTATCTCTCCGGCTGATCTTCCCAACCTCAACCCTCACGATTGGATTGTTCTGCACAACATTCTTCTTGTCAATGAAGCTGAATATGGTCCGGTCATAGACCATTTCAAGAGAATGTTAGTATGCTATATTTTGGAGGTGTCTAAGCTTGATCAAGAGATTGCTAATATCCTGAGGAAGAAGCCCATCATCACTCCAGTGGGTTCTGCTAGAGATATAAACCGAATGAAGATGGGAAAGATTGACTTGAAACAGAACTCAGTCATGTTCACTAGAGCAGAAGGCCAGAAATGCATGTTTGCTTTGGCAGACAAACATCTCTACATCATTACTTGTCTAGAGCATGTTCTGGGTATAATCAATCGTTGCAAGCAGAACACGGATAGTGATAAAAAGTACTTCAATGATATGATAAATTGGTACATTCACTTCCATTAAACACTTCTTGCTATCATCCCCTGCCTGTTCAAGACAGTCAAGAAAGCCAGTGTTGCGGGGGCAAGCAAGCTGGAGTGAAGTCTCGCCTCAATTGACGCAAAGGGGGAGATTGTTGGGTTCTTGGTTTGCGTCTTGGGCTCGCTTCCTAGCCCATCTTTTATGCGGTATGGGCCTGTCCATCCGTATCTTATTTTCTAGGGTTTGTGTATTTATAGATGCTTGCATGCATCTTTTACGTAACTGATAGATCAGGGTTTTACGGTGTAATTATACAAGATATCTTTTTGAACCCTAGAATCCTCTACAGCGGAAGTTCTTCATCGAGCTCTGCTGAGGATTGAATGTTCTAATCATTCGACATATTCAAATCCATTCTTGAGTATTGCTTTACATTCTTTATATACCTGTTTCAAAGATCTAATCGATCTTAAAGATTTTTATCTCAACAGTATTGATGCTTTATGTTACTGAAAAACGTTTTCTGGCCTTCTGTTCGACCTGGCTCGGCGAGTCACTACCTGGACTCGGTGAGTCAGCCCTACTCGGTGAGTTCCAAAGTGTGACTCGGCGAGTCAGAGCGTCAGACAGAGGGATTTTCGGATTTTGTTGCTGTTTTGCTTAAGGATAATTACCATATTCGTTTTAAACCTATAAAATACGAATTTTATGGTTTGTTAATGAATATCCTTACCAAAACACAATGTAATTACCAATTGATTAGATAATAACTTCCTTATATGATAAAGATTGAATTATTTGTATTAATTGGGTAACTTATTTTGCAAGAAATTGAAATTAGGTCAAATATAGATAATGATGAAATTAATTGTTTAATTTATATTATTTGTTATTTGATCCTTGTGTTATGAAAGGTTTCAATTTTTCCCCTTTAGATTTTATAATTTAAATTTGAACTTAAAAGTTTTGTTTTTAAAATTTAAATAGTTAAAACCCAAATGTTTTGAATAGTTTCAAAACTTGCCCTCAAGTTTTTAGAATTTAAATGTTGATTAAAAGTTAATTTAGAAATGTTAAATTCTTAAACCCTACTATTGTTTTGAAAAGTGCAAATCACACCCTTATGGTTTTATTAATTAATTAAAGTGTATAATTATAAGAGATTTAATTAATCCATAAGTTTTGGTTTATATTTAATTGAATTAAAAGTATAATCATTAAATTTGACCACCTAGTATTTTAAAAGTGTAAAATACATCCTATACTATATCTAACATTAAAAGTCTAACATTATATATATATATATATATATATATATATATATATATATATATATATATATATATATATATATATATATATATATATATATATATATGAGTAAAAGTCAGTCTTACCGTTAGTAGGTCTCATTCACGAAGCTGGTCTATAAGGGGTGTTTAAGGAAATTACCTATAAAATGGCGATTGAATGGGTATCCACTCTCACCCACCGCACTCTTGACTAGTGGATGGTCGTTAGCCGAACGGGTAGGATATGATAAAACCTTCCATTATAAGTATAGTTAAGTACAAAAGTAACTAAATGTTTCAACAAATTCCCAATCTTAGTTACTTAGGCAAAAGTGAATTGATGCAATTCCATGAAATTACACTTTGTGCCCTTGCGAAGACGTTAGTGGAGCGTGTGTGGTTTACCGGCACACTAAATGGTTCTAAGCAAAGGTAGGAAAGGGTGACTCAATGTTTGTCATAGTTCGGTGGAGCGTGTGTGGTTTACCGGCACATCGACTAGGTGACTGTAACATGTGAAGGCACCATGTAAGTTTGCAAGGTTATTCACACCCGCTTTGTGATCCTCGGCATCCCAGTCACAAACTAGAGGGGCATATCGAGATTTAAACATGCCATTGAAATATTCAATGAATCTCAAAGGATCTAGGAGTTTTCATAGATTTAAAACTTAAATTTCTTTTTCGTTTTTCATGGTGGAAAATTAGTGAATCGTCATTCACTTACCTTCAAATATTATGCAACTAGATTACGTCATCCCTTTTCTAGGTTGTAGCGTATTGTGTTGGTACCTAGCCTTAATATCTCATTTGGGTGATTTATTAAGGACTCAATCTATCAACTAACTTGAATTTATGTTTTCTCCCGTTTTGTAGATGTCAAAGTTCGACAACTATGGTCTTCCCAAATCCCGTGGAACAAGCTTTCCACATGAAGATGATATTCCACGATACGATCGAGGAACAAGAAATCATGATTCACTTCCTCCACCTCCTCCAATTATTCTCCCTAACACACAAGTTCGAAGGCTTGAAAAGTTCAAGCTCACTCAAGCCCTTTTGGCAAGTAAACATGAAGAAGGAAAGTCGGTGTGTGGACACATCCTAGGGATGAAGTCACACATTGATAGGTTAAGAATGTTGAGATTCGTTGTCTGTGAGCAGATGGTTGTTGATTGGGTTCTTCAATCACTTCCTAACTCGTATAGTGAGTTTGTAAGAGAGTACTATATGATGAATTACGACGTGACACTTATAGATCTCACATATATGCTTATTGCTGCTGAATCAGCAATGGTTTGGCGCAATAGAGAAGCAAAGTTGATTGGTGAATCTACCTTCAAGACCTCTATGGATATAGACAATCGCAATGAAAGACATGCCATGATTGAAAAGTTTGATCATAAGAAAAAGGCAATGTCTGAAGTAGTTCCATGTCCTGTTCCAAAAGAGTCAATTTGCTTTTATTGCCAAAAGAAGGGGCATTGGAGACGAAGCTGCCCTATTTACCTAAGAGATCTAAGAGATGGGAGAGTCAAAACGTATGGCTCTACTTTAGGTAAAATCCATTGACTAACTCTTTTAAGCTCCTATTCTAGATTCTTAACACATAATGTGATAAGATTACAATTGATGTTTTCTAGGATCAAAGAAAAGAGAGGAAGCTTAAGGGAAGAAGTGAGTAGAATCTAACCGTGAAGAAATGGATTTCGATCGCATTACTTTAAGATTAGATTCTTGAGCTACTACTTAGAGTTAGAATTAGATTGCTAAGAAATATGTATTAGCATAGTTTTTCAATGAATTGCATTGTAAGGACAAATTTTTTCCGCAATAAAATAAATTTTGATTTTATATTATTTATTTATCCTTGCAATGGCGTGTATGAAAAAATTGATATTTGAATGTTTCTATTATTAGTAATAATGGATTTGATTCTTAATTATGGAAATGTAGAAAATTTACCAAATAAGGAGAGTTTCTCATCACCCAAGTTTCAGTTGGACAAAAAATTTGGAATCACGCAACTTGGTTGCATGATGAATGAGAAATTTCATATTTGGAAATTAGACTGATTCATTGACAATGTGTCAAGTGAAGGACTAGGAGATCGAATACACAAAGTTATGTGTTGATCAAGTCCACCACAAGAGTAAAAAAGATATTCGTCATGATTTACTAAAAGTTTAGCAAATATGATTACACTTATAAGATTAAGTGTAATTCTGAATTGATAGTAAAAGTCTAAATCAATAAGCAGAATGAATAAGAAGAATCAAGTAGGCAGAAAGGTAAAAGTTTCTCCATTCTAAGAAGAAGGGAGAGTACCTTTTATGCTTTATGATAGATCTTAATGATTAAGAACCATATCTCAATTGATCCTCTAAGTGAGTCCTAGTACAATTGTATGTCTAAGAAGAGGAATCAAAAATTGAAGAAATGGTTAAATCAAGAAGTCAATCATACTTCATTCCAAAACAAGTCTTAGAGTTAAGATTGTGACATTGAGTGATAAGTGTTAAGAAGGTTTATAACATTCATCAAATGATGAAGGTTGTGATGTCTTGGATAAGACAAAGACCAACTAGGACCTATTTATGAAGTGTTTTGATAAAAACTACACTAACTCTTGAATATTTGACAAGAAATGTTTATTGACAAGAGAATCTTATATGTCGAGGAGTCAGTGGGAGTCTTAATGGTCTTGAAAGGTTTCAAGAACAAATCAAAATAGACCTTATTGATCATCACTAGCACACGATTTGAGGTTTATAACCTATCGTGTTGACGTTGTTTTGTTTATGTGCCATTCCAATTGAGTTAATTATGCATGTGAGTTCTATGAGTTCTCATTTGAATGCATAAAAGGCAAGAACCTTAATCACTGAAATGTACATTAACATGAAAGGGTGAGCTGCTTAACTGCTTGGAAGACATGGTGGGAAGCCGTGTTACCATAAGGCAAGAAATCAAGATTGAGAATGTTCGGTCCATATGAGTTTGGATTTGTCGCAAACTTTGGTTTTGACAAATTCACATGGATAGGAACACACACATACACCATTAAATCTAAATGTCATAAGATTCCCTCCTTCATGAAAATGACTATGAGGAAATGCTTTCACTAAGAGAGATTTTAAGAAGATAGCAATTGCAAAATTGTATTCTCGAATTCGATTATGGTTACGGTATCCTTCTCCATGATTCGAATTGTGAGATTTGGCAATCAGTCTTAATTGTTTAAGACACATTTGAGCTATCTTGGATAAAGGTGTATGAGATTAAGAAGCCTTGATAAAGGATTATCAAAGCATTAAGTATTAGAAACATGAACTTAAGAGATTCAATAGGGATTGTTTTTCTGGAAGTTAAGTTGTTTTCTGAATACATGTCAAAGCTAGTGGGAGCATAAGTGCTATGTTTATAATAATCATCATGATAGTGGGAGCATAAATGTTATGATTGTAGGATTATTAAGGCAAGTATTGCAAGTTAGCAATATTAATTATAGAAAACAAGAGTCATACTTTGCAAAGTTGTAAGGGTTGAATAATTGTTTTGCTATAATTAAGGGAGAGAATATTATGCTTCATTTCAAATCTAAAGGCTTAGGTTGTGGAATGTTAATAAATTTAGTCAAGGATACATAGTGTGTTCTTGAATTTCGATTATTATTACAACATTCCTCTTCATAATTCGAATTTTGAGAACGTAGCACATAAAATATTATGGCAGAAGATTGATAAAGTATCAAATCTTTATGTAAGATGTTATGCATCGTGTCCCATACGCTTCGGGTATAGGATCGATTGCAAATGCTATAATATTTGACCATTCTAAAATTTTCCAAATGTCTAGCGCATTTAGAGGGAAAAAGGACAAGAATCGGTTTTGACTAAGATAATTAAACAACTATCAAAGGACAATCCAAAGTTCGTCGATGACTGGTTGCTTGTGAGTAGTTGGAAGTATAGTATTGGACAAAGTGTATCGACATTATTATGAGTAGATAAGATTCTATTAAGAATAAGTTTTCATATGGTAAGTATGGAATGGTTTCCATATTGGGAGTTAAATATTGAGAATCTATGTCTAGATTAGAAACTTTATGCAAAAGGATATTCAAAGAAATGTACTTTGAGTGAGAGACATCACATCTATGGAATTGTCTAGTAACAATCTCCGATAGAGGACTTTGTAATTTCATTGGCAATAGTCATTGTGACTTTAGTGCAGTGACATTACGAAAGGATCATTGCATAAAATATTAGAATCTAATATATTCTATAAGTGGCAAGAATTGATATTCTTACACTTGTGATATGGATTGGGAGTTGTTAAACGAGTATGATTGGAAATGTGTTCATTTGATCTATTTCACAAAGTAAGAACCATATGTGAACATTATGTGCATGCTGAGAGCATAAGTGTTATAATTCAAGTAAGAAGTTGATTACCCGAAACAACAAATAATGAGTAATCGATATGGTGATAAATAAAAGGTGTTTTATTTATACTCAAAGGTTTGAGGCCATATGGGATAAGTATTATTCTTGTGTTTCACTTTGCATGTTTTGACTTCCTGAATAATTTAATTGGTTGAGAACAGTCAAATTATTCGAACGGTCCATAGTCATTCATATGTTGGAAGTAGGTATGAATGAAGACTATCGTGAAATGGTGTGTGGATTGTCTAAAGAGCATTAGACATAAGCAAATGTTTGCTGCAACGTTCACGAGTGCTTATGAACATGATTTGAGCATTGGATTAAACCGACGCTCACTTGGATCACTTCATGGATTTTATCACGAGTGATTGGTGAGACGATAATATCTTATATTCTTGAAACCAAGATTTGTGAGTTGTATCTTGCAAATCGGTTGCACGTTGATAATATGAAAAACGCACCAGTAACTTGATGTCATAAAACATATTGTTGTGTGTGATTCAGTGAGTGAGTGCAAGCGAGCATTGAGTCAAATTTTATCAGTTCCTTTTATCCAAAGTAGGATAAAAGCGATATCTTTGGGCCCCTCGATGATTTAGTGATGAAAAACGTAAATGCTCGGCCGAGCTAGGGCTAATTCGATTTTTTCAATTAGTCAGTCGTCATAAATTGGAAGTCGAGAAATGGTACAGAGAGAATGATTAGAAATCATGTCTTATACGATATCTAGAATGGAGGAATATATGATCCCTTATCTAAAGAAGACGCGTATCTGATAGGATCAGAGTTGACAGCGGCTTTGGAAAGCTATGATTGCAGATCAGGATCTGAAGTCATACGTAGTATAGTTATTAGACTTATCCAAGTAGGAGACTATTGGATTAGTGTCTAAGTCCATAACTATTTTGGTATGTACTTGACCCGATGGTGCATGGTCCTTTTGGGTTGCCTTCACCAAAGCAACTTGATAAGATGAATTATGGAGAGAAAGGATTAAATATGATTTATTAATATATTATGGGAATAATATATTAAAGGAGAAATCATATTGTTTAATTAATATTAGTCAAGAATTAATTGATAATTAATTTTGTGACTAAAAGAGATTAATTAAACTTAAGGGACTAGAATTGTAATTATAAGATAATTACAATTAGGCTATGGATTACCTTATATTATAAGGTTGGATGAATTCTATGGGAAAACCCATAAGAAATCGTCCAAGGCCTTAAGGAAAGGAATCCATAGGTTGCTTAGGGCTTAAGCATCCAAATTAGGGTTTCCTTATTAGATAACCCTAATAGCCTCACTATATATAGTACCCTTTAGCCCCAAAAACGTATGGAACTTGTTCTCTAGGGTTTTGGATGGTTTTGGGCAGCCTCCTTCTCTTCTCCTCTTCATCCTCTTGCTCTTGGTGTTTGTGAACCATTAGAGGAGTGACATTTGTGACTCTAAGCTTTCTAAAGTCATTACAAGAAGGAATTGTGATTGTTATTGCTATATAACAATCAAGGAAATATCTTAAACCTATTATTATGCTAATATCGATTATTATGTGGTAGATGTAGGGTTTATAGTCTTGGATTAATTGCATGTACAATAGAGAAACCTAGATCCAAGCATTAGGGTTTGTATGAGAACATAGGATGTTCTTATGATGAAAAATCCATCAACACACTCATACATATCCAAGAGAAAACTCATCCGACTCGCCGAGTTGTTCTTCAACTCGTCGAGTTTATGGCAATCTTCATCGGACTCGCCGAGTTGTTCATCCAACTCGTCGAGTTCACGGCCATCTTCATGTGACTCGCCGAGTCACTTTGCGACTCACCGAGTCACTTTGCAACTCGTCGAGTTCATTCATCCCTTTTTTCCATACAGATGTATTTTAAGCCATGCAACGGCTCCAACTCATAGATCCAAGCTTCTAGGACATGCTTATCACGTAAAGTTGCATACTTTATGTGCATGCGTGGCTATAAAGGCTCTAAATGTTTATTTTAAGTTCTTAATGGAACTTCATGCTCAAGAGGGACCTTAATCACAACCAAGACTGTGACTTTATGCTTCTAGAATCCAAGTAGGGTCCAGATCTGAAGTTACAACTTCAGATCTAGCCCATAGCTCATAATACCAACTTGAAAATCCATAAAAAGCCCTAGAAACTCAACATAAGGGAAAAAGGGAAGTAAGGATGGAACTTTAATACCTCCAAAGGATGCTAGCTAAGGTAAATCCTACTTCCCATTCCTTCCTTGCTTCAATTTCCTTTGCACTCTTAGCTTTCTTCCTCCAAGATTCTCTTTTCCAAGCTTCAACACCACACCAAGTCACACACACGCGAATTAGGGTTTTAAGGGGCTCTCAAAGACTGCAAAGAGGCCAAAGGAGGCTAACACTCATTTAAATAGAGGTGCAAGCCTCGGGATTTAGGGTTTCCACTACCAGATCCTACTCGCGAGTCCCAACATGGACTCGCCGAGTAGGTCACTTAAAACGCGATCTCATCCAGCTGCTAATCGACAAGTAGATCAACCAACTCGTTGAGTAGAGCTTAACCCAATAAATCTTATTTAAGCAATACCTGAGAATTGGGGCGTTATAACTCTCCCCCACTTGAACTAGACTTCATCCTCGAAGTCCGTCAGAATAAAAAATGTCGGGTACTGCTCGTGCATCTCCGGCTTCGGCTCCCATGTCCACTCGGATCCCTACCGATGTTCCCAATGTACCTTTACTAAAGGTATTTCCTTGTTCGGTAGAATCTTCTTCTTCCTTTCCAAAATAGCCACAGGCCTCTCCACATAGTTTAGGCGCTCATCGACCTGAATATCATCCAACGATGCTACTGCCTCCTAGTCCATAATGCATTTTCGCGATTGCAAAACATGAAATGTGCTGTGGATCCGGCTAAGCTCCTCTGGAAGCTCTAGCCTATAAGCCACCCTGCCAACCCTGGAAACAATCCTGAACGGCCCAATGTAATGGGGACCCAATTTTCCCTTCATCCTGAAGCAAATCACACCCTTCCAGGGTGAGACCTTCAGAAGAACCATGTCATCCACCTGAAATTCCAGCTCAGATCGACATCGATCGGCATAACTTTTCTGCCAGCTCAGAGTGGTCTGTAGTCGCTGTCTAATATGTTGTTGTTGGATTAGTGTCTAAGCTTGTAACCATATTTGGTAAATACTTGACCCGGTTGTGCATGGTCCTTTTAGGTTGCCTTCACCAAAGCAACTTCACTGGAGAAATAAATCGAGAAAGAGGTTATTATGATTTATTAATATGTTATAAGAATAATATATTAAAGGAGAAATCATATTTGTTTAATTTATATTAGGCAATAATTAATTAGGAATTAATTTTGTGATCAAGTTTAATTAATTAAACTAGAGGGGTTGAATTGTAATTATGTAATAGTTGCAAATAGGGCAATGGTTATCCTTGGAGAAGGGTGGACGAATTCAAGGGATTGGATATCCTTGAAATCGTCCATATGGTCCAAAGATAAGGGTTATCAAGGCTTATCTTGTGGTTGCTTGGTGGGCAAGTAACTAAATAAGGATAAGGACTGAAATCCTAATCCCAACCTTATATAAAGACACCTAGGCCTTAAGAAATTGTCACACTTGCTTCTAAGAGAACCCTAGGCCGATTTCTACCTCCTCACTTCTCTCTCTATAGCCTCTCCAATTGCTTGTGGTGTTTGTGAGCCATTAGAGGCACTACACTTGTGGTGCTTGCTTTCAAGACTTAGGGTTTGAAGATTTAAGTTGTTATTGCAATATAACAACAAGAGCTATGTGATCTAACCTTATATATGAATTTCGAAAATAGCAATCTACTTTCGGGTTTTATTCATGTGTTCATAATTTTATGTATCTAATAGTGAAAACATAGATCCAAATCTAGGGTTACATGCACACATAGGATTGTTTATATAAAACCCATCAGTGGTATCAGAGCCTTTGGTTAACTTGTTTTCAATTAGTATTATTCAATTGTATGAACTTGACAAATTAGGGTTTATAGCCAATAAACCCTAGGAGGCAATAGGTTTCGAGATTAGGGTTTCCTAACCCTAATTTGCGAAAATATTGAAAGGGTTTTTTGAATCCTTTCCTTTTAATCCAAGATTTCGAAATCTAGGGTTTGCAATCCCTTAGATTTCAAGATATGCCTCTTTCCCCAAGATAAGATCCTAAATTTTAGGGATTTGGATAATCCCATATCTTGTAATTATCTCTTAATAGTTAAATATGGTAATTAAAGATTTTGAATTATCCCCTCCCCTTAATTTTCGAGATTTAGAGGGATAAAAAGGATTAGGATAAGTTATTTGTTTAAATGGTAATTATCCTGTAAGATTTAATAATCCCTTATGATTTAATAATTTGAATTAATAGTTTAATTTGAGATAATTATTAAATCAAGAGTTTTAATATTAAAATTTTTAATTTAAATGGCATTAAATTTCGAAAATTTTAAATTGAAGATTAAAACCCTAGTATTTTTGAAATGTTTAAAATACATCCTATACTATTATATTATTACAAGCATAATATATATATATATATATATATATATATATATATATATATATATATATATATATATATATATATATATATAATTAAAATGCTAGTCTTACCGTTAGTAGGTCTCATTCACGAAGCCGGTCTATAAGGTGGGTATAAGGTTGCTGCCTATAAAATGGCGCTTAATGGGTGTACACTCACACCCACCGCTTGCTTGACTGGTGGAGGATCGTTAGTCGAACTGGTAGGATAGGGCAATCCTCTCTTCATTAATAAGTATAATGAGTCTATATAAAGTAACTACTTTTTTTTCAAATTCCCAATCCTAGTTACTTTAGGCAAAAGTGAAATTGATGCAATCTCATGAAATTACACTTTGCACCCTTGTTAAGAAGTTAGTGGAGCGTGTGTGGTTTACCGGAACACTAATTGGTTCTAAGCAAAGGTGGTGAAGGGTGATTCATTATTTGTCAACTTCGATGGAGTGTGTGTGGTTTACCGGCACATTGAATAGGTGATTGTAACAATGAAGGTACCATGTAGATTTGCATGGTTATTCACACCCACTTTGTGATCCTTGGCATCCCAGTCACAAACAAGAGGGGTATATCGAGATTTAAACATGCCATTGAAAATTTCAATGAATCTCCAAGAAAATCTAGGAATTCTCAATACATTTAATACTTAAGCTTATGTTTTTCATGGTGAAGAATTGGTGAATCGTCATTCACTTACCTCCAAATTATTTGCGTGCTGGATTACGACATCCCTTTTCTAATATGTAAATAATGTTGTTGGATCCTAGCCCTAATTTTTCATTTTGGGTGTTTAATTAGGGATTCAATTGTAATCGAACTTTGTCCTTTCTATTTGTAGATGTCTAACGCAAACAACGCTGCTGCTAGCTCATTCACGCTAATGAGCCTTTGTCAAAAAGTGACTTTCAATGGATCAAACTTTAGAGAATGGATAAGATACATTCGCACTATCGCGCATTACGAGGACAAAGAGTATGTTCTCGATGAGAAGCTCAAGAAGATCAATCCAGAAATTGCTACTCCCGAAGAGATGGCTGTCTTTGAGACCCATGAGCGTGATGCAACGAAAGTTCATTGCATCATGATAGCCACAATGAACTCCGAATTCCAAAAGTCCTATGAGGACATGTATCCCTACGAGATGCATATAGACTTGATGGAGAGATATCACCAAAGCGCGAGGCAAGAGTGCTATGAGATCATTACGAATATGATAACTGCTAAAATGGGAAGTGGAGAGTCTCTAACCGTGCACTTGCAAAAGATGCAAAGGTATATTGATCATCTTCGCAAGTTAAATGTCAACTTTAGGGGAGATTTGGTTATCGACATTCTTCTTCACTCCTTGCCCTCATGCTACGACCAATTTAGGATGACCTACCACATGAACAAGGAAGAGGTCACCCTAAGCAAACTCCAAGGGCTCCTAAGGACTGCTGAGAGCAACCTAAAGGATAAGTCTATTGCACCAACTCCTAAGCCACCTGCTGCTACTATTTTGGCAATTGGGCAAAGAAGGGGCAAGAAGAGGAAGGCTCCGTCAAAGAGCCACCACAAGGGAAAGTCCCAAGATGGTTCATCTTCTAGTGGGACCAAGGTTGATCCTGCTAAGCCCAACTCTAACCCAAAGGAGGCAGAGTGCCATCATTGCCACAAAATAGGGCATTAGAAGAGAAGTTGCCTGGAATATCTGCAAGCCATAAAAGACGGAAAGATCAAGCCATCTTATGCAGGTATATACACTATTAAATCTAGTGATTCATCTCATGCTATTTCTTGGGTTCTTGATACAGGATGTGGTTACCATATTTTTTCTGATTTGCAGGGACTAAGAAGAAATAGGGATGTGGAGCATGGAAGAATAAATCTAATCATGGGAAACAGAAGATCATCACCTGCCACCAAGATTAGAGTGTATTCTTTAGTGCTTAGTAATGGATTAGGTTTAGATTTAAATAATTGTTTCTACTCGCCATATATGGCAAGAAACATCATTTCTTTTCATGGTTTGTTTAGACAAGGATTTAGATATTCATTTAATAATGAGAATGGTTCTATTTATGCTTATCTAAATGGTTTTTTATACTTTGAAGCAATACCTTGTAATGGAATTTATGAAACTATTATGGTTGTAGATAACCTAGGAAATGACGTGTTGTGTATGGATTCTTCCAATAGTATGAATGAAGCATCTTTGTGGCATTGTCGTCTTGGACAGTTCAACAAGAAGCGTATAGCCCAACTCCAAAAGGATGGAGTGTTGGAGTCATTCGACCTTAGGGAAGATGACACGTGCGAATCTTGTTTACTTGGAAAGATGACCAAGTCACCCTTCACTGGCACTTGTGAGAGGGGTGAGGATTTATTGGATCTCATACATACCGATATATGTTGACCCTTTAGATCCACCACAAAGGATGGAAACCACTTCTATGTGACTTTCACCGATGATTATAGTAGATATGGGTATATTTACTTAATCAAGCACGAGTCAGAAACGTTTGAAAAGTTCAAAGAATTCAAGCATGAAGTGGAGAATAAATTAGGTAGGAAAATCAAGATGCTTCGATCCGATCGAGGAGGAGAGTACCTAAGTCTTGAATTCCACGACTATCTCAAGGAATGTGGAATAGTTTCGCAATTGACGCTACCTAGGACACCGCAATTGAATGGTGTGGTAGAAATGTGTAATCGAACCCTGTTAAGACATGGTTCGTTCTATGATGAGTTGTGCTTCATTACCTATCTCATTCTAGGGGTATGCCTTAGAGGCTGCCGCCCATATCCATAACCGAGTCCCTACAAAGAAGGTTGCCAAAACACCTCACGATATGTGGACAGGGAAAGCTCCCTTGTTGGCACATATCAACGTTTGGGGTTGTGAAGTTTTCGTAAGACGAGATACTCACGACAAGCTCGAACCTCGTAGTGAGCGATGTATTTTCATCGGTTACCCGCAGAGATCCTTTGGATATCTCTTCTATAGACCGAGTGACAATGTTGTCTTCATTGCGAGAAGAGGGGTATTCCGAGAGCGAGAACTCATAAGCCAAGGAGATCGTGGGAGGCAAATCGATCTTGAAGAGATTCAAGAATCGAACGATGAAGGAACCTCTAATGCTAGCACTCAACCCAAGGAGGAAACTCCGGTTGAACCAATTGACCAATCCTTACCTCTTAGACGTTTTGAAAGAGTTAGAGTTCAACCCCAGTTGTATGGTTTTCATATTACTACCGAAGGGGACACATATATTAGTGACAGTACACTAGTAAATCTAGATGAACCTAACAGCTATAAGGAAGCCATGGCAGGCTCGAAGTCTGCTAGATGGAAAGAGGCGATGGACAGCGAGATTCAGTCCATGTATGACAACCAAGATTGGAATTTTGTTGACAATGTGCCCGGATGTAAGACGGTTGGGTGCAAATGGATCTTCAAGAAGAATACCGACGTGGATGGGAATGTGCACACGTATAAGGCGCGATTGGTGGCAAAGGGCTTTACTCAAACTCCCGGAGTTGACTATGATGAGACCTTCTCACCAGTTGCCAAGATAAAATCTATTAGGGTGATGCTAGCCATTGCTGCGTTTCATGATTATGAGATTTGGCAGATGTATGTCAAGACAGCTTTCCTTAATGGGAAGTTAGCTGAGGATGTTTACATGGCTCAGCCATAGGGTTTTGTCGATACGAAGCATCCCAATAGAGTGTGCAAGCTTGAGAAGTCCATTTATGGACTTAAGCAAGCATCTCGCAGATGGAATCTTTGCTTCGATGAGAAAGTCAAAGAGTTTGGATTTGTACGAAGCGAAGATGAATCATGTGTATATGTCAAGGCCAATGGGAGTATAGTTAGCTTCCTCATTTAGTATGTTGATGACATACTGATCATAGGAAACGACATCCCGACTCTGCAGGAGGTTATGTCCTTGCTCGGGAATTGCTTCGCTATGAAGGACCTCAGAGAGGCTTCCTATATTTTGGGAAGAAGGATAGTGAGAAAACGAAGTAATAGACTAACAGGACTTAGTCAGAATACTTACTTGGATAAAATACTAAAACGTTTTAGTATGGAAAACTCAAAGAAGGGAGAATTACCGATACAGAGTAATGCCAAGTTGCGTAAGACTCAAAGTCCGAGTACCAAAGCCGAGATAGCAGAGATGAGCCGAGTACCCTATGCTTCCGCATTTGGCTCGATCATGTATTCTATGACTTGTACTCGCCCTGATGTGGCCTTTGCCTTGAGCATAGTTAGTAGATATCAGGGGAACCCGGGCAAAGCTCATTGGATTGCAGTTAAGAATATCCTTAAGTACCTTCAGAGGACCAAATAATGGTTTTTAGTCCTCAGAGGGAGTGATGACTTTAAGGTGCGAGGGTATAGTGACACCACTTTCCAGACCGACAGAGACAACTACCGTTCGCAGTCGATCGGGCTGGGTCTTTACCCTAAATGGAGGAGCGGTAACTTGGAAAAGTTCCAAGCAGGAAACTGTAGCTGATTCAACGTGCGAATCAGAGTACATTACAGCGACCGAAGCGTCAAAGGAGGCAATATGGTTGAAGAACTTCATTGGTGACCTTGGAGTTGTGCCTGCCATAAAGGAGCATATGGAAATTTTCTGTGATAATGAAGGAGTGGTTGCCTTGACCAAGGAACTGAGGGATTATGGTAGATCTCGGCATATCAACAGAAAGTATCATTTTATTAGACATCGAGTAGAAGAAGGACACCTCGTGGTTAAGAGGATATCATCAGAAGATAAACCAGCAAATTCGCTTACGAAGGGACTGAGTAGGATTAAGCACTTGCAGCACGCTAGGAGCATTGGGCTGAAGGATGATATTAGTTTAGATTAGATAGTTTTAGAACATATAATGGATAAATGTAATTGACATTTGATGATTAAATAAAGGAGTATTATTTATAAGTAAGGTTACTGTCTTATGTTGATTGTTTAACTACTGTTTCAATTTGCATGTTTTGATTTCCTGAATAATTTAGTTATTAAGAATAATCGAATTATTCGAATGGTCCACAATCGTTCATATGTTGGAAGTAGGTATGAATGAATATTGTCATGAATTGGTATGTAGAGTGTCTAAAAGTTATTAGATATAGCAAAGGTTTGCTACAACATTCATGAGTGCTTATAAACAAGTTTTGAGCATTGGAATAAACCCGCACTCACTGGAATCATTTTATAGAATGTGACAAAAGTGATCGCAAGATGATAATATCATATGGTCTTAAAACCAAGATATATGGTTTTGTAACGCCCGCAGATCCGGGCTAGTCAATTTAGAGGCAATAGGGGTTGAAAATGACTTTTCGACAAAAGATTATTTAGAATAAATAATCTTAACCAAGTTGTAGAATGTGTCACAAGGTTTCCGTACATATAGAGAACGCTGAAATCCGAGTTATAACGAAGAAGTTATGGTCCGCCGAAGTTTTACGGCAAAACCGGCACGGCACCGGGAGACGTAAATAGTGAATTTACGATAGAAGACTTTTTAGCCTTAGCAATCTAAACAAAATTCGTAGAATATGTTAAACTAAGAACATCGATAAAAAGAACGCCCAAATCTGACTTCGTATGAAGAAGTTATGATTTTTCTAAGATTCGGCTTAGCAGTGCACGGCCTGAAACTCGAATTTTAGTTTGAGCGGTTTTTGGCTTACATGACCTAACTGAGAGTTGAAGATCTCATTAATAGGAACTCAACGGTAAAAATACAGACGAAAACGGAGTCCGTATGAAGGAGTTATGAACTCTTCGTGGTCATTTAACAGTCTAATCGCCTCCTACTGTTAAATTTGAGATCGGTCGAGAATTAGCCGACGGAGTCTAAACGAAAGTTGTAGATCTTGATTTTACCTACGTGTGGATATAAAGAATATTTAAAACGGAGCTCGTATGCGAAAGTTATGATTTTTCTAAGTTTGAGGGCTGATACGCGATAGGGGGTGACGTGGCACCACCAGAATTGGACACGTGGCACCACCAGAAGGCCACCACATGGACCAACTCGGCGAGTAGGTCCCCCCTACTCGGTGAGTCCATCAGATTCCACCCCTATAAATAGAGGTGCCGGGTTCCCTCATTTCCTCACCCCTCACCCCTCTTCTTTCTCTCTTTAAACTCTCTCTCTAAGCTCCCTTAAGCCCCTAAAAGCCTAGGTAAACCCCCTAGCACCCGAAGGAAGCCCTGAGGCTCCCGGAGTCCCGAGAAAAAGGGTCTTTCGGCTTGGGAACGCTGCTCCAGCGAAGCCCGACTTTGCGAAAAACCCGCTGTAAGTAAGCTATGCCTACGCTATCTTTAGTATAGCTTATGTTTTAATATAGTAACATTATTAGGAACTTATAATGAGTATTTGGGCTATTATGATGAGTTATATTGAGTGTTATTTAACGCTTATATAATAATAATAATAGTCAGACTATTAATTAGTCACGCTTATCGTTAGACTAAACCCTAGTGGTACTGGTACTAGGTTTTATCGAAGGAATATCGTTTTGAGAGTATCGAAGCACTGTCCGAGTGCTGAGTCACCACCTTTCAGGTGAGTGCATGGTCCCTTTCATCTTACACATAGATATGAAGTATTTTAATATAAATTACGTGCTATGTGTACATATTGTCTGAATACTTGTTGTCTATGCTGGATGAATGATTTATACATGTTTTAAATGATTTAAACTGTATATTTATTTTATATCTACAAATATGTTGGGATAAAACATGGGTAGATGAAATAGTTGGTGAGTGACGAAATAAAATAATGAGAGATATGTGATGATAGGAAGGTGATGATAGATAGGTGATTATGAATCGGTGATGTAGGATACTACAACCTTGTCCGACAATTTGGAGATGTAGTCATCTACTAGAGTATAGATGGCGACCGCGGACTATTATAGACAACCCCGTGGAAACACCAGCAGGCTAGTAACCTGTAGGTGATGAATTACGAGTTCAGGCGATGTTGTAACTACGTATTCATGCGATGATAGTCTAACCCTTATTATGAATTACGAGTCCAGGCGATGTTGTGGCTACGTATTCATGTGATGATAGACTAACCCTTATCATGATTTACAAGTCCAGGCGATGTTGTGGTTGCGTAATCATGCGATGATACCCTAACTCTTGCTAGACACATATTGAGGGAGTAATCCTCGGATTAGTATTGTCTATGCAATGTAGGCGATGATCCTTAGGTAAAGTTCGTAGGAAGAATCATGTAAGGAAATACGATGTAAGGAGATGAGAAGTAAATATGATATAGGAGATGACCCTTGAGATAATATCTTTAGGGAAGACTAAAAGAAGATAATGGGGATGGGTAATTGGGTTGATTGTTTGATTGTTTAAACATAATAACTATATTATTGTGGGTTGAAAACCCTATGTACTCACCAGGTTTCCCAACCTGACCCACTCAGTTTATTTACATCACAGGTGGCGATATGAAGTGACATTACACTGAGAGATTTAAAGAGATGTAGATCACTAGTGTAAATAATTGTAAGTTCTGTTTATGCTTATGTTTCTGTATTAACGATGACATCCCAAACGTTTTAAGATGAATAAAAATACGTTTCTTCGAAAATGTTTTAATAACGTATTTATCGTGTTTTTCTGGGAACAAATTTCACAACCTTTTTCTAAAATGAAGTACTCTGATTTTTATAAAGCATAAACACAATCGGTCTTTTCTGGCCGTGATTTTGGGGATGTCACAGTTGGTATCAGAGCATTAGTTTAAGCGAACTAGGAATATGGATTTATTTCTAGACTTAAACTTAGAATGCTAAGTAATGATTGTGAGGAGTGTGTGAAATAGATTTAGGTAATGCACATGAATAGACACAAGCACTAGCTTATTTTAGGAATGATGCCTAAATTCCTTTTACGTGCTAAATGATGCTATAGTTTGATCGGATCTATGGTCTGTTGCCGACCGGATCTGGAAACCTTATGTGTCTAGGATTCTAAACGTACGAATACGATATTAGAACTAGCATATAAACGTTTCGGAGTGATAAGGATGATTTAAACATCAATCCTAAGTAAAGGTCTAGATTCACCTTATTCGATGTAGAGATCAAGATGGCAAGACCCCGTAGCGGAAACGTAAATGCGAATGGGAACCGAAACCAACCCCCAGTGATTGAGCAAATACCGGTGATGGAAGCCGTTGCTGAGCCAGTCTCAATGGCCGGAGTGCAAGCGATGATCCAAGCGATGTTGGATCGTCAAATGGAGGAAACTAGGCGTTTGCTCCAGCAAAATTGAGAGGAAGCGACCGTTCAGATCGAACAGCCTGAGTTGAACGAAGGGCAGACTGAGGAGGGAAACTACAGTGGGACTGTTGGTCAAGCCAACCCACCAATAGTTAGGCAAAACCACCAGGATGGAGGAAATGATGGACGTGGATGCAAATACAAGGATTTCATGGCGTCCAAACCACCGAGTCTATCTGGAAGCCCGACGCCGGTGGAAGTCATAAACTGGATCTCCGAGATGGAGACGATGTTTGAGAGTTATGAGTGTAGCAACAGGCAAAAGACCGCTCTCGCGGTTCCTCTGTTGAAATCTGGAGTACTAAGCTGGTGGAAGCTACTAGCTGATTCGATGCCCAAAGGAGAAGCGAGCAAAATGTCATGGGGGGATTTTCTGGTGCAGCTAAAAATGCAGTACTGCTCTGAACAGGATCTTCTGGAAATCAACAACGAGTTTCAGAATCTAAAGAAGGGAAAGATGAGTGTCATCGAGTATGTTGCAAGTTTTACGGAGAAAATGAAGTTTGTTCCTTATCTAGTTCCAACTGAACTCTCCAAGGTCAATAAGTTTGCCCACGGATTACCAGCAGACTTTGGTCCAATGGTAAAACAAGCAACCACTTTGAAAGCCGCCATCTGGGCAGCCAAGAATGTCGAGACCCAAATAAGAGAAAAGGGTTTGGAGAAAGTTGAAGTTGGTGAGAAGAGGAAGTTGGAAGGATCCTCAAGACCTAATAATAAGGGAAAGTTCTCAAAGTCTAACATGGACGACCGAAGGAATGAAGCCAAGTGGTGTGAGAAGTGCAAGAAGAAGCACTTCGGAAGATGCGATGGAGAAGTGACGTGCTATAAGTGTGGTAGGACCGGTCACTATTCCAAAGATTGTACATTCGACAACAAGAAGTGCTACGAATGTGGAAATAATGGGCATATTTCAAAGAACTGCCCAAAGAAAAATAAAGCAGCAAGACCAGAAACGCCACCAAGGCCAAGGGCATTTCACATGATCCTCGACGAAGAAGAAAACCGTGCGAGGAATCAAGGATGAGGACTTCATATCCGAAGATTAAGTTATGCAGTAGCCATAGTATTGTATGAAGTAGCCTATTAGAGGCATATCCTAGGGTGAACTTGAACACCTATGTAATCGTTTCAAGAAATAATATGAAACCTTTGTTTTGTTATATGATGTGTTAAGTTGTTTTTTTTCCTGTATGGTCACTTGGAAAAACTGCGGGACAATACTTGGGACGAGTATGAGTAGGTGTGAATGGTAGTAGAGGCCTATACTACCGGAAGCACAGGACTCACACTTGGATCAGGGAAAGTCACAAGGTTACCAAGGAGCCAGTAATTGATTTCGTTTTATTCAAGTATGTCGTTACCATTGTTTCGGTAATGACTAAGAAGATTGTTGTTATCCCGACCCTAGTGGTCATATCACATTGAGTCCGACTACGATGAGTAGGTTACGTGGTTCAGAGAACCAAGTTTGATATAGCGTCCGACTTAAACCAAACAATTAAAATCAAAGCGATCAATACAAGTATTGCGCTCGTTGGTAGCTAGAAATGCTACATGTTAAAGTATGATTATATCACATTAGAACATGAAGGAAGGCTTAGTCTGTTTTAGAATTTAAGAGACCTGAGTCTAAATGTGCATCACATGATGATAGGTCATAATTTGGAGTCTAATCTAAGGTAGAGAGCAGGTGCACGATCAAGTATTGCTTACAATCAATAAGTCTAAGAGATAGACTTGAAGGAATAAAGAAGTTATAATTATTACCTAGGATGAAGAAATGATGTATGGAGTCATTATACGATCCTTGTTTCGTTGATGATTCCGGGACGTAATCATCCTAAGGGGGAGATAATTGTAACGCCCGCAGATCCGGGCTAGTCAATTTAGAGGCAATAGGGGTTGAAAATGACTTTTCAACAAAATATTATTTAGAAAAAATAATCCTAACCAAGTTGTATAATATGTCACAAGGTTTCCGTACATATAAAGAACGCCGAAATCCGAGTTATAACGAAGAAGTTATGGTCCGCCGAAGTTTTACGGCAAAACCGGCACGGCACCAGGAGACGTAAATAGTGAATTTACGATAGAAGACTTTTTAGCCTTAGCAATCTAAAAAAAATTCGTAGAATATGTTAAACTAAGAACATCGATAAAAAGAACGCCCAAATCTGACTTCGTATGAAGAAGTTATGATTTTTCTAAGATTCGGCTTAGCAGTGCACGGCCTGAAACTCGAATTTTAGTTCGAGCGGTTTTTGGCTTATGTGACCTAACTGAGAGTTGAAGATCTCATTAATAGGAACTCAACAGTAAAAAGACAGACGAAAACGGAGTCCGTATGAAGGAGTTATGAACTCTTCGCGGTCATTTAACAGTCTAATCGCCTCCTACTGTTAAATTTGAGATCGGTCGAGAATTAGCCGACGGAGTCTAAACGAAAGTTGTAGATCTTGATTTTACCTAGGCGTGGATATAAAGAACGTCGAAAACGGAGCTCGTATGCGAAAGTAATGATTTTTCTAAGTTTGAAGGCTGATACGCGATAGGGGGTGACGTGGCACCACCAGAATTGGACACGTGGCACCACCAGAAGGCCACCACATGGACCAACTCGGCGAGTAGGTCCCCCCTACTCGGCGAGTCCATCAGATTCCACCCCTATAAATAGAGGTGCCGGGTTCCCTCATTTCCTCACCCCTCACCCCTCTTCTTTCTCTCTTTAAACTCTCTCTCTAAGCTCCCTTAAGCCCCTAAAAGCCTAGGTAAACCCCCTAGCACCCGAAGGAAGCCCTGAGGCTCCCGGAGTCCCAAGAAAAAGGGTCTTTCGGCTTGGGAACGCTGCTCCAGCGAAGCCCGACTTTGCGAAAAACCCGCTGTAAGTAAGCTATGCCTACGCTATCTTTAGTATAGCTTATGTTTTAATATAGTAACATTATTAGGAACTTATAATGAGTATTTGGGCTATTATGATGAGTTATATTGAGTGTTATTTAACGCTTATATAATAATAATAATAGTCAGACTATTAATTAGTCACGGTTATCGTTAGACTAAACCCTAGTGGTACTGGTACTAGGTTTTATCGAAGGAATATCGTTTTGAGAGTATCGAAGCACTGTCCGAGTGCTGAGTCACCACCTTTCAGGTGAGTGCATGGTCCCTTTCATCTTACACATAGATATGAAGTATTTTAATATAAATTACGTGCTATGTGTACATATTGTCTGAATACTTGTTGTCTATGTTGGATGAATGATTTATACATGTTTTAAATGATTTAAACTGTATATTTATTTTATATCTACAAATATGTTGGGATAAAACATGGGTAGATGAAATAGTTGGTGAGTAACGAAATAAAATAATGAGAGATATGTGATGATAGGAAGGTGATGATAGATAGGTGATTATGAATCGGTGATGTAGGATACTACAACCTTGTCCGACAATTTGGAGATGTAGTCATCTACTAGAGTATAGATGGCGACCGCGGACTATTATAGACAACCCCGTGGAAACACCAGCAGGCTAGTAACCTGTAGGTGATGAATTACGAGTTCAGGCGATGTTGTAACTACGTATTCATGCGATGATAGTCTAACCCTTATTATGAATTACGAGTCCAGGCGATGTTGTGGCTACGTATTCATGTGATGATAGACTAACCCTTATCATGATTTACAACTCCAGGCGATGTTGTGGCTGCGTAATCATGCGATGATACCCTAACTCTTGCTAGACACATATTGAGGGAGTAATCCTCGGATTAGTATTGTCTATGCAATGTAGGCGATGATCCTTAGGTAAAGTTCGTAGGAACAATCATGTAAGGAAATACGATGTAAGGAGATGAGAAGTAAATATGATATAGGAGATGACCCTTGAGATAATATCTTTAGGGAAGACTAAAAGAAGATAATGGGGATGGGTAATTGGGTTGATTGTTTGATTGTTTAAACATAATAACTATATTGTTGTGGGTTGAAAACCCTATGTACTCACCAGGTTTCCCAACCTGACCCACTCAGTTTATTTACATCACAGGTGGTGATATGAAGTGACATTACACTGAGAGATTTAAAGAGATGTAGATCACTAGTGTAAATAATTGTAAGTTCTGTTTATGCTTATGTTTCTGTATTAACGATGACATCCCAAACGTTTTAAGATGAATAAAAATACGTTTCTTCGAAAATGCTTTAATAACGTATTTATCGTGTTTTTCTGGGAACAAATTCCGCAACCTTTTTATAAAATGAAGTACTCTGATTTTTATAAAGCATAAACAAAATCGGTCTTTTCTGGCCATGATTTTGGGGATGTCACAGGTTTATTGTTTACTAATTGGTTGTACATTGATAATGCAAAACCGCATCAATAAATAGATGTCATAAAACACATTGTTGTGTATAGTTGATTAATAAATAGTAAATGCATATAAGTCGAAGTTTATCTGTTCCTTCTATCCAAAGAGGGTAAAAGCGATATCACGACCGCTCGATGATTTGATTTGACTTATGTGTCGGGCCCGGTTAGGACTGAATTGACGTGTTCAATTAAGTTCTATGTCAAATGAATCTGAGATCGAGAAACCAATTGCTGGATAATTAGTTCCATGAAATTGTGCGCACAATATCTAAATAGAGGACTGTACGATCCCTTATCTAAAGGACAGGTTACTGATAAGATCAGAGTACGACAGTGTCTTTGAGAGCTGCGATTGCTAATCGAGTTGTATGTTCCATTTTTGGTTATTAGACTTATCCAAGTGGGAGACTGTTGGATTAGTGTCTAAGCCCGTAATCATATTTGGTAAATACTTGACCCGGTTGTGCATGGTCCTTTTGGGTTGCCTTCACCAAAGCAACTTGACTGGAGAAATAAATAGAGACAGCGGTTATTATGATTTATTAATATGTTATAAGAATAATATATTAAAGGAGAAATCATATTTGTTTAATTTATATTGGTCAATAATTAATTAGGAATTAATTTTGTGATTAAGTGTAATTAATTAAACTAGAGGGGCTGAATTGTAATTATGTGATAGTTGCAAATAGGGAAATGGTTATCCTTGGAGAAGGGTGGAAGAATTCAAGGGATTAGATATTTTTGAAATCGTCCATATGGTCCAAGAGATCTGGGTTATTAAGGCTTATCTTGTGGTTGCTTGGTGGGCAAGTAACTAGATAAGGATAAGGATTGAAACCCTAATCCCAACCCTATATAAAGAACCCTAGGCCTTAAGAAATCGTCCCACTTGCTTCTAAGAGATCCCTAGGCCAATTTCTACCTCCTCTCTTCTCTCTCTATAGCCTCTCCAATTGCTTGTGGTGTTTGTGAGCCATTAGAGGCAATACACTTGTGGTGCTTGCTTTCAAGACTTAGGGTTTGAAGATTTAAGTTGTTATTGCAATATAACAACAAGAGGTATGTGATCTAACCTTATATATGAATTTTGAAAATAGTAATCTTTTATTCATGTGTTCATAATGTTGTGTATCTAATAGTGAAAACATAGATCCAAATCTATGGTTGCGTGCACATATAGGATTGTTTGTATAAACAACTGTCTAATCATCTCTACACCATATATTTTCTCTCTTTTCAATACAATTTGTAGGTAGGTATGAAGTGAAGATATCCCTCCAATAAACGAAATAAGTGATTTCTTTTTCCAATTTGGCGTCGAATCAAAGAAGCCCTAGAACCTTGTTGGCCCTATAATTTTGAATACTATGTTTCTGCAGTTACTTGGTGCCATTACATTAATGTTCACCGGTCATATAGGAACACTCGAACTTGCAATCATCCCTGTCGAGAACTTGGTAATTGCCGATTAATCATTCTTAAAAAACATTAGCGATTTGAAATCAAAACTCCCACCAACTAATTTTTATGATCGTTCGAGAGTTTAACAGAAGCTCGATTGATTTTGATATGTGTATAATGGATGAAATCAAAATCAACGCTTAACTTTATTCATGTAATCCTTCCTAATATAAGAAAACATTATTTGATAGTTATTAGTATGTATTTTGTTTATTTGATAAAACTATATTAATTAATATTGCATAAATGTTACTGCACATTGGCCATTCTTAAGATTCTGTTTGATTTGGTGTTCTTGATTAGAAATTTATGATTGAAAGTTACTTTCCTTTTATTAATGTTTGTGCCCCCTAACAATCCATTTGAAATTTGATGATTTATTTATTTATCTCACTATAGTTGTGTTTTGTGAATTGTTAGGAAGAATGATTTATGTTTTCCATCATAGTATAAATCATTGAACCATTTTTGATGGTACACTTTTTTATTTCACTTATCTTCTATTGTCACTCTTTCTCTCTCTCAAAATTTTAGGCATGGTTAAAAATTGGTGGTTGCGCTTTTTTGGGTGTGAAGAGGATTATAGGTAGCATTTGGAGAGCATGACGATAAGAAGTAGATGACGACAGTAGGAGTAGTTGAATTTCATGGAAAACATTCTTTAAGAATATCATTATCATAGAATGTCATTTCCATGCATTCTGCAAGAATGATTTAGATTATAGGTTTATTTGTTGAAAATATGTTTATCAGTGATGTCCCTATATATTCTCATAGAATGCAGTTTTCCTTTTTTATATTTTAATATTGGAGCATGTATACATATTCCTAGAAGAATTACATCCTTATTTTTATTACTTTTTATATGATTCTTAAGTGAATATGTGAATATAGCAATAAAAATGATTTTTACATACAAATTGTTATTCTTGATAATATATGTTATAATACATTGTATTCTTAAAGAACGTACAAACAATAATCAACAGAAAGAAGCAAAAGAATAATGGTAATAAGCATTCTCAAAGAATATAATCTATTGATGATGTTAATTAATTTAATCATATCAAAAGATAAATATATTCGTAAAGAATTTCAAATATGTAGAATATATCATATCATATTCTTACAGAATGAAAGAACAATAATGACCTACTTAAAAAAAATACAGTAGATAGCAATCGATTACAATAATCATCTTAATGTTATTTAATTAAAATGTAAAAAAAATCTAATTTTGTTATTAAAAATCAAAATTAAATAGAATTCTTTAATACTCTTACTTTCCATAATTTGTAGTTAGCCAATTTGACAAATTTATCCTTGCTGGTTATTTTAAAATAGAAAACTATCAATTTTATTCAACTTAATTACAATTATATCATCTTCATCTTAACGACACATTCATTAAATCTAATGGATCATAATTGATCATACAATCACACTATATTTGTGATTCATATTTAATCATACTATATATATATATATATATATATATATATATATATATATATATATATATATATATATATATATATATATATATATATATAGGGCGAGTGTAGTAAAACTCTCCAATTTGGCCGCTACTCCTCCGAGTGCTCGCTACTCGGCTCCTTACCGAGGAGAGTTAAAGAATCTAGAGTACTCCCCACTCGGTCCTTTACTGAACTGAGCAGTGTTGTCAAACCCGATCAACTCGGTGATTAATATGTATAATATACTTAATGATTTGTTATTTAACACAAACACATGTGATTATTACTACATATATATCTTAAATTTTCAATAATTATTCACGAAGTGAGACCATTATGTGTTTTACAAATCATTAAAAAGTACTGATTTTGACTTTCTCTATAAACTTCAATGATGTTTTGCAATAAAAAAATATACAATTGATCTTTTTCATTCTATAATTTAACTCAGGTCAATGGTATTCTATTAAAACAAAATTAAAAGAAAATGAAATTGTATTTGTTTTGTTTAAAACTATATCATTTAAAAGGTTTTGGACCTAAACTTAGGTACATAACAACCATATATTCACTTTTCATATATATATATATATATATATATATATATATATATATATATATATATATATATATATATATATACTACGGGCATACCCGCGCGATGCGGCGCGACAAATAGTTTCCGAATGTAAATAATTCTTCTATGCATACTATTTAATCTAAAAATGAAAAATAAAATGTGGATTTAGTGTAAGTGACATGGCTAATGACCATGGTGATTGAACCGTGTTTTCAATGTTATAATTAGTCATTCAACTTTCTAGATGTTTTATTTTAATCACTATAATATCATTAGTTATTAAACGTGCTTAAAATTCTTATTTGAGTCACACTATTTTTATTATCATTTATAAAAAAAATTAAAAACAAACTACTATTTTTTTTCTTTAAAACTAAACAAGTTAGATAAGTTATTTTAAAGTAAATTATATGAAAGGCCGTTTTTTTTTTCTAAAATTAAACATGTTAGATTAGTTGTTTTAGAGTAAATTGCGGAAATGGTCTTTGTGATACAGGAAAACATGCACACTTAGCTCTTAACTTTTTTAACGTAGATGAGCCATGTAAAAGTCTATTTTGATCTCCTCTATCCCATCGTTCGAAAGAGACGTACGATAACTATTTTCATGTGTTAGATTTTTTTTGTTTTTGATTTTATCTTTTATTTTGATTATTGCAGTTGGTAAAAGAAACTGTACCAAAATTTTTAAAAGGAATACTACAAATCTTTTAGAGTAACTTAAAAATGTTTCATAAATAGTTATTTATGATTTTCTCACGACATTATTTCACAATTTTACAAAAATTTAAAAATATTCTTATAACGATTTGGTTTTAGTTATTTCGAAACTATGTCAATTTCAAAGTAGTGTTTCGTATGCCGTTATTTATAAAGGGGAATTTTAATGGTTTGGAGAAGAGGTTATTTAATTATAATAATTTTAGTTTGAAATACATCAATGCATAACAAACAAATAATCAATAATTATTTAAAAATATTTTAAATCATTAATATGTATTTATTTTGTTTTGTCATATAAGAATTAATTAAATAAGCAATACTAAGTTACATAGATTATATTTATAAATAGCTAATCTAGGTTGAAAGGTCATAGGATTTGAAAGAAATTTTGTGTATTTAATATGCTTGAAAGTATTTGCAAGGATACAAGATGTGGATTTAAAAAACGATACATATGCCAGAGAAGTAATCGATTATATAGGGATAGGACTTAGGAGCTTATGTTTATAAACTTTTTATTATACAATATTTATTCTTATTTTGAAAATCCTAAACTTGCTTTCCAATTTTGAAATACAAATAATAAATACCCTTGTGATTAATAGTGTCAAAATATATTCTTAAAATAAAAATTAAAAATAGGTATCATATAATCGACTACACTACAATCTATATATGTTTTATAATCACAGTAAATAATTAGTTAAATAGGAATTTCAACCGATTACAATTTCAAATATCTTTTGATATGTTCGAAAAGCTACATCATGGATTTTCTTGTGATTCAAAAAGATAAATAAACTCACTTTTATTCTTATTTTTCAAATTATATTTAATGTTATTCTATTAACAAATTTTATTTTATTTTATTTTCATATAAATTAATATAAATTAATAGGAAAACATTATTTTTTATAGTTCGGTTGGATTAAGATTGTTTTTTATTTTTATATATTTAAAAGACAATACTTAAAACCCAATTGAGGTTCAATTTTTTTTTTGAACAGCAGAGATATTATAATAAACTAGCAAGGAGCTAGGAAAAAATACATCACAACAAATTACAAGCTATAAGAGGATTATGGAACCAAGATGTCCAACTAATTTTAACTTTTCTAACACCTATTGGAAATCCAAAAAAAAAAAAAAAAAAAAAAAGATATGTCAATCACTTCATCAAGAATAAGAGATTTCCTGGGGTGAGTTGTTCCGAATATTGTTGAGTTACGGAAGTTCCATAAACACCACAAGGTGGTCAAGATGACAGTATCAAAAGCTTGACGTTGCCCTTGTCTTAAAGAAAGAGAACCAGACCACGAAAGTAGTTGGTCAATCGAGGAAAATTGAGGAGTTTGGATGCTCCACCAGATAGCAACACGAGTCCATATCTCAACCAACTGATTACAATGAAGGAAAGGGTGATCAATGGTTTCAACGGTGTTGGAGCAGACGGGACAAAGAATCGTATCCATAGTAATCCCACGTAGAGAAAGATTCTCTCTAGTAGGAATGCTTCGTAACTACAATCTCCAAGTAAATATGTTCACCTTGATTGGCACCCAAGTATTCCATCTAGTTTCAGGATCCCCCGTATGTAACATGTGATTGTCCAAAAAAGTTCTGAGAGAAGAAACAGTGTAGGAATCGGAACCTTCAATGGTCCACCCCAAATGCTTTGGAGCAGAATAAAGAAGAACCCCCTACATTAAGGTAGTAAAATCGGTCCATTGAGTTTCCTCAATACCTCCTCTCGGAGTCTGCCTAAGACAATTACAGTCCCATCCAAGAAGCACTCTATCTCTAACCGACATAGTTTTATTAGGATCAAGAGCATAAATCCTATGAAAAAAATCAGCCAGGGGGAATCCCCCTTCCACGCATCATGCCAGAAAGAAGTCATATTCCCATCACCAATCCTAATAGGGTTGAGAGGCCTAAGATCAAGATCACGATTATTTAGTTGCACCAGCATCCGAATAACACCATTCCAAGGACCAATTGACCCTCTTCTCTGGGAGAGAGAACTACAACCACCATCCGGACCATAGATAGCTTTGACAATTTTAACCCATATCAGATCCGGATTGTGAAAAAATCGCCAACACCATTTATAAAGTAATGCCCTGTTGAACGAGAAAAGACTGCCAACACCAAGACCCCCTTCCTTTTTTTGAGCTAAAACCCGATTCCAACGAACCCAATGCATGCATCTCTCATCAAGATCAACACCCCAGAAAAACCTAGCTCGAAGAGACTCCAAGGTATTAACGAAAGAGATTGGAACCATGAAGATAGACATCAGATAACTACCAAGGATTCCAAGAACCGACTTGATCAAAGAGAGACGACCGCCTGACGATAAACATTTCGCTTTCCAACCTGTGAGTTTTGAGCGAAAATGGTCAACAAGAGGGGACCAAGTAGAAATCTGAGACATGTTCCAACCAACAGGGACCCCAAGGTGAATAAAAGTACAAGTATCAGGAGCACATCCAACCTTACGAGCCGCCACCTCAACCTGAGCAAAAGCAACTCCCACTCCAATC
The DNA here is from genome assembly GCF_052625555.1 of Lactuca saligna. Taxonomy (NCBI): domain Eukaryota; kingdom Viridiplantae; phylum Streptophyta; class Magnoliopsida; order Asterales; family Asteraceae; genus Lactuca; species Lactuca saligna. Next base: position 100,880,131 of record NC_136424.1, on the reverse strand, counting down.
AATTTACTTTTTTGTAAATTGATTTTAGACCCGAAGCTAAGTAAAAGCATCTGAAGATACGAATGATACGATAAACATTATCTGGGTTCCAAGTAGACATCAAGACAGCATCATCAACATAAAACAAGTGAGAGATATCGATCCCAATGATAGAAATGCCTCGAAACACGCTAGCATTATGAGCTTTCTGTAAAACAACATGAAGACCTTCCATAACCAGGATGTATAAAAAAAGTGATAGGGGGTATCCTTGCGGTAGACCTCTTTGGATTTGAAATTCATCAGTAGGGGACCCATTAACAAGAACAGAAGCCCTAGCAGACCGGAGAAGCTCCATGATCCATGCACACCACAAATTACCAAATCCTATAATCTGCATAATCTCCAATAGGTCATCCCACAAGAGCGAGTCAAAAGCCTTCTCAAAATCAACTATAAAAATCATAAGAGGATTATTCGTAGACTTGCTCTAAGCAACCACCTTATTGAGAAGAAAATGGCCATCTAAAATCTGTCTGCCTTTAACAAAAGCAAACTGATCCAGACTAATAACAGAACCAATAACCTCCACTAACCTATTGGCTATCTTTTCAAGAAACCAGAAGGGAAACCATCTGGCCCAGAAGCACGATCTGAGCCACAATCCCAAACAGTCCTTTTAATGTCATCACAAGATAAAGGAGCTTAAAGAAAAAGAACTTGATCTTCCGTAAGAGTATGAAACAAGTTAGGATCAGTAGAAGGGTGTCTTCCTTTTTTACTCGAGAAAAGAGTTTTATAATAGTTATGGAATTCCGTTTTAACTCTAACAGGATCGTCCTCCTAAAGACCTTCATGATACCTCTAATATCAAGTTGTCGCCTCTTCCGATTAATAACGCCATGAAAAAAACTAGAATTCTCATCCCCTTCTATAGCCGACTGGATCTTCACTTTCTGCGCCAACTCGACTCTAAAAAGATGATCCAAGTCAGTCAATTCTTTAATAGCCGAAACCCTTTGTTTAAGAAGATCAACACTACCCCCATCAAGCATAAGAGAAGCATCAATCTCTTCAACTTTATCCTGAAGAGTTTTCCTTTTACTAATGAAACGTTCACGAGCACTAGAATTCCATATTCTTATATTAGATTTAAGAAATTGGAGCTTCTTCTTAAAAATAACCCAAGGATTATCATTCAAGTTCCCAACAACATTGGAGGTCCAAGAATTATGGACAACTTCATCAAAACCGACCTGCTCAAACCAAGAATGAAAAATATGAAAAGGAGATGGACCGTAATCCACCCGATGCTCTAGTAATACAATAGGATGATGATCAGGGATAATTTTATCCCGATCCAATCCCATAATGTAAGGAAAATGCAGCATAATACCATCAGATACCAAAAAACGATCAAGTTTAGAGAGCTTAGATCCCCATTTATCACCCCATGTATAACGAGGCCCACCCATAGGAATATCCATTAAATCATTCTGCTCGATAATCTGGTTAAAAATTCTTGCTTATTTAATGTGACATCCCCAAAATCTCGACCAGAAAAGGCCGATTTCATTTATGCTTTTAAAACTAATTTCAGAGTAAATCCTTTTGATTTAAAAGAGTTGTGGAATTTGTTCCCAAAAACAAAATATGATAAAATAATATGTTTTAAAGCATTTCATCAAGAGATGCATTTTCATTAAATAATCAAAACTCGGGATGTGATGTTCCAACATAGACCATAAAGCATAAACGATAACATTACAAGTCATTCAACAAATATATACATATACAGACTTGTAAACAAAACAACTTGATGATTCCTCCATCTTATGCCCTCTCAGCACTACCTGTAATACGAATAAATTGAGTGGGTCAGGCTTGAGAGCCTGGTGAGCATATATGGTTTTCGACCCACAATAAATAATTATATTTAATTTCACCAACCAACAATAACCCGATTACCCATTCCCGTTATCCTCACTTTATGTCCCTAAAACAACATCTATCTCAAGGGACCTTGTCACAACTAGCATTTTTGCTAGGAAATTCTACTCTCATGCAATCATTCACTTAGTGTAATAGCTTGTACTCTAAGTGAATACTATACTTCATTCTCATTCAAATATATCTCATATGTTCAAATAAGGGTTGGAAAGCCTAGAAATCCCGACTCAAGTTCATTATGGACTAGGGTTCTCTTATTGGGTCTAATGGACCAATAAACCCTAGACAACAACGATTTCGACTTTTTTCACTATTTTGCATCAAGTATCAAACAACCAAGCCTAGGCTCTGATACCACTGTTGGGTTTTGAGCAATGTAACACTTCCTAAGTGTGCATGCAACCCTAATAAACCTTGGATCTATGTTTGTCTAAATACATGCAAAATAATAAATTTTCCAAGGTTTATAACCTGTCTAACATGGCATGGGGAACATTTCAACATAAAAGAGTTAGAAGAGATTACATACCTTTTGATGAGTTTGGTTCTAAGGAGTTTGAGGGCCAAGCACCAATAGTGTGAATGCCTCAAATGGAATCACAAAACACCACAAACTCTTGGAAAACTTTGAAAGAGTATACATACTTGTATAATTTCGGTCACACATAAGCTTACACACACTAGTTCACTAGTCTCATTTCATGCTACATAAGCATGCTTATATAGTGTCATAGTGTGCATGGTTAGGGTGAAACCCTAATAACCCATGTCTTTTCCTTTCCAAGGATCCATGGGTTAAAAGCTCCATGGATCATCCAAGGACTTCCATATAAGCCTAGCCCATTAACAAATGAGTATTAGCCCACACTATATAAAACCAATAGCCCATAATCTAATTAGTGTTCCTTTTAATCTCTAAATTAATTCATAATTAATTTAAGACTAAAACTAATTAAATAGCATAACTTCATATTAATATATTATAACTTATAATATATTAATAAACATATGTGTATAACTCTCATAAAATTATCCATAAATAGTTTGGATGAGATGCAACCCAAATGGACCATACCAGTCGGGTCAAGTATATACCAAATAAGTTATGGACTTAGACACCTTATCCAACAGACTCCGACTTGGATAAGTCTAATAACTGTATTTGCCTATATAACTTCAGGAACCAACCAGCAATCGTAGCTCTCGAAAACTCCGTCGAACTATGAAGCGCCATTTTTAAGACAAGTGATCACATAATCCTCTATTCTCATGATATCAGCCGGACAAACACATGGAACTATGTCTTGCTTATTGTCTAGCAGTTGTTTCTCGATATCCAATTTGTTTGACGAAGAATTTCACTGAACACATCGGTTTAGTTCTGACCGGGCCCGGTACATGGGTCAACACAAAATCATCGAGGGGCCCAGATATCGCTTCTATTTCTAGAAGGAACAGATAAACTTCCACTGATATGCTTGTTCTACTACTTATTGAATCGTACACAAAGGCACGTTTTATAACATCAAGTTACTGATGCGTTTACGTGCAATCAATGCACAACCAACTCACAGGTAACAACTCATATCTCTAGGTTTGAAGATTTATATGATATTATCGTCTCACGATCACTCGAGATAAATTCCATGAAGTGATACAAGTGAGCGTGGGTTTATACCAATACTCATAACTTATGAGTACTCATGAATGTTGCAGCAACCACTGCCATGTCTAAACACCTTTTAGCCATCTACAAACCCAATTCATGACAATCTTGATTCATAACTACTTCCTACGTATGATCGATTGTGGAGGTTTGAATAAATTAATTATTCTGGAAGTCAAAACATGCAAAACTGAAACAATAGTAAATAATTGACAATGATAGTAACACTTTACTCATAAATAAATCACAAATTTTATTCATCATCAAACGTCGATTACATTTTACAAGTTTCAGGAAAACTATCTAATTTGTAAAACTAATATCGTCCCTCAGCCCGATGCGCCTCGCATGCTGAAAATGCTTAACCCTCGTCAGTCCCTTCGTAAGGGGATCTGCAGGATTCTCATCCGACGATATCCTCCTTGCCACGAGGAGTCCTTCCTCAATCTTGTGTCTTATGAAGTGAAATTTTCTGTCAACGTGTCGGGATCTGCCATGATCTCTTGGTTCCTTGGCTAAGGCAACCGCACTATTGTTGTCAGTGAAAATCTCTATAGGTTCCTTAATAGCTGGTACAACTCCAAGGTCTCCGATGAAGTTCTTTAGCCATATCGCCTCCTTCGCTGCTTCACTCGCTGCTATATACTCTGATTCACAAGTCAAATCAGCCACTATCTCCTGCTTGGAACTCTTCCAAGAAATTGCCCCTCCATTTAAGGTAAAGATCCAGCATGACTGAGAGCGGAAGTTATCTCTATCAGTCTGAAAACTAGCATCACTATACCCTAATACTCTCAAGTCATCACTCCTACCAAGGGTAAGGACCCAATCCTTAGTCCTCCGCAGGTACTTGAGAATGTTCTTTACCGCGGTCCAATGAGCCTTGCCAGGGTTCCCCTGATACCTGCTGACCATGCTCAAAGCAAATGCCACATCAGGGCGGGTACAAGTCATAGCATACATGATCGAGCCAACAACGGAAGCATACGGTAATTGGCTCATCTCAGCTATCTCTGCCTCTATACTCGGACTCTGAGTCTTACTCAGTTTGGCATTGCTTTGGATCGGTAAATCTCCTTTCTTGGAATTCTCCATGTTGAACCTTTTCAGCACCTTATCCAAGTAGGTACTCTGACTAAGTCCAATTAGTCTTCTACTCCTTTCTCTTAATATCCTTATCCCTAGGATATAGGCAGCCTCCCCTAGGTCCTTCATAGCAAAGCACTTCCCAAGCCAGGACTTAACCTCCTGCAAGGTTGGGATGTCATTTCCTATAAGTAGTATGTCATCCACATATAATACCAAGAAGCTAACTATACTCCCACTAGCTCTGACATACACGCAAGATTCATCTTCACTTCTCGAGAAACCAAACTCTTTGACCTTCTCATCGAAACAAAGATTCCAGCTACGAGATGCTTGTTTTAACCCATAAATGGACTTCTTAAGCTTGCATACTCTATTTGGGTACTCCGCACTGACAAAACCCTCTGGCTGATTCATGTACACATCCTCAGCCAACTTTCCATTAAGGAAAGTGGTTTTGACATCCATTTGCCATATTTCATAATCATGAAATGCGGCAATGGCTAACATAACCCTAATAGACTTAACTTTTGCTACCGGCAAGAAGGTTTCATCATAATCAATACCTTGAGTTTGAGTAAAACCCTTCTCAACCAGTCAAGCCTTATAAGTATGCACTTTTCCTTCCATGTTGGTCTTCTTCTTGAAGATCCATTTGCACCCAACTGTTTTACGGCCTGGTACATTGTCAACCAAGTTCCAAACTTGATTGTCATACATGGACTGTATCTCGCTATCCATAGCCTCCTTCCATTTAGCAGACTCCGGGCCTGCCATGGCTTCCTTAACACTGCTAGGTTCATCCAAATTTACTAGTGTACTATCACTGATAAATGTATCACCTTCCGTAGTAATATGAAAAACATAATAAAACGAAGGTGTGTTTCTAACCCGTGTAGAACGCCTTGGAGGTACAGACTCATCAGCTGGGTGAACAGGAGTTTCCTCCTCAGGTTGATTGCTAGTGTCTGAGGTTCCTTCACCAATTGATTCTTGAATTTCTTCAAGATCAATTTGCCTCCCACTGTCTCCTTGGCTTATAAATTCTCTCTCGCGAAAGACCCCTCTTCGTGCTACAACGACCACATTCTCACTGGGTATGTAGAAGAGGTAACCGAAGGATTTCTGTGGGTAGCCGATGAAAATACACCTTTCGCTTCGGGGTTCAAGCTTATCATGAGTTTCACGCCTCACGAAAGCTTCGCAACCCCAAATTTTGATGTGGTCCAAATTGGGAACCTTCCCAGTCCACATCTCATGAGGTGTTTTGGTAACCTTCTTTGTAGGGACTAGATTAAGGATATGGGCGGCAGTCTCTAAGGTATACCCCCAAAAAGAGATTGGTAACGAAACTCGACTCATCATAGAGCGAACCATGTCTAACAAGGTTCGATTACGCCTCTCAGCTACACCATTCAGCTGTGGTGTCCTGGGAGGAGTCAATTGTGAGACAATCCCACACTCCTTAAGATAGTCAAGGAACTCGGTACTAAGATACTCACCACCTCGATCGGATCGAAGCATCTTAATGTTCCTGCCCAATTGATTTTCTACTTCCTATTTGAACTCCTTAAACCTTTCAAAGGTTTCTGACTTATGTTTGATTAAGTAGACATACCCATATCTACTAAAATCATCAATAAAAGTCACATAATACCGATTAGCATCCCTTGTGGCGGTTTTGAAAGGTCCACATACATCAGTATGTATTAGGTCCAACAAATCCTCACCCCTTTCACAAGTTCCAGTGAAGGGTGATTTTGTCATCTTTCCAAGTAGACAAGATTCACAACTATCATCTGATTTAAGGTCAAATGATTCCAAGACTCCACTCTTTTGGAGTTGGCCTATGCGTTTCTTGTTTACATGTCCAAGACGACAATGCCACAATGATGCTTTATCTAGGCTAGTAGAAGAATCAATATACAACACATTATTTCCTAAGTTGTCTACAATCGACACAGTTTCATACACACCATCACAAGGTAATGCTTTAAAATAAAACACATTATTAAAGAAAGCATTAATACCACCACATTCATTATCAAACGAAAAGGTAAAACCTTGTTTGTACAAAGCATGAAAAGAAATAATATTCCTCGCCATATCAGACGAGTACACACATTTATTCAAATCTAATTTTAACCCATTATTAAGCAACAAAGTATAAACTCCAATCTTGGAAACAGGTGAAGCCTTCCTATTCCGCATGATCAAGTTTATCTTCCTGTGCTCCACATCCTCACTTCTTCTTAGGCCCTACAAATCAGAACATATGTGAATACCACATCCTGTGTCAAGCACCCAAGAGTTAGAATAGGTTGAGTAATTAGACAATATAGTGTAAATACCTGCATGGGTGGGTTTCACTTTCCCATCCTTTAGATCTTGCAAGTACTTAGGGCGGTTTCGCTTCCAGTGTGCCTTTTCATGGCAATAAAAGCATTCAGCATCCTTGGGAATGGCAGAAAGAGTGACAGAACCGCTCTTGGTCTTCGATGAGGAGCCTTCAAGAGACTTTCCCTTGGCACCCTTCGAAGGGTGCTTCCTCTTCTTCCCTTTGCCTTGCCCGATAGCCAAAACAGGGGTAGATGTTGGAGTAGGAGTAGTAGAGGTAACAACCGCCTTACCCTTAAGACAGGATTCCGCGGTCTTCAAGAGTCCTTGAAGCTTGCTGAGAGTAACTTCCTCCTTGTTCATATGATATGTCATACGAAAATGGTCATAACAAGAAGGCAAGGAGTGAAAAATGATGTCAATTGCCAACTCCTCAGGGATGTTTACATTGAGCTTCAGCAAACGGTCCACATACCTTTGCATCTTTTGCATGTGGCCCGTGACGGATTCACCGTCCTTCATGCGGGTTGTTATTGTGGAGGAGATTATTTCGTACCGCTCCTGACGAGCAAGCTGATGGTACCTTTCCATCAGGTCTTGGTGCATCTCAAAAGGGTAGAAATCTTCATACGACTTTTGGAGCTCGGCTATCATCGTGGCCATCATGATACATGCCACCTTAGTAGCATCTCTCTCACGAGTCCTGAATTCAGCGATCTCCTCAGGAGTAGCAGTAGACTCATCAAGCTCTTTTAACTCCTTATCGAGGACATATTCTTTGTCCTCATAACGAGTAACCATCCTGATGTTCCTAATCCAATCCATGAAGTTGGAACCATCAAAGATGACCCTCCCACAAAGATTCATGAGAGAGAAAGAACCAGTTGGGTTAGAGCCCGAAGCATTAGTGTTGGAAGACATCTGAAAGAAGAAAGCAAGTTTAGATTAGATATATAGAATCCTTAATAAGACACCCAAATGTAATATTAAGGCTAGGATCCAATCACAATATATTACACTTAGAAGAGGGATGTCGTAATCTAAGTAATAATATATTTGAAAGGTAGGTGAATGGCGATTCACCAATTTCCACCACAAAAACGAAATGATTTATTAGGTTTAATTGGATTTGAAATTCCTAGATTCTTTTGAGATTCATTGAACTTTTCAAAGGCATGTTTCAATATCGATTGTGCCCTTCAAGTTTTGTGACTGGGATGCCGAGGATCACAAAAAAAGGTGTGAATAACCATGCTACTTCACTTGGTACCCTTAATATTATCACCTAATCAATGTGCCGGTTAACCACACACGCTCCATTGATCTATGACAAACATTAAGTCACCCTTCGTGATCCTTACTAGTCCAAGTTAGTGTGCCGGTTACCCACACACACTCCACCAACGACTTGGTAAAAAACAAAGTATGAATTCCATGGACTAGCACCATGTTCACATTTTTCCTAAGGTAACTAAGATTGGGAATTAAAAGGAGTTTAGTTACTTTATAATAATCATTATAATTTTAATGATGGCCACGATGATAGCCGAGCCTAGGCTCTGATACCAGTGTTAGGTTTTGAGCAATCTAACACTTCCTAAGTGTGCATGCAACCCTAATAAACCTTGGATCTATGTTTGTCTAAATACATGCAAAATAATAAATTTTCCAAGGTTTATAACCTATCTAACATGGCATGGGGAACATTTCAACATAAAAGAGTTAGAAGAGATTACATACCTTTTGATGAGTTTGGTTCTAAGGAGTTTGAGGGCCAAGCACCAATAGTGTGAATGCCTCAAATGGAATCACAAAACACCACAAACTCTTGGAAAACTTTGAGAGAGTATACACACTTGTATAATTTCAGCCACACACAAGCTTACACACACTAGTTCACTAGTCTCATTTCATGCTACATAAGCATGCTTATATAGTGTGCATGGTTAGGGTGCAACCCTAATAACCCATGTCTTTTCCTTTCCAAGGATCCATGGGTTAAAAGCTCCATGGATCATCCAAGGACTTCCATATAATCCTAGCCCATTAACAAATGAGTATTAGCCCACACTATATAAAACCAATAGCCTATAATCTAATTAGTGTTCCTTTTAATCTCTAAATTAATTCATAATTAATTTAAGACTAAAACTAATTAAATAGCATAACTTCATATTAATATATTATAACTTATAATATATTAATAAACATATGTGTATAACTCTCATAAAATTATCCATAAATAGTTTGGATGAGATGCAACCCAAATGGACCATGCCGGTTGGGTCAAGTATATACCAAATAAGTTATGGACTTAGACACCTTATCCAACACTAATTGGGTTCTAAATGGACCCACACTCATAAAACTCAACCTTTTGGGCCATATGGGCCTAAAATGGTTCATTTTACCCTTAGTGGACCTAAACTGGACTGGTTATCTCTAACGGGCCTTGTTGGCCCATCAATGAATTAATTAGCCTTAATGGACGACAAACCCATTCCTTTGTACCAACTTGGGCCGTGAACCACCTTAAGAGCCCAATGGGCCGAAAAATATCAATTGGGCCTCATAATTTCGAACTAAGTGAAGATAGGACCCAAACATATCTAAATTCCTTTTCTTTTGGCCCAATCTCGGCCCAACAACAATAATACAAAAAAAAAAAAGACAATATGACAAAGGGTAATTTGTAAGTTGCCACCTACTTATTGTCTAGAGGTAATCCAAGCATCCAATCCCATATATCTAGGCTAAATTCCCTAAACCCCCATGTAATACCCAACTTATCCTCTTCCCCTTCCTCCTTAAAAACTCTCGGCCCCAACACCATCACCATCTTTTCTCATTTCAAACTACTTCAAACTCTCTATAATAACTACTCCATCTCCCCCATATTTTCGCAAGTTTGTGGATGTTTCAAGAGGAATTCATCAATGTTTCACCCATATTGGTAAGTTGTCATCTTCCATAAGCCATTGTTTTCCAATTTTAAACAAAGAACACCTCCTTACATTGTTCATTTCGTGTTCTAGCTTCCTAGAACCCTCTAAGTTCTAAAACTTCTTCAAGGAAGTTGCTAGGGCCGAGATCTTCACCTTATCCTCCATCAAAACCGAAACTTCAAAGCCAAGTGAGTTCATACCCCCTTCTTTTTGGTTTTTACTTGTTTTTGGTGGAGAATACAAGTTGAATTGTGTAGATCTATGTGTATATGCATGATTATGTGTGTTTTCTTGAAAAATTTGGTGATTATGTGTTGATTATTTCACTAATCTAAAAATATGTTAAGAAACTTTAAGTTTATCACTAGGATCTTCATATGAATCTTGAGAAAAGTATGTTTTATCACAAGACAGGTGAAATTGTCATTATTTAGTATGGTTATGATGGCTCGCTTAGAGGAATTAACGTTATGAAGTTTACGGAAGACCATTTTTTTTACAGGCAACATCGGGTTGTCTGGGAACATTCTCTTTACATGCTCTTACATTCTCTATACATTCTCTTTACCTTTTTAGTCAAATAAACAATAACCTACGTGCATTAATATGAGATCTAACACAAACACACTAAACAATTTTCAGAAAATATCGGAATTTCCAGTGGTTTAAAAGTTGTACAAATCATTTTCACAAACATGCTTATGAACTCACCAACATTTTTATGTTGACCGTTTTCAAAATAACTTGTATTCTCAGGAAACCGTTGAAGCAGGATGAACGAAACAAACTAATGGATATTGTGTGATATTTTGTTTCATCATACACTTACTATTTTGACATGTAATATTCAAACACAATACTCGATGTAAACAATGAATGTTGTTATATTACATGTGTGATGATGATGGTGTTATGTTTCAATTATATTCACTGTAACGATATTTCAAGATGAAGTCACGCACAAGCCCCCAGACGTTTTCGCTGTCTGGTTCGGGGGTGTGACAGACCTAATCTAGGATTTTCATCGGGACGGACATTACTGTTAAGGGGTTTCCTTAACAATAGATATCCTAAAGGCAACCATGAGGGGGATAGAGTACATCGGTGAACACATCGTTCACAACACCTACAGGTTATGAACTTGCTAGCGTTTCACTGGACTGTCTAGAAAGAGTCCTTGGTTGTTATCCATACTCCGCTAGATGACTAGGTCAACATTAACAACATCTAGGCCTCTCATCTGTTTATCACACATCAACTATCTACCTATGTTCTACCCAACATATTAGTAGATAAAAATATATATTTTTATACATAGTTGAAAACCAGTATAGCATGTTCAATCAATACATATTCCATATAACAGATGAGGCACACACACATAACACGTATTTCATAGAGAATAAATCAGATCTATGAGATAGAAGGATGTCAATATACATTCACACTTATAACAACAAAATATACACATAACACGTATTTTATATAAAATACTTCATAATTATGCGTTAGAAGAAAGTAACTACACACTCACTTGGTCAGAAGATGATCGGACAGCACTACGACTTGTAGAAGTAGTATTCTTCGGTAGATCTGTAAGATCTTCACAAAAACCGGGCTTCTCGCGCGCAGAGCTTCGGCTCGGGAATCTTACTTCTCGGGATCTTCGGGGCTTCGGGACTTGCTTCGGGGCTCGGTATTGATACCGGGGCTTCGGGATACTTCTGGCATGCAAAACGATGCAAAACGGGAGAAAGAGGAGAGAATTTGACAAATGGAGTCGGCTGCCCTCGCAAGCCTTTTATAGATGCTGAGGCCTCGCATTACGTTGGGCGTAATGCTCTACGTGGGGCTTACGCCTTGGAAAACATCATTGCTTACGCCTCCGGAGTACTCGAGTGCGAGGTTGGTCATGCTTCGCTGTACGCTGGGCGTACAGCCTTATGCTGGGTGTAACCCGACTAAGTCCGGTGACTCCCCTTCGGATAATATCGAGTTTAATAATTAAATCTATATTTTAATTATTTAACAAACTTCAAAAATTCATATCTTCTTCATACAAACTCCGTATTCGACGTTCTTTATATCCACGTGTAGGTGAGACTATGCTCTACAACTTTTGTTTAGACTCCGTCGGCTAGTTTTGACTTTTATTTTTATTATTTATTTTTAGTAGGCCGGGACAGGAAAACTCCGTTATAAATTCATAACTTCTTCATCTGACGTTCGTTTTCGTCTGTCTTTTCACCAATGCACTACTATCAATGAGATCTTCGATTCTCGTTTAGATTGTTTCAACCAACAATCACTCGATCTCGAATCGAGTATTCAGGCTGCATACTGCTAAGCTGAAACTTCGTAAAATCATAACTTCCTCATACGAAGTCAGATTTGGGCATTATTTTTATGCACGCTCTTGGTTTAATGAACTCTACGACTTTCGTTTAGATCACTAAGGCTAAATATTGCTCTAATATAAATTTCACTTTTTACGTCATTCAGCGTTGTCGGTTCTGTCACGAAACTTCGACATGTCATAACTTCTTTGTTATAACTCGGATTTCGGCATTCTTTATATATTCAAAAACCTCATTTCAACTAGTACAACATTATCCATAGATATCGAGCTTATCTAACATTTCATTTTGACGCTTATTTTTATTCTTAGTTCAATTAAGTCACGCAGTTAAGCAAAAAACACATAATACTCATATAATATACTTCTATTATTTCAAAACGGGTTACAAAGGTTAACCTAGACTATTATATTAACATTAATGACAAGCCCAAAAACACAGGCGTTACAATTCTCTCCACCTTAGAATGATTCCGTCCCCGTAATCACACATCAACAAACAAATGCGGGTAGTGACTCATCATGTCACTCTCCATCTCCTAGGTGAGATTTGGCCCATTCGTGTGTTTCCATCGGACAAGCACTAACTCGACCATCTTACATCGCAACTTCTTAGTCTTTCGGTCAACGATTGCCTCTGGTTCTTCAATCAACCTTTTGTTCTCATCAATTCTGAACTCTGAAAGTGGAATCATGTCGGGAACTTCTCCCATGAACTTCCTCAAATAACACACATGGAAAGTGCTATGAATTTCATTCAGTTCTTCTGGTAGTTCAAGCTTCTAAGCTTGGTTCCTAATCCTCTGAAGAAATTTAAACGGTCCAATAAACCTTGGATTAATTTTCTCCTTTTACCAAATCTTATAAGTTCCTTCCACAGCGAGACGTTAAGCAAAACCGAATCTCCAACTTCAAAAGTCACCGGTCTTCACTTGTTGTCAGCATAACTCTTTTGACGATCCTGAGCTGCTAACATTCTTTCTCTAATTATTTTCAACTTTTCAGCAGTTTGATGAACCATCTTGGGTCCCATAAACTACTTTTCCCCAACCTCAAGCCAACAAGACGGCGTACGACACTTCTGTCCATACAAAGCTTGATAAGGTTCCATCTTTATGCTCGAGTGGAAACTCTTATTGTAGGAAAATTCTACCAAAGGTAAATGTTCATCCCAATTACCTTGGAATTCCAGGGTACATGCTCTCAGCATATCTTCAAGTGTTTGTATCGTCCGTTCGCTCTGACCATCAGTCTGTGGATGGTAAACTGTACTTAAACACAACTTGGTACCTAATTCCTCTTGTAGACTTTTCCAAAATTGTGAGGTGAAACGGTTGTCACGATCCGACACAACCGTTAACAAAACACCGTGAAGCCTCACAATTTCCTTCACATAAGAATTCACAAGCTTTTCCATAGACCATTTCTCCTTGGCTGCTCTGAAATGCACACTCTTAGTGAATCGATCAGCGACCACCCAAATCATGTCGTGACCACTTTTCGTTCTGGGAAGTTTAGTGACAAAATCCATAGCAATGTCTTCCCACTTACCTATAGGCACATGCAAAGGTTCTAAACTCCCATACGGTTTCTGATGTTGCGTCTTAACTCTTTCACAAGTCACACACTCGGTCAGATACTTTGCAACATCAAGCTTCATCGTCGGCCACCATTAGTAGGGTTTCAGGTCCCTATACATTTTAGTGCTACCGGGATGAATCGACTACATAGTTTTGTGAGCTTCTTCCCTCAGAATTTCTCTGACTCCTCCTATCTTAGGTATCCAAATCTGATCTTGGAACACCTTCAGTCCATGACTGTTTACACCGAACACCAACGTTTTGCCCAAACGTTCCTCCTTTCAGTCATTTTTCTCAGAAGCTTCTTCTTGAGATTTCTTTATACTACCCACAATTGTTGAGACAAATTCTATTCTCAACGCCCTCGACCTCTTTCCTTCAAGATTGACTTTCCAACTAAGAGCATCAGCAACAACATTTGCTTTACCGGGGCGGTAAAGTATCTCACAATCGTAGTTCATAAGTAACTCTAGCCAGTGTTGTTGCCTCATATTCAATTCTTTCTGATTAAAGAGATATTGGAGACTCTTATGATCAGTGAAAAGCTTGCACTCATGCCATAGAGGTAATGCCTCCATATATTCAGAGCGAAAACTACCGTTGCCAACTCCAAATCATGAGTCAGGTAGTTCTTTTCATGCTCTTTCAATTGTCGAGACGCATATGCGATCACCTTATCTCTTTGGGTCAATACACAACCCAATTCAACCCCAGAAGCATCGCTATAAATAGCGAAGTCTTCAATTCCATCGGGCAGAGAAAGTATCGGTGCCTCTCATAGTTTCTTCTTTAGTTTCTCGAATGCTTCTTTATGCTTATCATTCCAAGCATAAGTAGCTCCTTTGTGGGTCAAATCTGTTAATGGAGTAGAGATCAAAGAAAAGCATTGGATAAACCTTCGGTAATATCCGGCTAATCCCAAAAATCTTCGGATCTCCCTGGGACTTTTCGGTTGTTCCCACTTCATCACAGCTTCGATCTTCGTTGGATCAACCATTATCCCTTCTTGGTTTACCACGTGACCCAAGAATTGGACTTCTCGAATCCAAAAATCACATTTAGAGAACTTTGCATACAACTTCTCCTTCTTCAACACTTCCAACACTTCTCGCAAGTTTCTACCATGCTCCTCTTGGCTTTTCGAGTAAATCAGAATGTCATCTATGAACACTATCATAGATTTATCTAGGAACGAATTACAAACCTTGTTCATTAAATCCATGAATGCTGCTGGAGCATTGGTTAGTCCAAACGACATGACCAAAAACTCGTAGGGTCCATATCGTGTTCCGAATGCAGTCTTCTCTATATCCTGATCTTTCACCTTCAACTAATGATATCCAGACATTAGGTCGATCTTTGAAAAATAACTTGAACCTTGTAGTTGATCGAACAGGTCATCAACCCTTGGCAATGGATACCTATTCTTTATCGTTCCCTTATTCAACTCTCTATAATCGATGCACATTCTCAGACTTCCATCTTTCTTCTTCACGAATAACACCAGAGCTCCCCAAGGTGATGAACTAGGTCTAATGAAACCTTTGTCCAATAACTCCTAAAGTTGCATCATCAGCTCCTTCATATCCGTCGGTGCTAATCGGTAAGGTGCCTTTGCTATTGGTGAGGTCCCTGGTAACAAGTCTATTCTAAACTCTACTTGTCTATCAGGCGGTAATCCCAGAAGATCTTCGTGAAATACTTCTGGATAATCACATACGACAGGAATGCTTTGCATCTCCTTTTTCTCCTTCTTACATCGATCACGAATGCTAGATACGATGTACATCCTTTGGTCAAACACTTTATGGCTTTCATCAATGAAATGATTCCAGAATTTACTCTGCGTTTATATCCATACACCATAAATGACTCTTTCCCATGCGGGTTTACTTTGACTATATTCTGCTTGCACAATATCTCAGCCTCATTGGCGCTAAGCCAATCCATTCCAAGCACGATGTCGAAACCGTTAAAATCAATAGGCAATAATTCATCGTGGAATTTATTCCCATTCAAGTCAATTAAGATATTTTTCATACGATGGCTAACAGGTACGAACTTGCCACTAGAAACTTCGACTAATAAGGCATTATCTATTCTATCAACAGGCAAAGCTAGTTTTCTACCAAATTCATGCGAAATAAAGGAGTAGTTGGCTCTAGAATCAAATAAAATTTGGGTAGGCAATTTGTTTACGAGAAAGGTACCTGAAGCGATATCAGCTTCATCTTTATCAGCTTCCAGCGTCATCTTGAATGCTCTCGCCTTCAGATTTGGTGGAATATTAGGTCTAGCTCCCTCCTCCTTCTTCGGGCAATCCTTTGAGATGTGACCCTCCTCACCGCAACCATAGCAAACTTTCTTGGTAAGTGTGTATTCTTTGGTATAGTGCCCTGGCTTTCGACATTTAAAACATGTGGCCACTACCTCACATTTTCCATGATTCTTCTTCTTACATTTGTCGCACCATTTTGCTTCCCCTCCTCCTCCTCTCGAACTAGACTTCGAGAACTTGTTTTTCTTGTTGGACCCTGAAGGTCCATCGAACATCCTCTTTTCACCAACCTCTATCCTTTCTAGACCCTTTTCCTTCTTCTGGGCCTCGACATTCTTAGCTGCTCGAACATCTGTTTTCATAGTGGTTGCAATCTTAACTATCAGGCCAAAGTCGGCAGGCAGTCCATTAGCAAACCTCTCAACTGCGGGGAGCTGCGGTTTCAATAAGTTAGTGCAAAGGGGTGTAGTGATGATGCGGGGAGCCGTAGTACTCACTAGTAAGTTAGAGGTTGTTGTGATGCTGCAGGGAGACGTATTACTCACTAGTCAGTGAGAGGTTGTTGTGATGTTGTGGGGAGTCGTAGTACTCACTAGTCAGTGAGAGGTTGTTGTGATGCTGCGGGGAGCTGTAGTACTCACTTGTCAGTGAGATGTTGTTGTGATGCTGCAGGGAACCGTAGTACTCACTAGTCAGCAAGAGGGTGTTGTGATACTGCAGAGAGCTGTAGTACTCACTTGTCAGCAAGAGAGTGTTGTGATGAAGTACTCTCTTATCAGAGCATGACACTGAAGAGTTCTAGGCTTGGTTAGCCCTAATATTTGAGTTTTTGGGAGCCTGGTGGTCGAACCAGGGGTGAGACTGGGGTCTCTATATTTGTCGGGAATCATTATATTCTGAATTGAGTAGTGTTTGTCGCAACCAAATGGAAGTAGATAAGTGAGGTACGCATGGGTTACGGGTCATGAGTCATGAATTGAGTGGTTCATTAAGACGAGTGGTTCCAGCTGTGGGGTCGAGAGTAGACCAAAATGTTAAAGAGAGATATCTGGGAGAAAGTGAAGGATTACAATTCTTAGATGTATGAGGACTTCTAAGCGAGCATGATTATATTTTTGTTCTTGTGTCAGAGAATAGGTTGTTGAAAGTTTATTGTTCGGATGGGTTTTGATAATAGTTCGGTGGATGAGCCCTGGTGGGATGTGAACCTTTTCGTCCCTTGGGGCGTGATTCAGATCGTTTTGTATGTCCGGTATGAGTGATTGGTAGCCGATTGTTGGACTTTGTCTTGTGAGAATCAGTGGAGCAGTAAGTTATCAGGCTTGGTGTTCAAGGAGCATATATCATGGAGATAACTTGAGTGGGCGGCCTTGCGGAAGGCCATGCCACTATAGTTTCTAGATTTTGGGAATGTCAGAAAGGGGTATCTTAGCGGCAGAAGGGTTGGTTTGGTTCTAGACTTGGGAATTTCTGTGTGGATTCAGGTGTCTATGGAAAAAGGTATCAGTGTGGTATAAGATCCTTTCGGTAGTGCCTTTCGAGTTGTTGGATTCAATTTATGTGTGGTTAAGGGGCGATTCCGAGGGAAAATTCTAATTCAAGTGGGGGAGAATTGTAACACCCAGTTTACTAGGTATATTGTTTTAATTATTTAATTTAAGGATTTTGGAGCGACTCGACGAGTCGGTGCCTCAACTTGTCGAGTAGGGTCGCGACTTGGTGATGTGGATAATGAATGGACTCGACGCGTTGGAGAGATAACTTGCTGAGTCAGCATTGTTGGATGAAACCCTAATTCTTTCGGGCCTGGGCCTATTTAAAGGCACTTAAGTTCTCCTATTGCAGCTACCCATCAGAGGAGAGAACCCTAAACGAGTTTTGAGTGCTTTGGGCAAGAGAGAGAGAGCCATGTTGAGCTTCTTGGTGGGTGTCTTGAAAGGAAGAGGAAGGTTTCAAGCCAAAGTGGCCAGAGGAGGTTGTAGATCCGCGATTTGCAATCAAGGAGCATCAGTTGGAGGTATCAATTCGGACCACATTCTATAACATCCCGAAATCAGGTATATCTCCTTGGCCCTTATTCTTTCCTTAAGTTGTTAGTTTTAGCCCTTGTGTAGTTTGTGTGATAATCGAGTACGTTGGGCGTAATAGGGAGTACGCGGCGCGTACTCGTGAGCATATTCATGACGCAGAGGTTGCCTGGTACACGGGCCGTACCAAGGTGTACGCGAGGTGTACCAGGCCCAAAATGAAACCCTAATTCTAAATAAGACCCATATATAAACAACGTTATGGCCTCATTGTTGGCCACCATTTCTAGAGACTTGTCCATCCAAAACCCTAATCTTCGTTCTTGTAGCTAGAGAGTGACCTTGAGAGCTTGTTGGTGTGTTCTTGAGCCTTAAGAGTGGAGATGAAGCTTTGGAGAAGAAGGAGTAAGAGCCAAAGAACTTGGATCCGAGCTTAGCAGTGTGAGAAGCTTCATTTGGAGGTATAAAGCTTCAAACTTTCTTCCTTTTCTATTATGTGTTCTTATATGGGATGTTTTAGGGGTTTTGTCCCAAAAGTTGATGGCTATAAGAGTTGATGAGCTCTAAGAACCTAGAACTGTCCCTTGCTAGTGTATTTCATGTTATAAGGTCATAAAAATCCAATCTTGGTCAATAAGAAGTAACCATGCATGGAATTTGAGCTTAAGGAAGAAAATGGATGAAGGTTTTGAGTGTTTAAACCCAAACCAGCCATGCATAGCTGTAAAGTCTTTGACTTTATGGACTACAAGACTGTAGCAGGTCCAGATCTATATTTTGAGCCAAGGTCTTAACTGATTAAGACCGTAAGTAAGAAAATAGTAAAACTGGGACGTACCCTGAGCGTAAATCCCATTACGCGGGGCATAGGGTTCGATCAGCCCAATACTAGCGAAGAGGATGAGTATGCCCAGCGTAGGGATCTGGTACGCGCAACGTACTCGCGGGCATTGAGTTTTGTTGACTTTTTGGGTTCGGTTAACAAATGGACTTTTGACTCACGAAGGGGTAAAATGGTCTTTTACCCTTTTGAGAGAGCATAAGGAGGGGGGGGGGGGTCTAGCTTATTGAGTGATGTTATTAAACAATAATTTCTTTTTATGTATTAGACGGAGGGTAAACCGAAGATTTGAGTCAGAGATTATTCCGAGATAGTTCGAGGTGAGTCTTCTCACTATACATTCCTTAGAGTGGAATTTATATGTGACCAGAAGGTCTTATGTATTGATATGGGTTATGTGAATTTATGTGATATGTATATGCCGTATGTTTGGGGCCGGAAGGTCAACACGGTTAAGGTCGGAAGGCAATCAGAGTTATGGCCGGAATCATTGTAACGACCCAAAATACGACCCAAAATTTTTTGTTTAAATAATACTACGGTTATCAACGAGTTATAATATATCATGAAATCGTATGTCATAAATCCCCAAAAGTTACAATAGATGTGTCATAACAAAAGAACTGTAACAACATAACATAGTATCTGAAGTAAACTCCCAGGACAAAAGCTGAAGATGTCGTGTGTGCAATGCCATCATCCCGAGCTCTTTCCTTTGCTTGCGGAAGTACCTGAAACCAAAACTGAAATTGTAAGCACAAAGATTAGTAAGCTCCCCCAAATTACCACATACCATACAGTAAAATATAAAGCACATACTAGGGATTTCCCACTACATCAGACCAAAGTTCGGACTAACCCACTGCATCAGACCGAAGTCCGAAAACTGCATCGAGCCGAATCTCAGACTAACTGGGGCCTTTCCCCCTGCATCAGACTGAAGTCCGGCTAACTACATAGGACCGAAGTCCAGACTAACTGGGGCCTTGCCCCTACATCTGACCAAAGTCCGGCTAACTGCATCAGACCGAAGTCCGGACTAACTAGGGCCTTGCCCCCTGCATCGGACCGAAGTCCAGCTAACTGCATTAAACCGAAGTCCGGACTAATTGGCTGAACATGGCATAGCATAAACATAACTACTAGCATAAACACATATACTGTATACTACATCGGACCAAAGTCCAGAACATATAACACAAAGACATGCTTGAGTCACAAAGACATCAAGCACACTGAACTACTACATCAGACCAAAGTCCGGAACTACAGCTCACTAGATGGGCCGGCATTGTGGTCGTAGACCTGTTCGTACTGGAAGGAAAACTCACCTCGTAGTGCTGGCTGCTGAGATGCTAACTCTAAAAGTGGCTGACTGCTGCTTCGAAACTGTCCGACTACAATTTCCAAAAACACTAGATTAGTTATTGGTAAATGCTCTCGGGGTCAGATGACTATTTTACCCCGAGTCAAAGTCAACTCCATGGTCAAAGTCAACTCCCTGGTCAAAGTCAACTTCAAGTTGACCGGAGTCGCTGAGTTGGGCCGTCAACTCGTCGAGCCCCTATCATCCATTCTAGTCCTCTACCCTCTTCTACTCGTCGAGTTTCGCAAAGACTCGACGAGTTCTTCTTCAATGCAACCATTAAGTCTAACTTCATTCGACTCGTTGAGTTGCATGAATAACTCATCGAGTTCTCCTTCAACATATGAACACGTCCATACCGTGACTCGCCGAGTTGAAGAACAACTCGCCATGTTCCAAGCATGCTATTACTACCAGTCGATTCTAATCGGTTCCAGTGCTTCCAAAACATGGATATGAGCTTCTAGGACTGGTTTTGCAGATAAAGTTTCCAACTTTACGTGCATGCACAAGAATATGAGGCTAAAATACCCAAAATCAACAAATACTAAGCACTTAGGGTTGGAACATGTCCAAAATCGCATAAAGGTGATTCTAATGAGTTCCTGGGGTTCAATAACATCCAGATCTAAGGTTTCCATTCCAAAAGAGAGTCCATATCTCAAGTTTTGAATCATAAAAGGTCCCAAAGAAGACATGAAAAGCATAAAAGGGGTTTTAAATGGATAAATACACAAGGACATAACTTCATTACCTGAATGAGAAATAGATAGAAGCTAACTCCTGGATCTCCTTCTCTTCTATGGACCTTTTCTCCCTCCTTCTCTTCTAAAGCTTCCAAGATAACACAATCACACTCAAACTCAACAATGGGGCTAGGTTTTACAAGGGAAATGATTTAAAGGTGCTGGAGGCTTGGGTGGGAGGCTATACAGACATTTAAAATAGGGTACAAATCCTTGAAATTAGGGCTTCATTCAGACATACGAACTCGCCGAGTCCCAGCGTGTGGACTCGTCGAGTAGCTAACCGCAAATGCGCAATTACCCCATTTCAACTCGACGATTCGGGCTACAGACTTGTCGAGTACCCCCATAAAAATTGAAAGATACTTTATTTAAGTTTCATACCTGAAATGGGGTGTTACAATCATAGTTATTGCCGAAAGGCAGTGAGAGTTTGGGCCGGAAGGCAAATCATGGTAGGGCCGAAAGGTCTACCAGAGTTGTGGGACCGGAAGGTCCCACTGAAACACATTGATCGGAAGGTCTTACAAAGTTATAGCCTCAAGTGGCTAATTTATATGCATGTGGTATTTTTGGGAACTCACTAAGCATTCGTGCTTACCATGTTATGGCTATGTGTTTCAGGTACTTCCGAGGACCGCAGGAAGGCACCGGCATGATTGTACACACACTTTGGACAAGGAGCTATGATTATGGATCCTGGAATTGATATAATGTTTTGAAAACTTTGTTGACTGTTATGGTGTTTTATATAAAATGACATGTGTTTTATGAAATTATAAATGAAAATTTTATTTGAAAAATTATGTTGTTACAAGTTGGTATCAGAGCCTTGGTTTGAGGGATTTGGATACACCTTCGGGAATATCTGAACTCAAACTAAGGATTTGAGAAAAGTTTTCAAAAAGAAACAATTTTTCTAAAAGGAGTACAAGATTTCAAAGAGCGGAAAGGATCAGTGTGTACAATCAGCCAGCTCCCGAACAGTGATTTCCCAAAATACCCTTCTGTTGTGTGTTATGAGATATTATGAGATGTGTTATGCATGCTAGAGTAGGCTAGGTATTCATATTTAGGACTAGAATGGCTTGATTTGTGATGCCTTAGCCTAGGAGTTACTGCTACTGTGTATTACTTCGAGTGTGAGTAGGTAGCAGAGAGGAGCTTATGAAAGGTCTATTGGAGGGTAGCCTACGTTCAGCAAGATATAGAGTACTTGCAATCTGGGATTCTAGAAGGAGGACTGGGGGTGAATACTAATGTAGTGTGGAAGATAGTATAGGGCCCGTACTACTAGAAACACCGGGTTAGTAAGCAGCCTAAGTAAGAATCCTTAGGGTACTAAGGAACAGGTAGGGTTGAGTGCACGAGCGTGAGAATACTCGAGAGAGTCTCTGATTTCTTTTGTGTTGTGTTTCGGAGACATCATGGTGGGTACGCGCCATACTCCAGGAAGCAGCAATGTTAGCGATGATGAGATTCGCAGGATGATTCATGATGAGGTGGATACATCCATTCGAGCTGAGATACCAGAGATGTTTGGGTCTATCAAGACCACGTTGATTGAGACATTTGATGAGCAGTACGCTGGTATTACCAATGCTACTGTTGTTGTGGCCACCGTAGTCGTTGCTGCTGCTAGGCCATAGGGGGTGACTCGTTGTTGTATCGGGAGTTCAGCAACACGAAGCCACCAGATTTTGATGGGACTCAGGATCCGATAGCAGCGATGAGATGGATTTTTGACATTGAGGGATGCTTCTATACCTATTCTTGTTCGTAGCCTCTGAGGGTACGATTCGCGTTGAACCAGCTTCGCTTGGGAGCAAAGGACTGGTCGAGGTTTGTGACAGCTGATTTCTCTACTGCAGAACTTACCGTGGTGACTTGGGAGAGGTTCACTGCTATGTTCTGAGATGAGTACGTTCCTCTGGTGGAGAGGGAATGATTGTCCTAGGATTTCTTGTCCCTCAAATAGGGGATTGAGTCTGTGACTGTGATCACGTGGATGTTTCATGAGAGGGCGTTGTTTTTCCCTGAGAACGTGTCTACCGAGCTGGCATGTATGAGCCGATATCTGAGCATACTGAGGAGAGACATTCTTGAATTTGTGACAAACTCAACATACCGGACATTTTCTGAGCTCCAGGAAAATGCTCGGAAGAGGGATATTGAGCTAGAGACTCAGGCTAGGGAGGAGGCAGAGTCTCAGAGGAGGGATAGGTGGCCGGTACAGTCTCAACCAGCGGCCAAGCGGGCAAAGCCCGCTGATTTGAGATCGGGAGGCCAGAAGGGCCCCACTTTTGGGAAGTGTGGAAAGAGTTACGAGGGAGTCTGTTGAACAGGTGCTAGCTACAAGTGTCGCAAGGAGGGGCACATAGCCAAGGATTTCCCCAAAGGGTTCATTGTCTGTTTTCATTGTAACCAGACCTGCCATCAGAGGGCCGAATGCCTACAACTGTTGCAGGGGTCAACTTAGGGATCCGCACATGCTGGTATTCGAGCTACTGACAGTCGTCCAGTGAAGGCCGAGGCACTAAAGGCTCGCGGTAAAGCCTTTCAGTTGACGGCGAAAGAGGGTCGCGCAGCACCCGACGTTGTGGCTGGTATGGGATCTTTTGCTTATTCTTTTGCTTATATATGATGCTTATTTGTGATATGTTTAGGTACTTTTCTTGTGAATTTTTTACCTTCTTTGGTGTTGTTTGACTAGGGCGGGATTCGGTCTTTCGTATCTTTAGCCGATGAACATGCGGTGATTGCAATTGATGTGATCCCGGGATGTGTGCTCGAGATTTACGGAGTCGAGTTTTCGATAGATCTAGTACCAATCGCGATAGGTGATGTCTGTGTTATTGTGGGGATGGATTGGCTTAGTCGATTCAGAGATATGATCGACTGCGAGCGTCAATTGGTGACAATACGAGACCCCAATGGGGGAGTGCTTACTATATATGGAGAGGGTACCAGATCTGGGTCACATTTTGTTTGGTTTTCAGAGCGAAACAGAACTTGCAGTAGGGTTGCATGGGATTTCTGGCGTATGTGTCGGATACGCGGAATATTGCAGAGAGACCGATTGCTATCGCTGGGGTTCCGGTGGTTAGCAAGTCTCCGGACGTATTCCTCGAGGAGTTACCGGGTGTGCCTCCCGAGAGGCAGGTGGAGTTTCGCATTGATTTGCTTCCAGGGGCGACACCTATCGCTAAGGCACCCTATCGCCTTGCGCTGCCAGAAATGCAAGAGTTATTCTCGCAGCTTTAGGATCTGTTAGGAAAGGGATTTATCCGGCCGAGTAGCTCACCGTGAAGAGCGCCGATCCTTTTTGTTAAGAAGAAGGATGGTTCACACCGGATGTGCATTGATTACCGGGAGTTGAACAAATTGGCAGTCAAGAACTGTTATCCACTGCCGAGGATCGACTATCTGTTTGATCAATTGCAGGGTGCATCTTGGTTCTCCAAGATTGATTTGAGGTCTGGTTATCATTAGATGAGAGTTCGTGAGGAAGATATTCCGAAGACAACATTTAGGACTCGCTATGGGCATTATGAGTTCATGGTGATGTCTTTCGGGCTCACCAATAAGCCAGCAGCGTTCATGGATCTCATGAACCGGGTATGAAGACCTATGTTGGATCGTTCGGTGATCGTGTTCATTGATGATATTTTGGTGTATTCGAGGTCTAGAGAGCAACATGAGGAGCATTTGAGAGAGGTTCTTGGAGTATTGAGATGAGAGAGGCTTTATGCCAAATTCTCCAAGTGTGACTTTTGTTTGCGAGAGGTCTAGTTCTTTGGACACCTCGTTAATCAGAATGAGATTTTGGTCGACCCGTCCAAGATTCAGGAGGTTATGAGTTGGGAGGTGCCGAGGTCCCCCACCGATATCAAGAGTTTTCTGGGGTTATCTGGCTACTACCGGTGGTTTATCAAATATTTCTCCAAGATTGATGTTCCTCTCACCAAGTTGACCCGAATGGGTGTTGATTTTGTTTGGGGTCCCAATCACCAGATCTCGTTTGAGACTCTTTGCCAAAGGTTGTGTGAAGCTCCAGTGTTAGTTCTTCCTGAGGGAATGGAGGACTTCGTGGTTTACTGTGATGCATCTATATCGGGTTTAGGTGCAGTGCTTATGCAGAGGGGGCATGTGATAGCATATGCATTGAGGCAGCTGAGGCATCACGAGATGAGATATCCCACCCATCATTTATAATTGGGGGCAGTGGTGTTTGCCCTCAAGATCGGGCGTCATTACTTGTACGGGGTTCGGTGAACCATCTATATGGACCAAAAGAGCTTGAAGTATCTGATGGATCAGCCTAACTTGAATATACGCCAGAGGAGATGGATGGATGTGCTAAAAGATTACGATTATGAGATACTATATCACCCGGGCAAGGCTAACTTGGTGGCTGATGCCCTGAGCCGCAAGGCCGAGAGTGCCCCGATTCGGGATATATGCATGAGGATGACAGTGGTGACTTCAGTATTGGATACCATTCAAGAGGCCTATTTGGAGGCCATGAGACCGGAGAACCGCAAGAAGGAGCGGGTTGTCGGCTAGGTATACGAATTTGTAATGGATAGCCGGGGGCTTATGACCTTTTGAGGTTGGATTTGGGTACCTTATACGAGCGGAGCTCGTAGCACTCTGATGGAGGAGGCGTATAGGTCGAGGTTTTCGATCCATCCCGAAGGCACTAAGATGTATTTGGATTTGAAAAGAGACTACCGGTGGCCGTGTATGAAGAGGGATGTAACGTGGGTAATAGAGAGAGGCCTGACCTGCCACCGGGTCAAGGCAGAGCACCAGCATCCTCATGGTCCATTGTAGCCTTTCGAGATTCCCCAGTGGAAGTAAGAGCAGATATCGATGGAATTTATCACCAAATTGCCAAGGACAGCGCGTGGAGTTGATGCGATCTGGGTGATTGTGGATCGGTTGACGAAGAGTGCTCACTTCCTTGCTATTAGTGAGAGCTCTTCTGCGGAGAGGCTGGCAGAGTTTTATGTGCGAGAGGTGGTAGCTCGACATGGAGTGCTGGCATCTATAGTTTCGGATCGGGATGTGCGTTTTACTTCCAGATTCTGGAAGAAGTTCCATGAGGAGTTGGGAACGCGATTGCATTTTAGTACCGCCTACCACCCATAGACAAACGGATAGAGCGAGCGAACGATTCAGACGCTCGAGGACATGCTTCGGGTATGTGTTATGGATTTCGATGGGAGTTGGGATTCATACGTACCTTTGGTTGAGTTTTCCTATAACAACAACCATCACTCGAGAATCGGTATGCCTCCCTTTAAGCTTCTTTATGGGAGGAGGTGTCATACTCCCATCCTCTGGGAAGAAGTGGGGCAGAGAGTTATGGGTGGCAATGAGATAGTGTTGACGACTACCGAGTAGATTCAGCAGGTCCGACAAAGGTTGCAAATGGCCTAGAGCCGTCAGAAGAGTTACATGAACAGACGGTGATTCGAGCTTGAGTTCCAGGCCAAAGATTTTGTGCTTCTGAAAGTTTCCCCATGGAAAGGAGTAATTCATTTTAGGAAGTGGGGAAACATGGGGCCTTGATATAGTGGACCATTCAGGGTAATTTCCAGGGTAGGCAAGGTAGCATATCAGTTGGAGCTACCTGAGGAGTTGAGCCAGATCCATAGCACCTTCTACGTATCCCAGTTGTGGAAGTGTGTGGCTGATGAGATGATAGTAGTACCCTTAGAGGACATTCAGGTGGATGTGAGCCTGAATTACATCGAAAGGCCGATCGCGATCCTAGATCGGAAAGTGAAGGTTATGAGGAACAAGGAGGTGCCTCTGGTTCAAGTTCAGCGACAACATCGGAGGGTATCCGATTTGACTTGGGAATAGGAATTGTAGATGCGGGAGCATTACCCCGAGTTATTTGTGGAGCAAGACTTCAAGGGCGAATTCTGATTCTAGTGGGGGAGAATTGTAACATCCCAAAATCAGGTATATATCCTTGGCCCTTATTCTTTCCTTAAGTTGTCAGATTTAGCCGTTGTGTAGTTTGTGTGATAATCGAGTATGTTGGGCATAATAGGGAGTACATCACGCGTACTCGTGAGCGTATTCATGACATGGAGGTTTCCTGGTACGCGGGGCGTACCAAGATGTATGCGGGGCGTACCAGGCCCATAATGAAACCCTAATTCTAAATGAGCCCCCAATTTAAAGAACGTTATGGCCTCATTATTGGCCACCATATCCAGAGACTTGTCCATCCAAAACCCTAATCCTCGTTCTTGTAGCTAGAGAGTGCCCTTGAGAGCTTGTTGGTGTGTTCTTGAGCCTTAAGAGTGGAAAGAAAGTTTTGGAGAAGAAGGAGTAAGAGCCCAAGCAGTTGGATTCGAGCTTAGCAGTGTGAGAGGCTTCATTTGGAGGTATAAAGCTTCAAACTTTCTTCATTTTCTATTGTGTGTTCTTATATCAGATGTTTAGGGTTTTTGTCCCAAAAGTTGATGGCTTTATGAGTTGATGAGCTCTAAGAACCTAGATCTGTCCCTTGTTAGTGTATTTCGTGTTATAAGGTGTTTAGCGTGTCAAACCCAACAAATAATAGGTGTACAACAGACTCCAAATACATTGTTTTATTGCACTAAAGAGTAGTACAAGGCAAGCAGGGAACCACAGAGACACGGGATAAAAGTCTATACCTCTTTGCGCAAGGTACTTTGGTCACAAAGGGAGATTTGTTTGCAAAAGTCAAATAATGAAAATAAAAATCTACTTTAGAAACATGCACAAAATGAAATAGATTGGTAAACAAGTTGTGAAAGTGTTTCCACTTCTAGTTCTCAATGTTGTTGTTCAACTTGATTATGACTTGATGTAATTCAAGATTACTATTCTAAGTTGGTACTGAAAGATA
Organism: Lactuca saligna; assembly: GCF_052625555.1. NCBI lineage: Eukaryota > Viridiplantae > Streptophyta > Magnoliopsida > Asterales > Asteraceae > Lactuca > Lactuca saligna. The sequence goes on along the minus strand of NC_136424.1, from coordinate 100,852,079 downwards.
TTAACACGCTCTAATACCTCTTGCTTGCCAAATTATCTAACCAAAACACGTTCTTTGACTAGACCTAGCTTTACTAATTCAACCTAAACACGCTCTTAGATTATATTGAAAAACTGCATTAAGTTTCGTACAAGCTTCCCAATAATGTTCATTTCTTCTCATACGCTCGGAAGTGTGAAAACATGTGATATATGTTTTACAATAAGAAAACTTATTACTTGTTACCAATTATTAACATAATAGAACGATTAGGTGCCCTAAAAGTTAATTATCTGCACAAAAATTAAATTCATGAAAGTGGCCAATCAAACATAAATTAAATTTAAGGGTTCTAGTTTAAACAAAAACATAGTCATTAGAATAGAATCACAAATCAAACACCAAATCATATGCTTCAAGTCAAGCAATCAACATCTTTTGAACCAGAAATAGAAACAAGGGTTTCTTAGCTACACATGGACAAGAACAAATCAAACAAGAATAAAGATGGAATTAAAATGTTTAATTCTTACAAAAATGAAATCCAAAGTGTTTGCAATGATTACGACTTCTAAAAAACTCCAAGAATTCTCCCAAAATCACCCAAGATCACCCAAAACTACTCCAAAAACCATGTCTCCCTTCAAATGACATCTTCTCCTATTTTAATTAAAGTTCACGTGACTTGCCATAAGGCCATGCGATTTTAGCATGGTCATGCCTTTTGCCCATGCGTTTTTGGCATGGCCATTTGTCTTGACCATGTGTTTTTGGCATGACCCCTGCTTTTTGCTAAAAATCAATCAAGTCTTTACTGTTGGCTCCATATTCAGTCTAGCTTCACCACAAGTCAGGTTGCTCAAATATAAGATGATAAAGGACAAACACGACCCGTGTCGGTGTGACATGAGCCGTGCTTCAAACATAGTCATTTGATATGATAATAATGCACAATGACTCAGATTCCATCTTATTGTTTTCTGCCATGGAATGACTGGTTCATCTTCTCTTCATGCTCCAAATCTCCAAGCATCCATGCATCCATGCTCCACGTTCCATGCTCCATAATACCTGCAAAATAAATAAAAAATGGTGAAGTACCAGACATTCTTAATGAAATATGAAATTGCCCAAATAATTAACTAAATGCCAGAATGATGATGTAGAATGCTATGAAATGACAAAAATAACATGCAAAATAGGTGCATAAAATGCACTTATCATAAGGTTATAAAAATCCAATCTTGGCCAATAAAAACTAACCATGCAGGGGATATGAGCTTAATGAAGAAAAAGGATGAAGGTTTTGAGTGTTTAAACCCAAACCAACCATGCATAGGCATAAAGTCTTCGACTTTATGGACTAAGAGACTGTAGGGGTCCAAATCTGTATTTTGAGCCAAGGTCTTAATTGATTAAGACCATAAGTGTAACGCCTCATTTCTGGTATGTGATTTAAATAAAGTATTTTCATTTCTTAAGGGGTACTCGACATGTCTGTAGCCCGACTCGTCGAGTAGAGATGGGATGATCATACAAATTGAGTTGGCTACTCGATGAGTCCATACGCTGGGACTCGGCGAGTCCGCCTGTCTGGATGAAGCCCTAATTTTAAGGGTTTGCACCCTATTTAAACACATTAATGCGCCCCAACCTCGCCTCCATCACCCTCAGATCATCCTTTAATGAACCCTAGCCCCCTTAAAGAGTGTGTGAGTGATTGTTACTTTGTGAAGGAACTTTTTGAGCAAGTAGAGGAAGGAGAAAGTTGATGTAACGCCCTGTTTATTTAAATAAATTAATAAATGCAAGTCCCGGACAGATTTTCGAAGAATTTTAGATGTTGAGGGTTAAAAGTGTAAAGTACATATCAGTTTTGTAAGTGTTTATGAAGGCAGGGACTAATTGGAAATTATTGGGACTTCATCGAAGAGATTTTACAGGCCTAGGGGCTGTTTGGTAAATTTTCGTTCCTAAGTTGTAATGGATTCTAATATTCAGGGTTTATAGTGTAAAATTTGGGCTTAGTTTGAAAAAGATCTCATGGAGAGGGACCATTTGAGACATTATGGTAAATTAGCTGAGGGTACCGGGTATTTAGTCTTTGCATAACCCTAACCCTAGAGGGTATCACCAGCTGTCATCCTCCTTATGTCTTCCCTTCCCAGCCGCTACCTTCCCTTTTCTCCTATGCCCCGGCATCACCACCATTGTATCAAGGTCACTAGCCACCGAACCTAGTGCAGCCGTCGCCTTGTGTTCCGAATGAAGATGAAGATCAGCGGAGGCGCTGTGTAGTCGGTCGCGGAGAGGGTCGAGTCACAACCGACATGCCGTTGTGGTTGTTGCTGCTGGATTTCGTGCTCACCGCCGATCACTGTGACCTTTCTTGACGAGGAAACAAGCCATGGAGGATCCGCTACCCTCGGTTGAAGTCGCTGCCACCATTCCTTCTCCTTCATCCTTTTCTGTCGTTGTTCACAGCCACACTCGGCTGTTGTCGGTGCTGTTCCAGCCGCTGCCTTCCCCGAGCGCCGCTTTCTAGCCATCGTGACACCGCCGCTGCTGCCTATCGGCCGATGAAAAGAAAGGTTGTTGCTTCGATGTGATTCAGTTGTCGAGATCGCAACCCCAACCGCCTGCCGCCGCTTCTACTTCCTCCTATCATCTTATGTCACCATTAGCCACTATGGTGGTGGCTGTGAGACTGTGTGAGTGTGTGTTTCCATTTTATTATGGGTTATCTCATGTGATGTGTGTGCTAGATTATGGATGGGGCGTTTTGTCTAGCCGGAAAGTCGAGAATGGCCACCGCCACCACCGTGAGGTGGTGGCTGCCGCCTCGAGCCGCCGTCGACCACCATGGTGTGGTTGTGTGTGTGTGTGTGTATTAGTTAGTGTATGAATTAGTTAGTGTGTGTATTTTGGATAAAAGCCTTGTATTTGTAATTAGCAAAATGAATAATAAAAAGAAACTCAAAGCCACCACCGTAAGGTGGTGGCCACCGCCGTGAGCCGCCATTGACCACCACTACCCGAGGTGGTAGTGGGTGGTGCCCCGCTAGAAAACCCTAATGGGCTTAGAGATTAGTTTTGGGCCTATTGGGCCATGTTTGGGTGGAAAACCCTAATTATGAGTATTTGGGCCTTGGGCTTATTGGGACCCACTTTTGGGCCATTGGGATTGGATTGTGAATTAAGCCCAAACTATTTCATGTCATTTTCTAGTATAATAAAGGACTTAATGGACTAAGTCCTTAATGGGCTAATTGAGAAAATAATAATATTTGAGAAATTATCAAGACACACACAAGAGTTATTTAATAAGTGAAATATTAAATAATAAGCATTGGCAGAAATTAATCTAAGCAATAATAGACTTAATGGATTAAGTCCTTAGTGGGTTAAGCCCTTAATTGGTTAAGTGAGAAAAACTTAACCCTCATTGTCATTTTATGTAAAACCCTAATGTCACACGGGCCTTGAATTGGGATTTTCAATTGGGTAATTGGTAATTGGGCCAATAATGGGCCATCCAAGAATGATTATGGACTAGAATATTTAGTTGGGCTTTAGGGTAAGGCCCTAATGAAGGATTGGGCCCAATTTCGAAAATTGGGCCATAGTTAGGCCTAGATGGTTGTATGATATTGGGCCCTTAGAATGAGACATGTTGGACTGGACTGGATAATTAGGCCTTACGGGAAGCCTATGTAGAGGTTTGGGCGCAATTTGGAAATTGGTCCATATGTTGGGCTTTGATCCCTAGTTGACTTTGGGCCTATGGATTGGATCTTGGGCTTGGGTAAGCCAAGCTTCAGGTAATGTAGTAATTATCCAAAGTATTTAATTATAGTTATGTAGTGGAACCCAATTATTAATTGGGTGCTATTTTGATGTTGACAGATCGGGAATCTGTCATCCAGCAGCTAAGGTTGAGTCTGCGGGATTTCAGCAGTATGAGATTGTGTCTACGGGACGTCAGCAGTGTGAGGTGAGTTTCCTTCCAGTAGGAACGGGTCTAAGGCCACAATGCCGGCCCATTTAATTAGTAGTAGTTTCCGAACCTCGGTCCGATGCAGTAGTTAGAATGTCTGATGCCTTCGTGGCTCAGACAGTGTTCATGCTAGTTGATATGTTTATGTGTTCCGGGCTACGACCCGAAGCACTATGTAGTTTATGTGTTCATGCTAGTTGATATGTTTATGCTATGCTATGCTATGCTTAGTTAGTTTCCGGACTTTGGTCCGATGCAGTTAGTTTTGGACTTCGGTCCGATGCAGGGGACAAGGTCCCAGTCAGTTCCGGACTTTGGTCCGATGCAGTTAGTTCCAGACTTCGGTCCGATGCAGGCGACAAGGTCCCAGTCAGTTCCGTACTTTGGTCCGATGCAATTAGTTTCGTACTTCGGTTCGATGCAGGGGACAAAGTCCCAGTCAGTTCCGGACTTTGGTCCGATGCAGTTAGTTCCGAACTTCGGTCCGATGCAGGGGACAAGGTCCCAGTCAATTCTGGACTTCGGTCCGATGCAGTTTCTGGACTTTGGCCCGATGCAGTGGACAAGGCCCAATATGTGTTTATATGTTATTGTATGATATGTGGTAGTTTGGGGGAGCTCACTAAGCTTCGTGCTTACAGTTTCAGTTTTGGTTTCAGGTACTCAGTTTTTAAAAGAGGAGCTCGGGAAGATTGCAGTGCACACACCATTTGTTCAGCCTGGGATGTTTATACTCTAATATACTTGACAGTTGTTATAATATTTTGAGATACATTGCTTATGATTTCTATATGAGGTTTATTGACTATGGTTTTATCATTAAATTAAATGAAATTTTCAGACTGTGTTTTTGGGATGTTACAAGTTGGTATCAGAGCCTTGGTTTGAGGGATTTGGGCACACTTTTGAGTGTATCTGAACTCAAACTAAGGAAGTGGTATAAATTTTTCAAGAGAAAAACCATGTTTAGAAAAATATTTTGAGAAAAGAAAACAATTTTAGAAAAGGTATAAGGAAAAGAGTTTTAGAAAAAGCGAAAACAATTTTAAAAAGAGAAAAGGGTGTGGTGCATGCAATCAGCCGAGCTCAAGTAAGTACTCCCAAATTACCCATACAAGATTATGTTATGTATATCAGTTCTACTTTCAGTAGAACAGCATGCTAGAATAGGACTAAGGATCTAAGAGGATGCCTTATGTGCCTGCTATGTGTGTTTCGGCTTTGTGAGAATTTCATGCTAGTATTGAGTAGACAACAGTAGGATAGCCTGTTTAGGTTATACCTGATATTATGAGCTTAGCATTGTATACTAGTATAGTTCCTTTTTATGAGGATAGAGTTGCTTGAGTAGTCTCTTGTGTCTGAATGTTGCTTGCTTTGTGCTTTGTGGGACTCAGAGTGATGGGAGTTAGCCATTAGGTGAATACGTCACGTCACATGTGATCAGGGTTGAATAATCTCAGAGTGCTAGATTTGGCCCTATTGCGTAGCTCTTGTTTGAGTCTAACCATTGTAGGGACGAGTCTTTTACTCGAAGGATTATTTGAGCCTTGTCACATGTGATGGTATTTAGGTGATGGCTAATTGGCATTACAAGGAGGCCTTCAGCAGCTGAGGACTCGATTTGGTGGAGTCATATATTTCCCTAGGGCAAGCGTAGGATGAGAGTAGCAGAGACCAGTAGTAGTAGAAGTGACTTAGTGGAGTCGAGGCAGTACTTGAGGAAAGTACGGATAGATGTGGAAGGTAGTATGGGCCCATACTACTAAAAGCAGAGGATTCGTACTCGAATCAAGGAAGGCTGAGATAAGACCAGGAAACTTGTAGTGTGTAAAATCCCTCGAGTTTGGATGAGTATTGCGATGTTAGTGATGGTATACTACCGAGTATAGTGACGCTACGTGGTAGACCAGATGGTAGTTATGGTGTCGACGAGGGATCAGGTTCGGACTCTAGAGTCGGGCAGATTGATGATCAGATGAGGGAGTTCATTCCATCTGAGAATTACACGCAATATCATTGACCAGACTCCTGTGATCCTCAGTGTAATCAAGGAGGGCATTATAGAGATTTGTGATGAGAGGCCGAGTGCATTATGCACTGAGATAACAGTCATGATAGAGACCCATACATTGATGGTTCTGGAAATTCAGAGTTTGTGAGGCTTCAGATTGTCATATGGGTTAGGGATCCCATTGTTAGTAGCAGATGGTTTGTAGATGTCACCAACGTTTTTCGTACCAGACGTTGTCTCGAAAGGAGGCAAGATCTGACTTACCTCCTATCTCCAGCGGGGTAGAGCACGAGATTGATAGGAAGAAGTTGGTGATGATCTGATTAATGCTATGTCATGAGATGACTTTTAGACCAGATTTTGGGCAGAGTGTGCCCAGGCGATTGAGGCGCAGCAGTTGGCGCAAGAGTTGTTAGATCTCCACCAGAAGACTGAGATTGTAGCAGAGATCACTGCCAAGTCTTGGGAAAGAGCTTATATGGTACCATAGTATGCAGCAGATGAGTAATTTAAGAAGGTAAGTTATCAGAACATACTGTAGAATGATAGCATGGAGATCGTGAGTATCTCGGGGTGCAAGACCCTAAATGATATGAATTCTAGAGCTTAAGTTCGGGATATGGATTTGGAACGCATTGGTAAGAGGGAACCAAATTAGTTGCTTATAATGAGGGGTTTCGGGAGGAGACCGTAGATTTCAGATTTGCTTTCGAGAGACCAGCAGGACTAGATTCAGTGCAACACTTGCAGGAAACTACACAAGGGAACCTTTCGTTCCAGAGGCTTGAGTAAGTGTAACCCTGAGTTATCCTCAGTTTGTGCCTGAATTGTATTTTTAAGAGATTTCATATGCCAATTGCATACTGAGAAGTATTAGCGAATAGTGATAGACCAATTCCCCAAATTGCGGGATTAGTAGAGTACGACATCATCTTGGTTTATTCCAAGACTAAGGAGCAGCATGAGAAGCACCTGAGGGGGGTGTTAGAGACTTTGAGGAGGGAGAGAATTTTCGCAAGGTTCTCTATTTGCGAATTCTGGTTGCGCGAGGTGTACCTTCTTGGGCACCTTGTCAATCAGAAAGGTATTCTAGTCAATCCGGCCAAGATAAAGGTCGTGATGCAATGGGGGATTCCGAGGTCTCCAATTGAGATTCGGAGTTTCCGGGGGTCTAGCGGGTTATTCCCGGAGATTTATTCGGAATTTTTTTAGAAGTTGTGTGATCTTTTGGATTAGCTAGTGTTGAAACCCTAGCAATGATAAGCATGAGTTCTAGCAGATTGGTCATGGGAGGGTAGGAAGAATTGATAATTTTTCCAGTTTTGGGCTCTGTAGGGAATTAGCTGAATCAAAGTGGGGGAGAATCGCCCATGGATTTAGAAGCGGAAGCAGTTTTGAGACTAGGATAAGTTTTGCATCCTTGTCTGAAAGGAAGACAACCCATGTGGCTGTATGGTTCGAGGAGAGTGTGAGATGGAAGTTTGGAAAAAAAGTTGCCAATGATGATATCGCGTTCTTAGAATGTTTACTAGCAAGCTTTAGGGAATCCGGTTAGGGATCCCAGTCAGGACATGAGTTTAGCTGAGTGCGGGTCAAGCGCGTATTAGATCCAACATAGATAGTGTTAGAGTGTTGTAAGTCTGCGAGTGTAGCCGTAGCATTCACTAGCAGCCAGATAGTGTTAGAGTGTTGTAAGTCTGCGGGTGTAGCCATAGCATTCACTAGTAGCCAGATAGTGTTAGAGTGTTGTAAGTCTGCGGGTGTAGTCGTAGTATTCACGAGCAGCCATACAGTGATAGAGTGTTGTGATTCTGCGGGTGTAGCTGTAACATTCGATAGGTTGGTAGATAGCGTGAGTGCATTGTTAGGATGCGGAAAGAACAGTATTACCCACCAGTTTGGGTGTAGCAGTGAGGACATGGAAATCCACGGATTGGATTTCAAAATTTCCCAGACGGATTAGACTTGGTTAAGCCAGTGAAAAGACTATAGAAGCACCACTATAGAGAAGAGAGCAAGGAAGCAGTGGACTGCTTAAGGTCATTTATGTCATAAGGCTACCAATGGTCATGTAGCAATCATTTTTAGCCTTGGGTTTGGTGACGTTAGGATTCGAAGCATGGAACCAATCAGTTAGATCTGAAGGCTGTTAGGGCCATAGTGACAAGATAACTAGTAGCAGCTAGATCCATAGAAGGATTTCATTCAGAAGTCATGCGAGGCGGCTAAGTAGGGATTCCTTTGACTCCGCAGTTGGGCTGGAGCCCAATATTTCAGATGATTGGCAGAAAATTGAGACCAAGTAGGTCTCGGTAGATGTTAGGAATTAGTCATGTGGCAGCACACAGTTTCAGATAGTTCAGTGTTTCGGGCAGTTCAGTGTTCAGATAGTTCAGTGTTTCGGGCAGTTCAGTGTTCAAGTAGTTCAATGTTTCAGGCAGTTACAACTCTTGGGCAATGTTAGTAATTGTAGCCTAAGTTGCAAGTACAGACAGGATAGTTGGTTATTTGGGAAGTGACAAGTCACTTATAGTGGAAATAGCTGAGCATTGGCCAAGTATAAGTGATCTACAGGGATAATTAGGTTTGTGAACCTGTTTTGTAGTGGGAATTTTCAAGCTAGCATAAGTTGAGTAGTCAGTTGAGAGATAAGCACGCTGGTTTCATTGATAATAATTTGGTACGAGTGGTATGTCATGGAATCAGACCATCTCAAGGCAGTAGATATCAGACGGAATAGATGTGATCTTGTTGCGAGTGTTGGTTACAGTTACCCTAGAAAGGCTAGGGTGTGCCTAGGATGGTGATCAGGTTACTAGAGTGGTTTGAAGTGAAAGGAAGGAAGGATTTCGAGGACGAAATCTAATTTAAGTGGGGGAGAATTGTAACGCCCTATTTATTTAAATAAATTAATAAATGCAAGTCCCGGACTGATTTTCGAAGAAGTTTAGATGTTGAGGGTTAAAAGTGTAAATTACATATCAGTTTTGTAAGTGTTTATGAAGGCAGGGACTAATTGGAAATTATTGGGACTTCATCGAAGAGATTTTACAGGCCTAGGGGCTGTTTGGTAAATTTTCGTACCTAAGTTATAATGGATTCTAATATTCAGGGTTTATAGTGTAAAATTTGGGCTTAGTTTGAAAAAGATCTCATGGAGAGGGACCATTTGAGACATTATGGTAAATTAGCTGAGGGTACCGGGTATTTAGTCTTTGCATAACCCTAACCCTAGAGGGTATCACCAGCCGTCATCCTCCTTATGTCTTCCCTTCCCAGCCGCTACATTCCCTTTTCCTATGCTCCAGCGTCACCACCACTGTATCAACGTTGCTAGCCACCGAGCCAAGTGCAGTCGTCGGCTTGTGTTGCGAATGAAGATGAAGATCAGCGGAGGCGCTGTGTAGTCAGTCGTGGAGAGGGTCGAGTCACAACCGACATGCCGTTGTGGTTGTTGCTGCTGGATTTCGCGCTCACCGCCGGTCACCGTGACCTTTCTTGACGAGGAAACAAGCCATGGAGGAGCTGCTACCCTCGGTTGAAGTCCCTGCTACCATTCCTTCTCCTTCTTCCTTTTCTGTTGATGTTCACAGCCACACCCGACTGTTGTCGGTGCTGTTCCAGCCGCTGCCTTCCCTGAGCGCCACTTTCTAGCCATCGTGACACCGCCGCTGCTCCCTATCGGCCGATGAAGAGAAAGGTTGCTGCTTCGATGTGATTCAGTTGTCGAGATCGCAACCCCAACCGCCTGCCGCCGCTTCTACTTCCTCCTACCGTCTTATGTCACCACCAACCACTGTGGTGGTGGCTGTGAGATTGTGTGAGTGTGTGTTTCCGTTTTATTGTGGGTTATCTCATGTGGTGTGTGTGCTAGATTATGGATGGGGTGTTTTGTCTAGCCGGAAAGTCGAGAATGGCCATTGCCACCACCGTGAGGTGGTGGCTACCGCCTCGAGCCGCCGTCGACCACCATGGTGTGGTTGTGTGTGTGTGTATTAGTTAGTGTATGAATTAGTTACTATGTCTATTTTGGATAAAAGCCTTGTATTTGTAATTAGCAAAATAAATAATAAAAAGAAACTCAAAGCCACCACCGTAAGGTGGTGGCCACCGCTGTGAGCCGCCATTGACCACCACTACCCAACGTGGTAGTGGGTGGTGCCCCGTTAGCAAACCCTAATGGGCTTAGAGATTAGTTTTGGGCCTATTGGGCCATGTTTGGGTGGAAAACCCTAATTATGAGTATTTGGGCCTTGGACTTATTTGGACCCACTTTTGGGCCATTGGGATTGGATTGTGAATTAAGCCCAAACTATTTCATGTCATCTTCTAGTAGAATAAAGGACTTAATGGACTAAGTCCTTAATGGGCTAATTGAGAAAATACTAATATTTGAGAAATTATCAAGACACACACAAGAATTATTTAATAAGTGAAATATTAAACAATAATCATTGGCAGAAATTAATCTAAGCAATAATAGACTTAATGGATTAAGTCCTTAGTGGGTTAAGCCCTTAATGGGTTAAGTGAGAAACACTTAACCCTCATTGTCATTTTATGTGAAACCCTAATGTTAAATGGACCTTGAGTTGGGCTTTTCAGTTGGGTAATTGGTAATTGGGCCAATAATGGGCAATCCAAGAATGATTATGGACTAGAATATTTAGTTGGGCTTTAGGGTAAGGCCCTAATGAAGGATTGGGCCCAATTTCGAAAATTGGGCCATAGATGGGCCATAGTTAGGCCTAGATGGTTGTATGATATTGGGCCCTTAGAATGAGACATGTTGGACTGGACTGGACAATTAGGCCTTACGGGAAGCCTATGTAGAGGTTTGGGCCCAATTTGAAAATTGGTCCATATGTTGGGCTTTGATCCCTAGTTGACTTTGGGCCTATGGATTGGATCTTGGGCTTGGGTAATCCAAGCTTAGGGTAATGTAGTAATTATCCAAAGTAGTTAATTGTAGATATGTAGTGGAACCCAATTATTAATTGGGTGCTATTTTGATGTTGACAGATCGGGAATCTATCATCCAGCAGCTAAGGTTGAGTCTGCGGGACTTCAGCAGTATGAGATTGTGTCTACGGGACGTCAGCAGTGTAAGGTGAGTTTCCTTCCAGTAGGAACGGGTCTAAGGCCACAATGCCGACTCGTTTAATTAGTAGTAGTTTCCGGACCTCAGTCCGATACAGTAGTTAGAATGTTTCATGCCTTCGTGGCTCAGACAGTGTTCATGCTAGTTGATATGTTTATGTGTTTCGGGCTACAACCCGATGCACTATGTAGTTTATGTGTTCATGCTAGTTGATATGTTTATGTTGTGCTATGCTATATTCAGTTAGTTTTCGGACTTTGGTCCGATGCAGTTAGTTTTGGAGTTCGGTCTGATGCAGGGGACAAGGCCCAGTCAGATCCGGACTTTGGTCCGATGCAGTTAGTTCCGGATTTTGGTCCGATGCAGGGGACAAGGTCCCAGTCAGTTCCGGACTTTGGTCCGATGCAGTTAGTTCCGGACTTCGGTCCAATGCAGAGGACAAGCTCCCAGTCAGTTCCGGACTTTGGTCCGATGCAGTTAGTTCCGGACATCGGTCCGATGCAGGGGACAAGGTCCCAGTCAGTTTCGGACTTCAGTCCGATGCAGTTTCCGGACTTCGTCCCGATGCAGTGGGCAAGGCCCAATATGTGTTTATATGTTATTGTATGATATGTGGTAGTTTGGGGGAGCTCACTAAGCTTCGTGCTTACAGTTTTAGTTCTGGTTTCAGGTACTCAGTTTTTAAAAGAGGGGCTCGGGAAGATTGCAGTACACACCATTTGTTCAGCCTGGGATGTTTATACTCTGATATATTTGACAGTTGTTATAATATTTTGAGATACATTGCTTATGATTTCTATATGAGGTTTATTGACTATGGTTTTATCATTAAATTAAACGAAATTTTCAGACTGTGTTTTTGGGATGTTACAGTTGAAGAGTTCAAGAAAGAGGAAGTAGATCCAGAACACACTCATTTGTGGTCATCTTTTCTGGTAATAAAGTCTCCATCTTGCTTATTGATCTAGTAGATCTTGTTTGTCCCCGAATTGTTGCTTTTAAGCCTAAAACCTAAAATCCTTTGTGACAAGCCTTATGATCGGATTATACTTCTGATCTGGACCCTCATTGCATTCTGGAAATTTAAAGTTTCAGTTGTGGTCGTGATTGAGGTCCCTCTTGAGCTTGGAACCCCATTAAGAGCCTAGATTTTGCATATGAAGCCTTTAAAGACATGCATGCACGTAAAGTTTGCAACTTTACGTGATAAGCATGCCCTAAAAGCTTGGATCTGTCATTTGGAGCCGCTGCATGGCTCAAATCAAGTCTGTAAGGAAAAAGGACTGAATGGACTTGGCGAGTCTCAAGGTTGACTCGACGAGTCATATGAAGATAACCGTGGACTCGACGAGTTGGATGAGCAACTCGGCGAGTCCGATGAAGATTGCCTTAGACTCGACGAGTTGTTCATACAACTCAGCGAGTCGGATGAGTTTTCCCGATTAAAGTAGAGTTTGAGTGAAATAGCTTCATTCCTTCTTAGTTACACGTAAAGTTAGCAACTTTATGTGTTCAGATGGTCCCAGGAGCTTAGATCTGCGAGTTAGATGCTCTGGAATGGATTAGAATCGATTGTATGAAATCTGCACGTTAGGACTCGGCGAGTTGTTCTTCGGACTCGACGAGTCGAGTGGCGAATCCCTCGTCTTTCTTCGATTTGTGAGTTCAGGGTGAATCAGTGAGTGGGAAGGGACTCGGTAAGTTAAAGTCAGAGTTAGTGATGGAGGGACTCGGCGAGTCTGTGCCCTGACTCAGCGAGTCCGGTCAACTGGAAGTTGACTTTGACCAGGGGTAAAACATTCATTTTACCCTGAGGACATTTATAAGTACCTAATCTAGTGTTTTTGGTATTTGTAGTCGGACAGTTCCGAAGCAGCATTCAGCCACTTTTAGAGTTAGCATCTCAGCATCTAGCATTCGAGGTGAGTTTTCCTTCCAGTAGGAACAGGTCTACGGCCATAATGTCGGCCCGTTTAGTTAGCAGTAGTTCCGGACCTTAGTCCGATGAAGTAGTTAGAGTGCTTGATGTCTTCGTGATTCAAGCATGTTTTGGGTTATGTGTTTCGGACTTCGGTTCGATGCAGTATGCAATATATGTGTTCATGCTAGTTGATATGTTTATGCTATGTTATGTCCAGTCAGTTTCGGACTTCGGTCCGATGCAGAGGACAAGGTCCCAGTCAGTTCTGGACTTCGGTCCGATGCAGTTAGTTCCGGACTTCGGTCTGATGCAGTTTCCGGACTTCGGTCTGATGCCGAGGTCAAGGCCTTGGTTAGTTTCCAAACTCGGTCCAATGCAATTTCTGGATCTTGGTCCGATGCAGTGGGCAAGGCCCAATATGTGCTTTATATGTTATTGTATGGTATGTGGTAGTTTGGGGGAGCTCACTAAGGTTCGTTCTTACAATTTTCAGGTTTTGTTTTAGGTACTTCCGCTAGCAAAGGTAAGAGCTCAGGATGATGACATCGCACACACCATAGCTTCAGTTTTTATCCTGGGAGTTTGTTTCAAATATTATGATATATTCATACAGTTCTTTTGTCATGGCACATCTATTATAACTTTTTAGGATGGTGATGTATGGTCTCATTATATATTATGAATGATTGTTAGCTTTAGTATTATTTAAACAAAATTTTTCGGGTCGTTACAATAAGTGAGAAAATAGTAGAAGTGGGACATACCCTGAGCATAAATCCCAGTATGCGGGGCGTAGGGTTCAATCAGCCCGATACCAGCGAAGAGGACGAGTACAACCAGCGTAGGGATCTGGTATGCGCAGCGTACTCTTGGGTGTTGACTTTTGTTGACTTTTAGGGTTCGGTTAACAAATGGACTTTCGGACTCACGAAGGGGTAAAATGGTCTTTTACCCTTCTGAGCGAGCATACAAGGTGGGGGGTGGTCTAGCTTATTGAGTGCTGTTATTAAACAAGAATTTATGTTTATGTATTAGACGGAGGCTAGACCGGAGATTTGAGTATGAGATTATTCCGAGATAGTTAGAGGTGAGTCTTCTCACTATACGTTACTTAGAGTGGAATTTATATGTGACCGGAAGGTCTTATGTGTTGATATGAGTTATGTGAATTTATGTGATATGTATATGTCGTATGTTTCGGACCGGTAGGTCAACAAGGTTAAGGTCGGAAGGCAGTCAGACTTATGACTGGAAGGAAATCATAGTTATGGCCAGAAGGCAGTCAGAGTTTGGGTCGGAAGGCAAATCATGGTAGGGCCGGACGGTCTACTAGAGTTGAGGGACCGAAAGGTCCCAATGAGACACATTGATCGTAAGGTCTTACAAAGTTATAGCCTCGAGTGGCTAATTTATATGCATGTGGTATTTTGGGGAACTCACTAAGAATTCGTGCTAACTATGTTATAGGTACTTCCGAGGATCGCGGGAAGGCACCGGTGTGATTGTACACACAATTTGGATATGCAGCTATGATTGTGGATCCTGGATTTTATATAATTTTTTGAAAACTTTGTTGACTATTATGATGTTTAATTTAAAATGACATGTGTTTTATGAAATTAAAAATGAAAATTTTATTTGAAAAATTATGTTGTTACACATTCTTCCCTAATTGAGTAGATATTTGTTTTGTGGATTAGGGCTTGTATTACATTTTTGGTGGGGTTTTGAATGCATTAAACCCCTCTTATGAGTTGGTAGCATAGATCTGGACCTTGGAGGGTTAAGAGAGTCCGAAAGTAGGAAGCCATGGTGGAGCAACCATTGGGCTTTGAAGCTAGGAACCATTAATGGAATTTTTATGGTTTATAATGCAAAATACACCATGCATGGACATCAAGATCGGACCTTTACGTGACTTTTGGGAAGTAGGTCATTAGATCTATGAGTTCGAGCTCCAGATCTAACCTCAGGTGGCTGAATGAGTAATCCAATGGAGCCAACTCGCCAAGTCCATGGGGTGACTCGACTAGATGTAGCGGGTGTAACCCAGTAGTCTTGGCTAGTGTTGACTCATCGAGTTGGAGTCAACTCAGTGAGCTGAGCGAATCCTAGGAAGATCATAGAGAATTCAAAGGGACTCGGCGAGTCACAGGTGTGCACTCTGCGAGTCAAGTCAACATGGAATGTTGACCCAGGTTGACTTCTATTGACTTCATGAGTGGGCCAGTAAGGGGGCAGGTAGGGCTAAGGAGGGGTAAAATGGTCTTTTACCTATCGTAAGGATCAAAAGAGGAAAAGAGTAATTAAAGTATAAAGAGTAATAAGTCAGATAATGATTGAGATGCTTGTCTTATGTGTTAGGAGGAGGCTAGTCCAAGATTTTCAGGTGCTTGTCGGTTACCTGCTAACCAAGGTGAGTCTTCTCACTGTACGTTACCTAGAGTGGTATTCATGTGTGACCGAAAGGTCTTATGTGCTTAATTGAGTTATGCATCTAGTCTATGTGATATTATGCTATGAGTTATTACCGGATCGGAAGGTCCAATGATTTATAGGTCCAGAAGGCTCAACTAGACCGGACCAGAGGGTCCAACGAGCTAGACCAGACCTAAGGGTGCAACGAGCTGCAGGATCGGAAGGACATCATGGGTAGGACCGCAGGGTCTACCAGAGTTGTGGAGTCGGAAGGTCCACTGAGACACATCGACCAGAGGGTCTTACAGAGTTATAGTCTCGAGTGGCTAATACGTTGTATGTGGTATTTTGGAGAACTCACTAAGCTTCGTGCTTACCGTGTTATATGTTATATGTTTCACGGTTCTCAGGATCACGGGACGACACCAACTTGATTGTACACACCAGAGAAAGAGTTATGTTGAGGATCCTGGATTATTAATTAATCAAACATGGAGCTGTGTTTTGTAAATTGAACAAACAAGATTTTTACACAATATGTTATGAAGAGTATGCGTTTTAAAAATGAAAATTTTATTTGAAAATTTACGTCGTTACATTTTATATTTTATTTGTATCGAATAAAATACTTATTATATTATGTTTATAGATTAGTAAATAAAATGAATTTTATTATGATTTCCTTATAAATATTATAGTATATATGCAATATGCATATGTGTATTTGTTAAAATATGCATACATGTACCAAAAATATTGATTTTATTTTGTTCAAAAAATTATAGTATTTTTTAAATTTTCTAGTTTTTTTTTTTTTTTTTAATTTTATTGATTTTAAATGCTTTTAAAAAAATGCAGTTTTTTTAATAAAAAAATATTTTTTTCAATTTGTATTAAAAAATTCATGTTTTCCACAAAAAAATTAAAAAATCTACACTTCTCAAAAAAAAATTGAAAATTACTATTTAAAAAAAAACGAAAATTTGATTTATTATGTAATTCTTTAGGCATTTTTATTAATACTTACAAAAACACAAAAACTCAAACATTAAATGAGATTGATAAATTAGTTTTGATCTAATGTTTCACTTTTAGTTCTCGGGTTCTCGGGAAACTATGAGTTCTCAACTAATCTCACCCTATATATATATATATATATATATATATATATATATATATATATATATATATATATATATATATATATATATATAAGGGGTATAATAGTATTTTTAAGTTGATAGAGATCAAGATCACACAGTGTATCTAAAATTTGACCACTGATATGTCACCAAACTTTTTTGAACCAAAACCATAAAATTTGAGAACGACAGACACCATTTTTGCAATTTTGTCTAATATAAAATTGGGTGGCCTCCTTCCCCTTTAATAATGAGAAGCTGGGTTAAACTTAGCCTTTAATAACTAGACAATCATCTCACATATTTTTTTCCCACAAAAATGATTTGTATCGTTTAGCAGGGCTCACCATTGAGGACGTGCCCAGTGTACGACCACATAGGACACGTGTTATAAAGAGGTCTAAAATTTTAACCCACCACTGATTCGTTGCCATTCCAAAGTTGATCTGCCACTAATCATTGTTCGTATGTATTTAATATGTTTTTATACATGTTAATTCGTCGATATTCATCGGGAGTTCGTCAATCATTACTAATTTATTGCTAATCCAAAATTTTGAGGGCCTATTTTTAGTTTTCGCACAAAGCTTTCAAAACTAATAGAGTAGTTATCACGTTTAAAGAAATACATACACAATATGTGATCTAATCATCAATGATAAACATAGTAACAAAAAGATAAAAAAAATAATAGCCCATAAGAAAAATCTAAAAGCCCCGCCAATTGCCTTTCTTGGCATCTCCAACTCACTAAAACTCCATAGGCCTCTCATGTCGATCGCTTTACCATGTGGAGCATAGAAGATAAATTTATTATCAAAACACAAGATGATAGATGTAATTTTGGATAACAATCTGAACTCACATTTTCGCTAATAAATATGTTTTTTTGTCTTTAGATGTTTAATGTGTATGTTAATAACTAGGTGTGAGATCCGTTGACTACATAGATTTATTTTTAAAAAAAGTTTAATATAAAAGTGTAAACATTAAATATTTTTTAAAATAATAGTTTACATGAATACAAATGATATAATGAATAAGTAATAATTTAATCTATATTAAGAAAAAATCTATTGACATATTTTAAATGATGATATTACAAATTGAGGTGTAAATATTAAATATTTTTTAAAGTAAACTTTTGATATAAATATAAACAAAATGATGAATAAGTAGGTAATTGAATCTATACAAATAAAAAAACTATTGACATATTGTAGATAATTGTTATGAATCAAAAATTGCCAAAGACTCTTTGATTAAAATATTAGATATCTTTTGCTAAGTTTACCATATTTGTCTAAAATTAATATTTTTAACTCGTCTTTATTTATAACTCTCGACAATATACCATACAGCTGCACATGCTTATTAAAAAGGTTAAATATAAAGGTGTAACATCAAGTATTTTAAAGTAAAATTTCGAAATAAAAAAAAATAAATAAAAATAAATAAATAAATAAAAATAAAAATAAAAAAATAAAAAAAAACTGAAATGATGAATAAGTAAGTAATCCAGTTTATACAAAAAAAAGCTATTGACATATTTTAGATAATTGTTCGGAATCATAAATTTTCAAAGACTTCTGTAACACCCTCATTCAAACCGTTTCCTAATTTAGGGTCGTGACCCGAGGATCAGATATCATAAGACTTTGGGCTTTGGGGAAAGAGATATTTAGACCCCTTTTGATATGGATAATGTATATTAGGTGATATGAGAGTTTGGTTTGTGCTTTGGAGCCCAAGGGTATAATGGTCAAGTGATGGTTCGAGCCATTTATGAATTTTAGATTTATGTTCAAAAACTTTTAAGGCTAATGAGAGATGATAAGATTGTAGAGCTTCTCCTTAACTTTTAATGGCTATAAGGATCGTCGAAATCAGACTTAGAACAAAGAAGTTACAGGTTTCAAAAGTTTGGTGGTTTTAGGGCTAAGCCTAATACGTTGGGCATACAGGGAGTACGTCGGGCGTATTAAGATGGATGATCATAGATGGCCCTTGGGAGTACGCTGGGTGTACCAGGAGTACGTTGGGCGTACTCCACTCAGGTGTAAACCCTAATTTAGGGTCTTAGACCTTATTTAAATGCCTTAACTTATGTCCAAACCCTATTATTTCCAGCCTCCATCAACCTTAACCCTAAAATCGAAACCTTATCCTTCATTTGAGCATTCTTGAGGCTTTTGAGTGATTTAGAGTGTTTTTGGTACACCTTGAAGATGAAGGAGCTCATTGGAGAAGTTTTGGTTAACTTGAAACTTGTGGATCCAGAATTTGTGCATCTTGATCTATCTTTTGGAGCTATAACATTTTAACCATGATGACTTCTCCTGTAGATCTAGTTCTGGTGGTATTGTTATGTTTTGGTCCCAAGATTGTTGTTCTTGTGAGTAGATGTTACTCCAGAACCTTTGAGCCTCATATTTGGTCCTTATTGAGGTCATTAAGTTATCAAATTTGGATCTTGAGGAGTATTATCCTCTCATGCAAGAATTGGTGACCTTTTTATGAAGTTAGGATGCTTGGATTGTGGTTTGGACCCCATTAAGCCATGTAAATCCATAAAGTCAGGAACTTTATAACTTAAGACACCCCTTAGGGGCCAGATCTATGTTTGGACATTTTGGTATTAACCATTAAGAGCTTAATATGATTTTTTGGCCCTCAAATGATTACGATGGGTGTACGTCGGCGTACGCTCAACGTAATGCATGGATTTCCCCGATTTACGCTTAGGTGACTTGGATGTTGTGCAACGGCGGGCAGTACGTGGGGCGTACGCTTCTGGTACGCAGGGCATACTCCTGAGATGTTCATTTTGGGCCTTGGGACTTTTTGGAGGTTGGGCCATGGATGATTGGAGCATATATGAGAAGGGTAAATTGGTCTTTCACCCATTGGAGAAATAAGATATAGATTGGACCTTGGGTTTTGGGAATTGTCGTAATTATTTGATTAAGGATAACTAGTTATGTGCAGTGTAAGGCTTCTGGTAGTAGCATAAGGCTTCCAGTAGCAGCATAGTGTGTATCTCAGTTATCTCGGATTGAGGTGAGTCTCCTCACTATACCCATGGGTCAAAGGCACCAATGCCGACCCACTAGGATCTATTATGCTAGTTATTTTTGTGACTCTTGCATGGTAAGTTAGGCTAGGCCCATTTGTATGTTATGAAAAGTGTTAGCTGTCTTTGTGACTCTTGCATTTGTATGTCATGCTGGGCCCATTGGTTTGGCAGAGATGGGCCCATTATGATGGGTTGGGCTCAATATATGGGATAGGCCCAATGATATATGGTATGCGGTATTTTGTGGGACTCACTAAGCTTTGTACTTACAGTTTTTATGATTATGATCTCAGGTACTACAGGTTCGAAAGGGAAGGGTTCGACTTGATCGCAACGCATCCACCCATGTTTTCGCAAGTTGATGATTTTAGGATTGTATTCTAATAATTGTTTTATTATGATATACTTTTGAATGTTTGGAAGAAGATAATTGGTGTTTGTGGTTAAACTAAAAATGAAATTTTTAGCTTATAAATTTTAGATAGTTACAACTTCTTTGAATACACCATCAGATATCATGTTTCTCCATTTTTACATAAAGTCAAAACAACCTCATTTTACCATTTTCACATTTCAAAAGAGCTTGAGAATTTTTTTTCCTACCTCAAAAAATTTCAAAAAAAAAAAAAGTCATAGAAACGCTTAATTTCGTCTAAATTGTTGAAAAAATCAACTAAAAATATCATATGTATAAGCATATCCATATAAATGTATGCGTATATACAAATCATATGCATCCAAAAACAACACACAAAAATCAAAAACTGAAATTACTTTGGATTCAGTTTACTAAAATGGATCAAACCGATTCATACAAAAGAACACAACTGCAAAACTCATGCATATATATAGTAAACATGTTGAATTAATATTTTTATATTTACATTTACTATACTACGTTTAAAATAAATATCAAATAGAAATGCTAAAGTATACATAAATATTAATTAAAGTATAAAATATATATTAAAACTGAAAATAATCTAAAGATAATAGTTAAATAGTTAAAAATAAAAAACTATAGGGTTAAAAATGAAAACAAATTGAAACGTTGGGTGGATTGATGGGGTCACCACTAATTTTTAAAAAATAGAAATGAAACGACTATATTTTTGTAAAAAGAATGCAAATTTTTTTTTTCTAAAAATAAATAAATAAACTCAGCTTTTGGAAAGTATCCATCAATTTGACATTAATTTGACTTTTAGTTTAGGTTTTGAAAAAAAAATGAAGATATATATGATTTACTATTTATTATCACAATTTGACTTTTATATATATATATATATATATATATATATATATATATATATATATATATATATATATATATATATATATATATATATATATATATATATATATTAGTTTATAACTTATGGAACCACGGTTATAAAATTATTTAAACTTTTATAGTAAAACTCAAAATTATTAATCAACTATTTTAAATAAATTATTAATTAAGAGATGTTTTTATTAGTTATATGAAATTATAATCGTTGATTCAAATAAATATGTAAAATTAATTTTTAATATATATTAGACATTTTTTATTTGTAAATTACTTTAAAAAAAAATAATAAAAATAACATCACATTAATGAAAATGTCTAATAAATTTAAAATAGAGAACTAATAGATTGACAAGTGGCAACACATTAATTAAGAGGTGTGATATGATGACACATGACAAAAAAACTACTCTTTTATATATATATATATATATATATATATATATATATATATATATATATATATATATATATATATATATATATATATATATATATTAGTATCAAAAATAAAAACTATTGTTGGGTCTAGAGTGTTGCGTCATATGGGTTTAATATTAATATTTTAATTACTCGGTTTGGGTCTGTCCAACCGTGGTTTAAGTATTAGGGTTTGCTTATATATTATACATGCATGTATAGCTTTAAGGTGAACGTTCTCATTAATAGATTTTGATTGTAACCCTAAGCACACCTCTACAGCCGAAGTTCTTTATCGAGCTCTTCTGAGGTGTGAGATATTAATCATTTGACATCTTTTGATCCATTTTTGTGTTCTTTGATTGCTTTATTCTTGTTTATCTGTTTAGAATCTATTGATCTAATAGTGCGATAATCACATCAATTTGTATCAGAGCAGGAGACTGTGTAATTAATACGCATCTCTTCTGTTTGAAGAATCTTTTAGGATTTCCGCTTTTATCGAATATATAGAAGCCTTCATCTTCTGATCGACAGTGTCTCTTATGTTTGATAAAACCTAAAGTTCATATTTACAAGTCTGATTCTAGCAGAGATTAGAGAAAGCTCATCATGTCTCACGACGACTCTCAATCCAATCCTATCAACGTCTCTAACAACATTGGATCCACTACCAGGATTCTCATTCTCTATACTAAAGATTATGAAGTGTGGACGCACCACTTCGAAGACTACGTCGTTGGATCTGAAGATAATGACTATTTTATCTCGGAGGCGATAACATTGGGTCCGTTTGTTCACTCTGGAACGAATAGAATTGTCAAGACTCAAAAGGAGTACAATCAACTCTTAATAGATGTAGAAAAGATCCCTCAAGAAGAAAAAGACAAGGTGTTATGCAATGTTAAAGCCATGAGAATGATCGGATTCACTTTGCAAGCCAATACTTTCCGTTTAGTAAGTTCATACAATACAGTTAAAGAAATATGGGATAGATTGAAAGAATTATATTCAACTGATGAGGGTCTAGAGCACTTGATCCAAACCTTATTGCTCTCTGAGTTTGGTGCTTTCGAAAAAAACCTAAAGAGAAACTCATTCAGACATTCGATCGTTTCAACCATCTGCTTAGCAAGATGATGAAGCATGGTATTGAAAGGAAGGTGATCGAACAAAAGGTGACATTCATGAGTGGCTTAAGGCCCGAATGGATGACATTGGTCTCGACTGTGAAGGCACATGAACAATTTAAGTGCTACTTGCTGGCGAAACTAATGGGTATACTCAAATCTCATGAAAGCGTGGTAACTAAGGAAGTGAAGGTAGTTTCAGGTGTGGGTTCTCTGGCCCTTGTTTCTAAGAGTAAGAGTGTGGCAGACGAAGAGGAATAATCTGATATATCAGAGTGTGATCAGACTAATGAAGAATATGCAATGATGGTTACAAACCTAAAGAAGTTTGCTCGTAAGAAGTTCCCTGTCAAAAAGAACCGAAACTGGCAAGGAAGCTATAGCTCTGAAAAGACTAAAGAGGAGAGCAACAACACTACTCGGAAAGACGATGAGAAGAAGGAGAGCAAGCTTGTCGGAGATTCAGGATATGACTGCAACTACTGTCATGGCAAGAACCACTTTGCTAAGGATTGCATGTTGAGAAAGATGTCTGAGAAAAAGGATGATGAAGATGACGAAGCATACCACATGCGAATGTTGGAGGAGATAAAGAAGAAGAAAGCAACTAACGTTTCTATGAATGCTTTAATTGTGCAGGAACATGTTATTGATGATGAGTTTGGTGGACTAGAAGTCTGGTCTACACACTCTAAAGATGAAGTGGTACGCAAAACCTCGCATTGAAGAGCTTATGTGGCGAGAGAAGGAGTTACTGGGTCGGCTGGGAGATGCTTAATGGTGACAGTTTGAGTGTCACAAACGAGAGGATATACAAACGAAGGTAAGCATGAGGAAACGAAGCTTAGGGAAGACAAATGTTTCACTGCCAAGCCTGTGAGTGAAAAGATCAGCGATTGCGATCAGTTGATCAAGAAGGTACAATCTATCCTAGAATCACTTAAAATACTTGTAACAAACTATGAAAAGGAATTAAATGAATTAAAATTCAAGTTTTCTAACTTAAGTGGCAGTCTCATGCAAACTCGCTTAGCAAATTCTAACCTAACTGACCAACTTAGCAAGGAGTCTTCCAAGAGTGAGGAGAGAAGGATGTGGATACAACAGAAGGAGTTAGAGTTAGTTAGGGCTAGGGATGAACTTATTTATGTGCAATGAGACAATTTGAAGTTTTTAAAACAAAGAAATGTTTTTTTATTGCTAAACGCTTATATACTAATATCACCGAGTTGCATCTAGATTGTGAGATAGGTAAAAATATTCATAAAATGATTTTGTCTTTCCTTGAGTTTAAGGAAGACGAATTCATTGATGAATGTGAATCTATAATGTCCTCAGATGAGATTTTAGTGACTTACAAATATGGACTGGACAAAATTGAGGCTTTTATTGAGTCCAAAGAACATAAATGTATGTTAAAGAATTTGCTAGACGAAAATGATAAATTAAAAATCAAAACCGAGACCATACAGAAGTTTGACTCATCCAATGTCAAATTATGTTTAGAAAATAAAATGAATTTAGAAACCACTTCTGAATTTGATGAGGAAAGTGAAATGAGCGAAAATTCAGTAGAGGACGAGATTGACTGTTCAGAATTTCTCAAGACCGAATCTGAAACAACAAAATCGCTTGTATCTGAAAATTCCGTTGAGTTTGATTGCATTTCCAAGGATAAGTCCAAGGTCCTCAAAGAAAAGGCGGCAGTTTATCAAAAGGTACAAACAGTGACGAACCAAGTATATGCTGTTGAAGGAATAACTAAGAAACAAACTGCAAAATTGACCTCCTTGGTTGATAAAGATAACATTGAAGGTTATGACAACTACTTCTGGTCTGCACCCATAGACAATGTAGATGATATGGTTGTCCTTTCGGAGTGAACCTCATGGAGATTCAAGGGTAGATACGTGGCTGAACCCATCAACAAACCTTCAAGTTTTGATAAGCCAAGTTCAAGCGGCACGAAAGAGATACCAAATGAACCAATGAAAGCATCCAACATATCTTCAACAAAATCCGAAGAACATGAGGAGAAACAAAAACAAAGAGAGAATATTCATAAATCTCAAGAGATACTTGTTGAATAGAAACGCCAGAGGAACAAAAGATACATGAAAAACCTCAATGAGAGAAAACAGTTTTGCCAGTCCCAAAACCCTAATTATGTTCACTCTAAAAAGGAGTCCAATCCCAAAGCAAATGACAAATAAAGGGACAAATATCCTTCATGCAAGCATTGCCACACATGTAGTCAGACATGCCGAAAAGGAAGTTTCGGTCCCAACTCTTACTACGCCAAGAATCGAAAATCAAGTTTCGGTCCTAAATCCCATTCTCCTCACTCGCAACGAAAACCAAACCCGGTGAAGGATATCAAAGGAAAGGGAAAGCTCATCTCTAATAATGAAGATCATGTTAAGAAAAAGTCAGCTAACCTTAGGGATCCAAAGAAAAACTCAAATGAAAAATCAACTAACAATAACACATCCCAATTGAAGCAAGATAAAAATAAAATCAAAGTTTACACCATCAAACGAAAAGATGAAACCACATTAATAAAAAGAACATATTTGTTTGATCTTTCTGTTGCAATTCCCTATTATGTAAAAGACTCACTAGGGCCCAAGAGACTTTGGGTTCCTAAATCTGCTTAATTTTTGTAGGTTATCAGTGACGAGTAGTTTGACGACGAATGGTATATTGACAGTGGCTGCTCTCGTCACATGACAAGAAGGAGGGAAGAGCTTTGGGAGTTTCGATCCCTTAAGGATGGTGGATGCGTAAAATATGGAAACAACTCATATGGCACGATCAAAGGATATGGGATGATTACAAATGACGATTTTTTATTCGTAAAGTAGCTTACGTGGAAGGATTGTACCATAATCTAATTAGCGTCTCTCAACTAGTAATGAGATTAAAGGTTTCGTTCGATGACGAGGGTTTAGAGATCATTGAGAAGAAAACTAAAAAATTTCTGTTGCAATCCATGCGCACAGGCGAGATGTATCCTCTGAATATCAACCCAATAAGAGGAAAGCCAACAGTATGCCTGCCGACAAAGGTGAACTCAGATGAAAGTTGGTTGTGGCACCGAAGACTCTCGCACCTGAACTTCAAAGATATTAATAAATTGGTGCTTGGGGATCATGTGTGTAGACTTCCTGTTGTCAAATTTGACAAGGAACATTTGTGCGCACCATGCGAGATGGGCAAGCAAAGCTAAAAGAGTCACCCTTCTCGTATCAATACAAAAATCATCGAACCTCTTGAACTACTGCACATCGACCTATGTGGCCCTTCGGCTATCAATAGCATCGGTGGTAGTAAGTTTATACTTCTAATTGTAGATGATTTTTCACGCTTCACCTGGGTTTTCTTTCTTGAATGGAAATCAGAGGCGGCTCCCAAGCTAAATGTTTTTATCAAGCAAGTGGAATTGTAGCTACGAAAGGTGGTAGGAAACATAAGAAGCCATAATTGTC
The DNA here is from genome assembly GCF_052625555.1 of Lactuca saligna. Taxonomy (NCBI): domain Eukaryota; kingdom Viridiplantae; phylum Streptophyta; class Magnoliopsida; order Asterales; family Asteraceae; genus Lactuca; species Lactuca saligna. The sequence continues at coordinate 100,826,102 of NC_136424.1, read as the reverse complement.
TAGAGTTCAAAATTAAAAACTTTGAAGAGTTTCTGGCTGAAAATGGAGTAACTAACAACTTCTATGCTCCCTACACTCCACAAAAGAATGGGATCGTTAAAAGGCAAAATCATTCATTGGGTGAAGCCGCTCGAACCATGCTGAGTTTCACTTCTCTTCCACTATACTTCTGGGCTGATGCTATAGCTGCTACTTGTTACACATAGAACCGATCCTTCCTCAACAAGTGATTTTCCATCACTCCATACGAGATTTTCAATAAGCGCAAGCCCAATGTAAAGTTTTCCCATGTGTTCGATTCAAGATGCTTTATTTTCAACTCGAAAGAGAACCGAAACAAGTTCGACGTAAAAGTTGACGAAGGGATCTTTCTTGGTTACTCGCTTACTTCAAAGGCATATAGGGTTCTGAATAAACACTCAAAGAAGATTGAAGAAAACTACTATGTTACATTTGACGATAATTACTTGAAGAAGATTCGAACAAGCGAAAGTCCAACGGAGGAAATCTTTCAAGAATCAGATCAAGTCTCGGTTCCTATTTCCAATTTATTTGAAGAATACATGCTACTTTTTGATGAACCAGAGAAGGCAGATCACTCGGAAGCAAAAAGAAGTAGATATTAAAATCGAACACTTGAAGAATATTATCAACGAAGCTGCAAAAGACATGGAAAGCGAACCTCAAGTCAACAAGCACACACTAAGCGTACCTAACGAATCAAGCGAAAGTCCAGCTTCAACTGACCCTCCAATAGAAAGCTCTACATTCCAGGGAGGTGCCGTCTGCACCAAAAACAACCAAATTGCCTTTCAAGGGGGAGAATCGATCACAAACCTCAACCCATGAAAGTCCAACCAAGGGGGAGGCTTCTGATCAAATATGGGATACGCTTTGCCATCTGAAGGGGAGAATGAAAATACAAATGATGAAGGCGATCAATCAGAACTTGAAGAAGAAATTAACACTGAATTGGATCCTGCCTACGACCCAAATTACCATCCTCTCATAAAATGGACAAAGGATCATCCTAAAACTCAAATCATTGGTGAATCATCTGAGGGAGTTCTCATAAGCTCTCAACTAAAGGCGAAACAAGCTGCTCTTGATCACTTTGATTGGGTGCAAGCTATGCAACACGAACTCTATGAGTTTGAACAAAATTATGTTTGGAGGCTGATTCCCACACCAAAGGATGCATCTGTAGTCAGTTTAAAATGGGTTTTTAGAAATAAGTTAGATAAAGAAGGCAACGTAATTCGCAACAAAGCGAGGCTCGTGGTGAAAGGATATTGTCAGGAAGAAGGAATAGATTGTGAAGAGACCTTCGCTCCTGTAGCAAGGTTGGAATCAGTGAGAATCTTTCTGGCATATGTTGCACATAAAAACTTCGAACTTTTCCAAATGGATGTAAAAGGTGCTTTCTTAAATAGAGAACTAGAAGAAACGGTATATGTTGAACAACCACACGGATTTGTGAACGAGAGGTATCCTGATCACTGCTACATACTGGATATTGCAGTCTATGGTTTGAAGCAAGCCCCGAGAGCATGGTATGAAACTCTAACACGTTTTTCTCAAAATGCCAATATTCAAACAAGGTTCGGTTGACCCAACCTTCTTTCATAAGAAAGAGGGCGAACGCTTAATGATAGTTCATATTTATGTTAATGACGTCATCTTCGGCTCCATGAATCCTAGCTTAACAGTTGAATTCAGGAAGTTGATGGAGACTAAATTTGAGATGAGCGCAATGGGTCCGATTAAATTTTTCCTTGGATTGAATATAAGACTGGGACCAGAAGGCATCTGCATTAATCAGGAAGCGTACACGAAGACTCTATTGGCAAAGTTCGGCATGACAGAAGATTCCAAAGTAAAGGTTCCAATGGAATTTGGCATGAAGCTAACTCCATCTCTTGAGAAACTGGTTGTGGATATGACTGTTGGATAAGGTGTCTACGTCCATAACTATTTATGGTAAATACTTGACTCGACCCGACATGGTCCATTTGGGTTGCATGGCACCATGCAATTGGATAGACTAAATGAGAGAAATAACACTTGTGGTTATTAATATATTATAAGTTCTAATATATTAATAATATTATTTTAATTAGTTTGATCATGATTTAATTTAGAATTAATTAAGTGATCAAAAGATAATTAATTAAACATATGGGTTGATTATGTAAATCATCCATATCTTGTATAGTGGGCTAAGAGGCTCCATGGATAACCAAGTTGGGTTAAACCCATTGGATGCTCCATGGAGGCTCCATGGGAGTTACAAACCCATGGGTCATGGAAATGAAGAGTCATGACACATTAGGGTTTACATGGTGTAACCCTAGATGTGTCAACACTATATAAAGCTCATGTTTCTCCCAAAATCGGCTATGCATGCATACTTGAGAGAAATAACACTTGTGGTTATTAATATATTGTAAGTTCTAATATATTAATAATATTATTTTAATTAGTTTTTATCATGAATTAATTTAGAACTAATTAAGTGATCAAAAGATAACTAATTAAACATATGGGTTGATTATGTAAATCATCCATATCTTGTATAGTGGGCTAAGAGGCTCCATGGATAATCAAGTTGGGTTAAACCCATTGGATGCTCCATGGAGGGTCCATGGGAGTTACAAACCCATGGGTCATGGAAATGAAGAGTCATGACACATTAGGGTTTACATGGTGTAACCCTAGATGTGTCAACACTATATAAAGCTCATGTTTCTCCCAAAATCGGCTATGCATGCATACTTGAGGGCTAGAGTCGATTTTTAAATTGTTATACTTTCTCTCCAAGTTTACTCCATAGCATTTGGTGTTGTGTGAAGCATTTGAGGCATCACACTTGGGGTGCTAGGCTCACAAGGTTTCAAGGATAAAAAAAAACAACAAGGTGTGTAGTTCTATCTTTTATTCAAGTTAAAATTGTTCCCCATGTATGCTAGATAGGATCATAACCTTGGAAATAAACTTTGCATCATAATTAGACAAACATAGAACCAAGGTTATTAGGTTTGCATGTACACTTAGGAAGTGTTAGAATGCTCAAAACCCATCAATGAGTCTCTATCGTCAAATGATAGGGTCACTAATGTATCTAATGACTAGTAGACCGGACTAATGCTTTATGTCTATTATTGTGCCAAGTTTCAAGCTAACCCAAGAGAACCTCATATGGTTGCAGTGAAAAACATCAACTGGCATTTGAAGCGAACATCGTCTCTCATTCTCTGGTATCCTGCAAAATTCAGTTTCTTTGTTCAAGCCTTTTCTGATGCTGATCTTGGTGGGTGTGAATTAGACCGAAAGAGCACAACTGGTGGGTGCCAGTTTCTTGATGGTAATCTAGTCAGCTGGTAATCAAAGAAACAAACTTGTGTGTCTCTTTCCATATTCGAAGCTGAGTACATTGTCGTAAAATTCTGTACATCACAAGTCATATGGATACAAAGCCAACTTAGAGACTATGGCTTAACCATGAAGAAGATTCCTCTCTACTGTGATTCAAAAAGTGCGATTCGAATATGTCACAATCCAGTGCAACACTCGAAGACTAAACATATTGCACTAAGATACCACTTTATAAAGGACCATGTGGAATATGGTAACATTGAAATTCACTTCATTCGGTCATCAGATCAACTGGCTGAGATCTTCACTAAGGCCCTACCAGAAGCAAGCTTTAGTAAAATTATACAAGGCTTGAGAATAATGGAAGCTAAGTCGGTACCGAAGCCCCTTCCGTTTCACTAAAAATTGGAGAAGCGAAATAGAGTGAACGCTCGGTCTATTTCAGTTCCCGAATTTTCGGAGACCGAAATGAACCGAACGCTCGGCCCATTTTGCTTCATCTTTATGAAGTTTGGTTTCAGTTGTATGTTTTGTATATTTTTTCTATCTTTTTTCTTACCTTTTATTTCTCTTTTATTTTCATTCCAAAAACTCCAAAAATAGTTTATTTTCTATTTTTTTTTTTCAGAAATTCCAAAAACTCCAAAAATAGTTTTTTTTTTTTTTCAGAAATTCCAAAAACTCCAAAAATATTTTATTTTCTGTTCATATTCTTTTTCAAAAAAATTCAAAACTTCAGAATATTTTCTTTTGTGTTTCGTTTCGTTTTTTTTGGGTTTGATGATCACAGATGCTATCTCAATTCCAATTGGAGCTAAGGCAGGTATAACACTCTTATCTTTGTACTAGTTAAGTGTCCCTAAAAGCATGTTGTTGTATGTAGACCGAAGCCTCCTAGACTCTGAGTGCAGCCTTAATGATTCGATCGACACCTATTGTTTCTTCCTAATTAGGATGCTAAATTCACTCAAGTCACAAGCTACCTTACTCTTCTCACAGTGAGTTAAGAGTTTTTTGCTTTGTCATTCTTAATTAGCAGAGGTACTTTCGGCTCTTTAACCACCTCATTTTTCTCCATCACGTTTCGCTCCACAATCGTAACCCTTGAGACTCTCAGCAATTACCACTGAGGTTTATGGTTACACAACATCTGTGTTGATGATCTTAGATACATTCACCACGTGCTAAGTGACACCCAAAATCCAACACCGTATATGAATTGATGGTGAACGCTAAAATGTTCAAGCTATTACTTGTTACCTCGAAGAAATCTCCTTTTATTTTTTAGTGGTCTTTATGAAATTGTCTAAAACTAAGACGTTTCTTCCCATAAGATCTGGTTTCAGTTTTGTTTTTGAGATTTCTTATTATCTAGTAACAAAATATATTTTCTAACCTACTTGTTCAAAAGACAACATCGGTCTCACAAGCACTTCATCCTACTTTCAGTCTTAGTTTAAGTATCAAAGTTCGGTTGAAGATAAACCACCCACTAAAGCCTATACTTGAAAAGATGCCTTTCAATGTTTCTTAACAAACATTTGATCGTATTTCATGGGAAACCACATAGACACTTCTCAGTCTCTCTTGACCTTGAAGGAAGATATTCGTGCCCGGGATCATTCGTTTCATGTCTTCAAAGACATCACTTATATCCCACACACATTTTGCTTTATTTCTTTTTCATTAGCACACACTTGAACGGTTATCTTTATGATTTCCAAAACTCTTATTTGTGGTACTAATGGCACTTTTCAGATTTGTGCTTTCGATTCTAACATATATGGTGGTTCAATTTCTTACGGTGGAGCGAAGGATGCTTAACATGAAGAGAATGGATGAGTCTCGTTTGTAGCTGCTTGTACTTGACTTTGAAGCATTTTCAAAATTGAAGAGACTGTAATTGGATAAGAATTCCACATGACTCATAGGATACGTGATGAGATGAAAATCTATTTGATCATTTAGATCTTACACAGGTTAATCAGAATAATGCAAACAAAATAACAAACAAGAGCATGAATCAATAATGAGCTGAATGATTCAATAGATTCACGCCTCAGCAGAGCTCGATGAAGAACTTCCACTGTAGAGGCTTTTAGAGTTACAATCGATGAAAACAATAATCGCTTTTAATGATCGACTAAACAACTACGTACCAAGATGCATGCAAGAATCTATAAATACTAAACCCTAATAATTAAATCACGGATGGATAGGCCCAATCCGGATACAAAACTAGGCTAAGGAACGAGCCCAAGACGCAACACATAATGGACCCAAAAATCTCCCCCTTTGCATAAATTGGGGCGAGACCCTAGTTTGGCTTATTGGATCCTGCTGCATCAACCTTCTTCGTGGTTTTGAACAGGAAAGGAATGATGGCAAGAAGAGTTCGTCGGAGATGAATATACAAGTGGACCATGTCATTGAAGTATTTCTTATCATTTTCAGAATTTTGCTTACACCGATTGATGATCCCCAGAACTGTTGGATAAGGTGTCTAAGTCCATAACTATTTCTGGTATGTACTTGACCCGACCCGGCATGGTCCATTTGGGTTGCATGGCACCATGCAATTGGATAAACTAAATGAGAGAAATAACGCTTGGAGATTATTAATATATTATAAGTTCTAATATATTAATAATATTATTTGATTAGTTTGATCAAGAATTAATTTAGAATTAATTAAGTGATCAAAAGATAACTAATTAAATATATGGGTTGATTATGTAAATCATCCATATCTTGTATAGTGGGCTAAGAGGCTCCATGGATTATCAAGTTGGGTTCCACCCATTGGATGCTCCATGGGAGTTACAAACCCATGGGTCATGGAAATGAAGAGTCATGACACATTAGGGTTTACATGGTGTAACCCTAGATGTGTCAACACTATATAAGGATCTCATTCTCCACCAAAATCGGTTACACTAAGGAAACAAGAGGGCTTGGCCGATTTCAAGAATTATGTATTCTCTCATAAGTTTTTCCAAGAGCATTTGGTGTTGTGTGAAGCATTTGAGGCATCACACTTGGGGTGCTAGGCTCATAAGGTTTCAAGGAACACAAGGAACTACAAGGTAAGTTATTCTATCTATCATTCAAGTTAAAATTGTTCCCCATGCATGCTAGATAGGAATATAGCCTTGGAATTCAACTTTGCATGATAATTAGACAAACATAGATCCAAGGTTATTAGGGTTGCATGTACACTTAGGAAGTGTTAGAATGCTCAAAACCCATCAGTGGTATCAGAGCCTAGGTTTGTTTGCTTTTTATTTGTGCTTAAAAGTTGAAAAAAAAAAGTCGAAAATCTTGCTGTCTACGAATGGACTCGTCGAGTCCATAGGGGGGACTCGTCGAGTTCACGTGTATCTTCAACCAACTCGGCGAGTAAGTTCATGCACTCGACGAGTAGGGTCGACAGGTTGCTGGAAATGGACTAGAAACATTACCCTAAACTATTTTGGTACTTGAAAACTTGTTTTGATGGTGTAATGTTCTTTCTAATTCATTTACAACAACTAGTTATCAAAATTACAAAGTTTTAAGTGTAATTTTGATTTATGAATGTGTTCATATTCATGTTCTTGTTCTTATGATGTTTTAGATGATCATAGGAATTATTTGTAACCTATGCGGTAGATTAATTCTTGATCATAATGTGTTTTAATGGAGTCCATAACTTGTCCTCAAGTTAGGGAAAACCAAGAGTCACACTTGAATTAAAACCATTAAAAGAACACAAGAGTTAGAAAATGAAGATTCTTCATTTTATTATTCTATTAAACTCATAAGTTACAAGAAATGAAAAGTTTTGAAAGTTACAAAACTTGCCCTCAAGTTTTGGAACAAGTAAAGTTAAGTTAAAACTTTAGTTCCAACCCCTAGAATTTTAAAAGTTAAAATTCAACCCTTATACTTATATTATGATGATTTAATAATTATATATATATATATGTATAAGAACAAAGTCGTCTTACCGCTAGTACGCCTCATTCACGAAGCCGGTCTATAAGGTGGGTATAAGGTTGTTGCCTATAAAATGGTGACTTAATGGGTGTCTACTCTCACCCACCGCTTGCTTGACTGGTGCAGGGTCGTTAGCCGAACGGGTAAGACACAGACTTATAAATTCTCATTCAAAGTATGATGAATATTATAAAGTAACTAAATGTTTTATTAAATTCCCAATCTTAGTTACTTTAGGAAAAATGTGAATAAGGTGCTAATCCATGAAATTACACTTTACACTTTGTCTAAGTCGTTGGTGGAGCGTGTGTGGTTAACCGACACACTAACTTGGACTTAACAAGGTAGGTAAAGGGTGACTTAAGGTTTATTATAGTATCGGTGGAGCGTGTGTGGTTTACCAGCACATCGATTGACTGATAAACTTTAAGGGTACCAAGTGATTTGCATGGTTACTTCACACCTCGTTTTGTGATCCTCGGTATCCCAGTCACAAAACTTGGAGGGCACACTCGAGATTGAAACATGCCTTTGAAAAGTTCATTGAATCTCAAAGAATCTAGGAATTTCTAAGAACCAATCATAAAACCTAATATCTAATATTTCAGTTTTCGTGGTGGAAATTGGTGAATCGTCATTCACCTACCTTTCAAATATGTTATAGCTTGGATTACGACATACCTCTTCTAAGTTATAATATATTGTGATTGGATCCTAGCCTTAATATTACATTTGCGTGTTTTATTAAGGACTCTCCTAATATCTAAACTAATCTTGTCCTCTTCCTTTAGATGTCTTCAAACAATGCTGCTTCTGGCTCGAATCCTAATGGCTCCTTTACTCTTATGAGCTTGTGTGGGAAAGTCACTTTTGATGGATCCAACTTCAATGAGTGGATCAGAAACATCAGGATGATTACCCGCTACGAGGACAAAGAATATGTCCTCGACAAGGAGCTTAAGGAGATTGATGAGACCACTGCAACTCCTCAGGAGATCGCTGACTTTCAGGCACATGAAAGGGATGCTACGAAAGTAGCATGCATCATGATGGCCACAATGACAGCAGAACTCCAAAAGTCCTATGAGGATTTCTACCCTTATGAAATGCACCAAGATTTGATGGAAAGATACCATCAAAGTGCACGACAAGAGAGGTACGAAATCATCTGCTCCATGATAACAACCATGATGAAGGACGGGGATTCCGTCACGAGCCACATGCAGAAAATGAAAAGGTATGTGGATCGATTGCTGAAGCTTAATGTGAACTTCCCTGAGGAGATTGCAATAGATATAATTTTGCGCTCCTTACCATCGTGCTATGATCAATTCCGCATGACATATCACATGAATAAGGAAGAGGTCACACTCAACAAACTTCAGGGACTTCTCAAGACCGCAGAATCAGGTCTTAAGGGGAAGTTGGTTGTTAACACTCCTACTCAAAACTCCAGTCCGGTTTTGGCAATCGGGAAAAGTCGAGGGAAGAAGAGAAAGAGTTCTTCGAAGGGTACCAAGGTTAGGACCCTTGATGGCTCTCTTCAAGTGGAACCAAGAAAGGTTTTGTCACTCCTTCTTCTGACCCAAAAGAGGCTGAATGCTTCTATTGCCATGAAAAATCACATTGGAAGCGAAACTGCCCAAAATACCAGCAAGATGTGAAGGATGGGAAAGTTAAACCCAACCATGCAGGTATTTACACTATCATTTCTAATAACTCACCCCATTCGAAATCTTGGGTCCTTGATACCGGTTGTGGTATTCACATTTGTTGTGACTTGCAGGGACTAGGAAGAAGTGAGAATGTGGAGCAAGGAAGAATAAATTTAATCATGGGGAATAGGAAAGTTACACCTGTCACCAAGATTGGAGTTTATACTTTATCGCTAACTAGTGGGTTAAATTTGGATTTGAATAAATGTTGTTATTCGCCATAAATGGCAAGAAACATTATTTCCTTTCATGCATTGTACAAACAAGGTTTCACCTTTTCATTTGATAATGAAGTTGGTTCATTTAATGCTTTCTTTAATAATGTTCTTTATTTTAAAGCATTACCTTGTGATGGTGTGTATGAAGCTGTGTCTGTTATAGATAACTCAAGAAATAATGTTTTGTGTATTGATTCTCCTAATAATAATAACTTGGATAAAGCATCATTATGGCATTGTCGTCTTGGACATATAATCAAGAAACGCATAGGCCAACTCCAAAAGGATGGAGTCTTGGAGTCGTTTGACCTAAAGTCATATGATAGTTGCGAATCATGCTTACTTGGAAAAATGATAAAGTCACCCTTCACAGGCTCGTGTGAAAGGGGTGAAGGTTTGTTGGACCTTATACACATGGATGTGTGTGGACCATTAAAACATGCCACAAGGGATGCTAATCGTTATTATTTGACTTTTACTGATGATTACAGTAGATATGGATATGTCAACTTAATCAAGCATAAGTCAGAGACTTTCGAGAAGTTTAAGGAATTTAAACAGGAAGTCGAGAATCAATTGGGCAGGAACATTAAGATGCTTCGATCCGATCGAGGTGGTGAGTATCTTAGTTCAGAGTTCCTCGACTATCTAAGGGAATGTGGGATTGTCTCACAATTGACACCTCCCAGGACACCGCAGTTGAATGGTGTGGCTGAGAGGCGTAATCGAACCTTGTTGGACATGGTTCGTTCCATGATGAGTCGAGCTTCGCTACCAATCTCATTCTAGGGGTATGCCTTAGAGACTGTCGCCCATATCCTTAATCTAGTCCCTACAAAGAAAGTTGCCAAAACTCCTCACTAGATGTGGACTGGTAAAGTACCTAAACTAGACCACATCAAGATTTGGGGTTGCGAGGCTTTCGTGAGACGCGAGACTCATGATAAGCTCGAACCTCGAAGCGAGAGGTGTATTTTCATCGGCTACCCACAGCAATCCTTTGGTTACCTCTTCTACAGACCTAGTGACAATGTGGTCTTTGTAGCAAGAAGAGGAGTCTTTCGAGAAAGAGAGTTTATAAGCCAAAGAGACAGTGGGAGGCAAATTGATCTTGAAGAAATTCAAGAGTCAAGTGGTGAAGGAACTTCAAACTCTAGCCCTCAACTTGAGGAGGAAACTCCTATTGAGCCAATTGACGAATCTGTACCTCTGAGACGTTCCACGAGAGTTAGGAGTGCACCTGAGCATTACTATGGATTCCATATTACTGCAGAAGGTGAGACACTTATTAGTGATGGGACACTAGTAAGTCAAGATGACCCTAACAGCTACGAGGAAGCCATGGCAGGCCCCGAGTCTGCTAAATGGAAAGAGGCTATGGATAGCGAGATACAATCCATGTATGACAATCAAGTTTGGAACTTGGTTGAGAATGTACCAGGTCGTAAGATTGTAGGGTGCAAATGGGTCTTCAAGAAGAAGACCGACATGGATGGTAATGTACACACTTATAAGGCTAGACTGGTTGCAAAGGGGTTCTCACAAATTCCTGGAGTGGATTATGATGAGACCTTTTCTCCGGTAGCCAAGATTAAGTCTATTCGGGTTCTGTTTTGACGGTCTTCGGCTCTATTTTGGAGATGAATGAATTAAACATGCAGAATTCTACTTTGGAGAATAGAGCAGTTTGCTTCGACTTTAGTCGTGATCAAGTTAGAACCTTTTCTGATGCATCACCCACTATTTGAGATACATGATGATATCTAGTCCATTTGGTGAGAGGAGGATAATTTGGATCATAAGAGGGATCCAATTCAGCATTTACCTCTTCTTCCAACTTTGATTGAATATCATCATCATAATGCATTTTGGAATTCTCCCCCTCGACAGATGATGAAACATTTGGATGTGAACTAAAAACTCCTTCTTCTACTAGGCTTTTGGGCTGTTCCGAACTTTCAATTGCTACAGGACTTTCGGGTGCAACCGGGCTTTCGGTTCTGGTTGGGCTTTTGGTGCCGTCAAAGATTGGATTCTCCCCCTGGCCATGATCATTATCATCGATTGAAAATGATAGACCCTCCCCATGGATATGTGAGTCCTATCGATCTGAAGAGAATTGATTCTCCCCCTCGACTGAAGTATTGCTCTGAGGAGGTTCGTTTCTAACCGGTTCTTCTTCTGCCATTTGTTTGACTGCGTCTTCGATAATCTTCTTAAGTTGATCCACCTTGTTGTCTGTTGCCATGGCTTCGGAGTGAATAGCCTTCTCAGGTTCATCAAATAAATCCATGAACTGGTCAAAAAGATTGGCGATTGAGGCTGTGACCTGACCGGTTTGAGAGAAAATCTCTCCAATTGTTCCTTCAGTAGACTTCAACTTCTTGATGTAATTGTCATCGAATGTTACATAATAGGTTTCTTCAATACGTTTAGAATGCTTATTCAGAACCCTATACGCCTTTAAAGTAAGAGAATATCCCAGAAAGATGCCTTCATCGGCTTTGACATCGAATTTGTTGCGATGCTCTTTGGAGTTGAAAATGAAGCACCTCAAGCCGAACACATGAAAGAACTTGACACTCGGCTTCCTGTTGTTAAGAATCTCATAGGAGGTGAGAGAGAAACACCTATTGAGATAAGATCTGTTTTGAGTGAAACAAGCTGCAGCAATGGCATCTGCCCAGAAATATAGAGGAAGGAAGGCAAAACTCAGCATGGTTCAGGCCGCCTCACAAAGGGATCGGTTTTGCCTTTCGACAATTCCGTTCTGTTGAGGTGTATAGGGGGCTGAGAAATTGTGACTGGTGTCTTTTTCTGCTAAGAAATCTTCGAATTCTTTGTTCTTAAATTCCAGTCCATTGTCGCTCCTGATGTTTCGAACGACTTTTCTCAGTTGCACTTCGACCTACTTGATAAAGATCTTCAGCTTGGGATTTGCCTCATATTTGTGCTTTAGAAAGAACACCCAAGTAAACCGTGAGAAGTCATCAACAATAACAAGGATGTACTTGTTACCACCAATGCTCTCGATTGATGATGGACCACATAAGTCGATTCAAGTGGTTCAACAACTTTGGTGTTTATCGTTATTGGGTGACTTTGGCAACTTTGTTTCCCCATTTCACAAGCATCACATAAGTGTTCTCAATCGAACTTAAGCAGTGGAAGACCCCGAACATGATCACCGATGACTAGCTTGTTGATGTCTTTGAAGTTAAGGTGTGAGAGCCTTCGGTGCCACAACCAGCTTTCATCTGAATGAGCTTTAGACAATAGAGATATGGCTAGATTCCCTTTGATTGGGTTGAGATTCAGAGGGAATATTTCACCTTTTCGTTCTGACTTGAGAATAACCTTGTTGAATTTCTTCTCTATTATCTCTAAACCTTCATCATCGAACGAAACTTTGAGACCTGTACCTCCCACCAGTTGAGACACACTTGTGAGGTTATGCTGCAATCCCTCTACATAAGCCACCTTACTGATTGTAAAGTCTCCATTGGTTATCATCCCATAACCCTTTATCATTCTATAGGAGTTGTTACCAAACTTGACGTTACCACCATTTAGAAGGGACCGAAACTCCCTTAGCTCTTCCTTCCTTCCTGTCATGTGACATGAGCAGCCACTGTCTATGTACCATTCTTCGTCGAACTGCTCGTCACTTATAACCTGCAAAAAATTAAGTAGATTTAGGAACCCAAAGTTTCTTGGGTCCTCGTGAGCCTTTTACAGAAACATGAATAGTAAGAGAAGCATCAACAAGATAAATTCGTTTTGTTAATGTTGTTTTATCTTTCCTCTAAATAGTAAACACTTTGATTTTATTGGAGTTAGATTCAAGTGTTTTGGATTTAAGTTCAAGAGTTTGGACTTTAGCTTGCTTTCGATCTGCATTTGCTGAGGAAATCTTACTTTTTCCTTTCAAATCCTTCCTCAATTGTGAGCTTGGTGTAGGATGAGAATTAGGCTTAGAAGAAGAATGAGAATGAGAAGAATTAGAGGAATAAAAATTAGAATGAGAATCTTTCCTGACTTGAGGTTCGAGATGACCCTTTCTGTTGTGATCATATGAGGGACCGAACCTGGACCTTCGGTTGCTATTTGTTGATGGACTGAAACTGGCTTTTCGGTTGTTCTGGGTTGCTGGACCGAAACTGGTTCTTCTGCTATAAAAGCTTAATGGACTAAACCCTGGTCTTTGTCTGTTGTTATTTCGTGGACCGAAACCAGGCTTTCGGTTGCTGTTACTTTCAGGACCAAACCTATCCTTCTGGTCTTGTTCTTTCTGTGGCCCGAAAGTCTTCTTTTAGTTATTTTGATCCAATGGACCAAAGCTCCTTTTATCCATATTCTCTTCTCCTTTTGGCTTGAAGTTTCTATCGAAGTGAGTAAAGTGAGGAGTTTAAGAGCGCCAAAATTGCTTTCGCTCTGAGAGATTTTTCTTGAATCTCAGATTCCTCTAGTGCTTTTGATTGTTCACCTGTTTCGGTTGTCTGTGAATATTTGCCTTCTGTTTCGGCTTCTGAACAACAGGTTCACTTTCCATGGAAGAGGTTTCGCTTGTTGAGGAGACATATTTCACTGGAACCTCTTTTGTGCCACTGGTACTGGGCACGTCAAAGTTGGTAGATTTATTAAGTGGTTCTGCCACATAGCTACCTTTGACCTTCTATGATGTTCGCTCCGACAAACCAAATATTTTATCTGCGTTGTCTATCGGTGTAGACCAGAAAAACTCATCACAACGATCTGCATTATCTTCATTTACCAATGCAGTGAGTTCGGCTATCTGATGTTCAGTTACTCCTGTGACCTTATAAACCTAATTGGGAGTGGTTCTTACCTTTTGGTATACAATGACCTTTTCTTTAAGGAGTGAGGACTTATTTTTGGACAGACAAGCGAATTCTACATAATTTTTAGAAATCAAGTTTTTGTGGTTTTCAGGTTCGCTCCTAATAAGCTCTGAACAGTCAACCTCATCCTCTACAGAGATTTCACTCATGTAATCGTCCTCATTAAGTTCAGATGCTTTTTCAACATCAATTTTATTTTCTGAACTTAATTTGGTACTTAATGAGTCAAATTTTTGTATAGTTTCGGCTCTGAGTTTCAACTTATCATTTTCATCCAAAAGGTTCTTAAGCATGTCCTTATGGTCTTTGGACTTTATAAACGATTCAATTTTGTCCAGACCAAACATATAAGTGGGATTTACATCATTTGAAGATACAAAACTTTCACAGTTGTATGCTTCGGCATTGATTTCATCCTCCTTTAGCTCAAGGAAGGGCAAAATCATGCGATGTATTTTCTGGCCTATTTCACAGTCTAAATGCAGTTGTGTAATGTTAGTATAATGTTTTTTTTGCAATCAAACAAAAAACATTTCTCTGTTTTAACAATTTAAGATTGTCTCTTTGCAAATAGATATTTTCATCCCTAGACCTAACCAGCTCCAACACCTTCTGCTCAATCCACATTCTTCGCTCCTCACTCTTGGATGACACCCTGCTCATTTGGTCAGTCAGATTAGAATTCGTGACTCGTGTTTGAGTTAAACAACTATCTAGATTTGAAATTCTTGAATTCAAGTTATTTAATTCTTTTTCATATGATGTTTGTGGGATTTTAAACGAAACAAAAATGGATTGTACAATCTTGATCAGTTCATCAAGTTCACTGATCTGCACACTGAGAGGCTTCGCTGTAAAGCATACGTCCTCTCGCACCTTAGCCACTTCATTTCCACCATCAGTGTTGTATCCCCTCATCTGGGATACATCTGTCACCATCAAACATCTTCCACTAGCATCACCACTCTTTACCACATAAGACTTTCCATGAGTAGGCTTTCTCACTTCATCATCTTCTGAGTCGGTCGACCACACCTGTACACCACCGAACTCATGATCATCTACCGAACCCTGCACAACTAGAGCATTCATAGAGGGATACGTAGCAGCTTTCTTCCTTTTAATCTCCTCCAGTCTTTTCAGTAGACTTGCTTCTTCATCCTTCTCCTCATCTTTCTCTACCATTTTCTTCAACACGCAATCTTTTGCGTAATGATTTTTCCCTCCACAGTAAAAATAGCTGACACCCGAATCAGCTTCTTTCTTTGGTTCTTCAACCTTCGGCTCCTCTTTCGCTTTTTCAGAGTTGTAGCTTCCCTACCAATTTCGGTTATTGTTGGTAGGAAACTTCTTCTTGATGAACCTCCTGGGATTTGACACCATCATTGCATAATCTTCAGATGTCAGATCGTAGTCTCCCAGATTCAGATCTTCTTCTTCTTCTTCTTCTTCACTCTTACCTTTAGACAGAAGGGCCAAAGACCCTAAGTTTGAAACCACGCTCTTCTCTTGTAGCACAATCTTTTCCAGGGATTTCAGAATCCCTACAAGTTTCGCCAAAGAATATGATTTGAACTGCTCATGTGCTTTAACCGTCGACACAACCACCCTCCATTCGGGTTTTAAGCCATTTAAGAAAGTGACCTTCTATTCGATGAGCTTTCTTTCTATGTCATGTTTGATCATCTTACTAAGAAGATGATTAAACCGATCGAATGTTTGTGTAACAACCTCCTCTGGCTTCTGCTTGAACTCTCCAAATTCAAAGAGAAGTAGGGTCTGAATCGAGTGCTCCAGATCTTCATCTGTGGAATACAGTTCTCGCAGCCGATCCCAGATTTCCTTTGCTGTACCACATGAACTTACTAACCGAAACGTTTCAGATTGAAGGGCGAATCGAATTAGTCTCAATGCCTTAATGTTGCATTAGAACTTCTCCTTTTCGTCCTGAGTGACGTCCTTCACATCTTTTAATAGATCATTGTACTCCTTCTGAGTTTTAATGATTCTTGAAGTGTTTGAGTGAGTGAATGGGCCAACTGTGATTGCTTCCCATATCAGATACCCTTTATCTTCCGATCCAATAACGTAATCTTCAAAATGGTGCGTCCACACTTCATAGTCTTGGGTGTAGAGGATTGGGATCTTGGTTGTTGAACCGATGCTGTTAGAGATGTTGATGGGATTGGATTGAGAATCATCCATGGTTCATCGTTTAACCTGTTATAAGATCAGACTTTGTAATACGTAATATTAGGGCAAGATTAATAATTAATGAGATATGTCAATTATGGAGTGACGGCTCAATAAATATTAATGAATGCGGAATGAACCCTAATCACTTCTTTGACAGAAGAGATGTGTATGAATTACACAGCCTCCTGCTCTGATACCAATTGATGAGATGAAAATCTCTTTGATCGTTTAGATCTTATACAGGTTAATCAGAATAATGCAAACAAAATAACAAACAAGAGAATGAATCAATAATGAGCTGAATGATTCAATAGATTCACGCCTCAGCAGAGCTCGACGAAGAACTTACACTGTAGAGGCTTTTAGGGTTACAATCGATGAAAACAATAATCGCTTTTAATGATCGACTAAACAACTACGTACCAAGATGCATGCAAGCATCTATAAATACTAAACCCTAATAATTAAATCACGGATGGACAGGCCCAATCTGGATACAAAATTGGGGTAAGGAACGAGCCCAAGACGCAACACATAATGGACCCAACAATACGAATTTGTATTGGGCGCATGAATTTGAAATGGTTCCTAAACCCACGCCTGCTGACGTATATCTAGGGATACCAAGCTGTCAAATCGTGCTTTTTCAGGCACCGTTTCAAAGATTGTTTCATCATCACAACAAATACTTTCTCTCTCCTGGCAACGGTATAAAAGGGGGTTCTCACACCTACTATACCTCCTTACCTTCTTCAACCTCTCTTTCGAATACAATAGGCAATTTACAACTGTTCATCTTCTTCTTCACTACAACAATGGTGGAATCATCCTCTCTTCAAAATCAAACAGCTTCATCATCTTTGCTTACGATAAAACCTAATCAGAATCTAGTCATTCAACTAAATCCTTTCCTTTATGATTCGTATATGCTTCACATTGTAGAGTGTTTCAAGTATTCTCCATTGGTGATCGCTCTCACAAAAGTCGAATCAGTTCCCATGCCCTTCTATCACATGTCTATTCCACTGCTTCCTACGAAAAAACACAAGGAACGGATGTTCTTCAACATCTTTAATCACAAGACATCTATATCCAAAGCACGCTTCTGTTCACTACTTGGGCTTGCTACAAATGCTTCTGCCATCTCTCAGGATTTCATCACAATAACTCAGTTGTTTTCAATGTTCTATGACATGGGATACACAGACATTCTTACTACGGTGACAAATTCACGAAGTCATGTTTACCACCTCAATGGAATGGTCTGTTCACACTTATCTAAAATGGGTTCGCAGAAAGGGTTGCAGGGTCGGATGGGGCGAGTAAAGGTTTCATGACCATTCTTTATGGTCTCTACAATGAAATTCATTTCGATTACGGTTCATTAATCTGGTCACAACTGGTGCAGAGCCTCAACTCCTCATCCAAACATTCTGAGATTTCATGCGGTCGTTTGTGGACATTAGTCACTCACAGAGCCATTGAAACCTTTCCGATTCCAGTCATGGCAGATACTTTTCACACGACCAAAATTATTTTTTTCTGAACTTACAAAGTTCATGTACATTGGATCTATTCCTGAATTGATGAGCCAATGTGTCTCTAGTGAAAGTAAAGTCATGGCCGATTACAAGAAATTGACACCTTCGGGTCCACACTAACCCACTCCTAAGATGAAGAGTGCTTTGGAGGTTGTTGACAAACCTGCCAAGAGGGGGAAGAAACCGGAGTCGAAGAAAGCCGAGACCGAAGGTCCCTCATCTCCTAAAACCCATAAGGCTGATAAAGCTGCACCTTCGGCTCCTAAAAAGAAAAAGATCAAGAAGATGGCAAAGCGACCGAAGGCACGGACGCCTACTACTTCCAATGAAAAGGAGAAATCAGCCGCGGAAGAAGAGGAGGTTTAACACGAAGGCTCACCAAGGAGAAGCACTCATCCCTGATCTCCAACTCCTAAGGTATAGATTGATGTTCCTACTCCTCCTCCTTCTCCAAAACAAACCACAATACCAATATTGGTTGCTGCCATTCCACCACCTGTCACTTCTTAACCTACTACTACTGCTCCACTACCACCTCCAATCTTTTTTCAAGCTATAACAACCCTAACAACTAGACCTTCGGTGAGTGTCAATGTATCTGATATAGGGGCACATACTGTTGGCATTAAAACCCCTATTACGACCACACCCCTCTCACCATCTCCTTCAACAGACTCTGAGCCTACTCTGGGAGGTGAAAACTTTGATTTTGACTCCACTTATTATAGTCCTTATCGGCTTCCAAGTAAAGATGATGATGATGCTCCAGTGACAAAACACCATTTGAAGAGTCTTAATGATAAGCTTGACAAATTTCTTGCTTCTCCGGGAACTTATTCAGATGTGGTTTTAAAAGCTTTTCATGACACAACTCTTCAACAATATATAGATTCAATTGACAAATCTACAAAGGTTGTTGATGCTTCCACATCTTCCTGCAAGAAAGCAACAATCAAAGTGACAGATCTTGTTCATGATTCAAAGATCTTCTTGGAATCATTCAAAGGCCATGTAGACTCCAATACTGCAAAGGTTAATGCTTCTATTGATTCTCTCTCCAAGTCCCTTCAAGAAGGAAAATCAAAGTTTGATTCTATTCGAACTGCATTCCAAGCTGATCACACTTCTCTTCTCACTTCGGTTAACTCTCGCCTTGATAAGCTTCAGGTTGACCTGGCCATGGAAAACAAGATTATGGACGAACTTGCTGGAAAGACTACAGAAGCTGAAGTCCAGTATGCTCATCTTTCTCAAGCCCAGAAGGAGATTGCATCATTCAAGAATGAGCAGGAGGTTCTTAAAAGAAGTGTTGGGGATGTTCTCTCGATTCTCAGTAATCTTGTTAATGCTCATGATCTTGGTCTCACCCTTATTACCCGAAATCACTTGACTGCTAAACTTCTTCCTGCTATTCAGATATTGAGTTAGATTCAGGGTGTTACGGAGCTCGTGGTCACTCTGCAACAAGGGGGAGAAGCTACTCAAAATCCTCCAATTCCACCCAAAGTCATTATCCAAACCAAACCGAAGGTTAATGTAGCTTCGAGTTCTGGTGGATAGAAAAAACTGAAGGGTGTTGTGGAAGATAGTGATGATGATGAAGAAGAAATGATTGCTGAGGCTTTAAAGAGGAAGGAAATGGATAAAGAGATTAATGAAATTTTAAGAATAACCAGCGAGGAAGAAGAGAAAGAGCGAAAGCAGAAAGAAGCTCAAGATGCTCTGATTTTCAAGCAGACTCTCTTTCCCACTTGGACCCAGTATAGATTATTCAAAGAAGCGATTGAGTCTCCCAGTACTCACTTGTTGGAACCTATTGCCTCGTTTGATTATGAAAACACGAGGGATTCTCAATTTGACATACCTATCACCTGTAGGGCATTCGTGTTCCATTGTTTTGATCCAACGATTGAAGTCCCTTCTCCTCACCCACAGGTTGATCAAGATCTAATCGATTATTATCTTGAATTTGCTCAACCCCAATACTTGACATGGAGTGCTCAGAAAATAACCTCTATTAAGGTATTGAAACCGACTGTTGCTGGGAAATTTATCAATGTGAAGTTCAGGGTGACCCGAGGTTCTAATAACTCAGTTCATATGATTTTGTTAACTGATCTTCCAAATCTGAACCCACACCATAAATAAACTTCCCTTAGGTGCAACCCTCTGTATGAACTTAGCCAAGAGCCTAGCAAAGAAATAAGAAACCTGAATAGATAGAAAAAAGAATGGAAAATCATTATAAACTAATTAATCTTTTTATAAGTCACATAGAAAAACTGAATGGAAAAATATCGATGCGCTTTGTTTTCTCAAATATAAATGTTTTACCTCGGGAAGGGAAAGCATATAGCCTGCTTTTGCAGATATGTCCCCATACAAAAGTTATCTGTAAAAAAAATATAATCAAATAAATGTTATGTTTACATTGATAATTAGAGGACTGGGTGCAAACCTTTATGGGGATTTAAATGGGTTGAGCATTCTGACTGGAAGTTGGTGGCTGCACACCACCACACGAACATAATACAACATAGACAAACATCACGATACAAACACAGAAAAACATACAAATATAAGTGACTACCTGAGGCTATTTGGATATGATGCTAATGTCACTGTTCCTTTTGTTTTCATGAATTATGATTCCTATTGTCTGCTATTCTCTTTCATATATGCCTTTCGTCTATCACATATCTTAACATATCTCACATATTTATGTTCTTAGCTACTTAGGTCACATATTTATGTTCTTACATATCTTCACATAGGACGAAGAGAATACATGGAGTTAAACATCTTTTACAGGGTTATAGCTTTCAATAATGGTCCCTCTTAGACATTTCATCAAACACCTGTTAGGCATAGCCAAACATCCAATTTAAAACCTCAATCAAAGTATAAACAACATCTAAACAAATAACATTATAAGATTGAGAACAAAGGGAGAGTGGATACGTGCAATGCTGGTGTATTGTTTGCCTCTCAAAGGCGTCCAATCTCTCTATGTAGATCATTGTTTTTGAGTGGATGAAAACACGCACAATCAATTGTATGTGTGTAATTTCTTTATTGAATATACTTGTTGTTTTGCTTCATTTCATAGGACAACCTTGTGGCACGGTAGGTGGGATGAAAGCGATGGAGTACCCGAAGGTGATAACTAGATAAAATCTTATGCTATGCGCGTGTCACCATGTTCTGTACAAAGAATTAGGTAGATAGAGGCGGTGGTAATTTCTGAGTGGAAAAAGACTGTGAAAGACAATTCACCAGTTGTTATTATGGTAGTGTATCAATTCCATTTCTCATCCTTTAGAGCTGAACAAAGAATCAAGGAAACATCAACAAATAATCAAAACAAATGAAGAAGAAGACACCAACTTGGAAAAAAGAGAAGAACACATCCGCGCGGAGCAGTGTGTAGGGTTTTCTAGAAACGGAAGCACTGAAATCAAAAGTTTTGAGGTGGTGGATCTACACATGAGAAAAGCGGTGAGTTGAAGAGGGAAGTCGCTATTGAGAGCAGACGATGTAAAAATCGTAAAAACCTGATCGGAGGTGACAGGAGAAAATCGTAGGTGTAGGTTTATGTAAAGAATCGATAAGCATCGAGTCGGTGATGGAAGGCAGAGGCCCGGTGGGAGGTCTCATCACACTAATCTCATTCTTATTGGGTCACAATGACGGCGGACAAACATGTAAATGAAGTGGATGAGATAACAAATAAATAAATAAATAAAGTAAACCACAAAAAAAAAAAAAAAACAAAGAGAAAAAACTCACCAATAGCATGTAAGAACTGTTCATCGTGTACTTTATATATATATATATATATATATATATATATATATATATATATATATATATATATATATATATATATATATATATGAAGAGTATAAAAGTAAAATAATATTTTTAAATGGATAAATAAAAAATATAATGGAAAATATCACCTCTAAAAAAAAATTGATGCAACCGTTTTATTATTTCAATTATTCTATGAATTCTATGATTATTTTTTAAGCATAAATATCTATTTAACTATTAAAATTAATAAAATATATTCCGTGGAAAATGGGTTGTTATGCCGTACATAACGTACGGAAAATTCCACAAGTGAAGATGCTTAGAAGCTTCCCCCTAACGTCTTGTGACAATCAACCCGGTGATCATGGCTAACATTTTCTCTATAGAAGCAGCAATGGATGTCTAATAAATTCTTTCATATAACTTAGATTGTTATTTAATATTTAAGTTCATATTATTAAACAAACGTTTATTAGCACATATATATGTAGTTATAATAATAATATTAATATAATAGCATAATTACCAAAATGTTTCTAGCCTAGTAGTATTTGATGTTACCTTCTCTTATTGAGGTTGAGGTTCAAGTCTCAATGTAGACGGAGTGATTTAATATATATTTTTATTTGCCGTTCCAAAGAAAAATAATTATAATAACATAATTGTCTTTTCGTATTTATGATATCGGTGTCTTTAATTCTTATACAAATAATTTTCAATGATACATATATATTTTTTACAAAATATACTCATTCATGTTTTATATAAGCTCTGAAAAAATCACAAAATCTGTTGGTTTGTAAAACTCAAAATTTGTCAATATTTGATTTTAACTTTTGAGGCGAAAAAAAAAAGAGATATAGATGTTAAAATTAGACTAAAGATGTTGAAGTAAAAATTTCGTTTCGATCATTGTAAGCCATTACTAATTATGCAAATAATATATATAAAAAAAATTGACTAATATATGAAAAAACAATGATCTTGAATGAAATTGGGTCACACAAAAGGTCTATTATTTTTTTATGCGTGATGTGGGAAAACGGATTAGTGGAGTAGTAGAAAAAGACCTCCAACTCCTTCGTTTTTATTATATAATATATAATATGGGACCAAATCTTATAGTTGAAAAGTCGATATATCCTGTCAACGAGTTCTGCCCTTTCAAGTAACTTAATCAAAAATTGTAAAAACAAATTTGCGTTCTTTTAGTATTTCGAAAAGGTACTTATTCAGTTATTCTATGTTAAAAGATATTTTGATAATTTTTTTTAATTTTTTTTTTGTTTTTTTTTTTTGTTTTATTTTTTTTATTTTTATTTTTTAACATAAAACTAAGTAGTTTTATATATGTATTCTTGAAGGCTAATCCACTTTAAGAAAGTTCAATAAATATCGATTGAAAGCAAACGGACAAAAAGCTGCGCCGTTAGTCCTTTCTGGATGGCAAAACCAATTCTTTTGAAAACAACATTTGTGGATCTAGGAAATATGACATTAGAATGCATGATGCGTTGGACTCTATTAAGAAGCTCCACCGCCTCTGGTGCGAGAAAACCAAATGTATTGAATGCAAAAGGAAAAACACATGTTGATTTTCTCTACATGCATGCTCGTGCTTTACCACTTTGCACGCAACGACTTTCAAAACGGCATGCCCAACTACGAAACCTCTGCTCCCCAAACCAACGAGAGGAGAGACACCAGTAAGATCCACGCACGCATGCTTCCCTCCTATCCATCTAAAGACCAAAATGTCAGCCGGTCTAAGAGTGGACCTGCCATCCTGCGGATCCGTCAAAAAGTTCACTAGCGCTTCTTTCTTAATAGAAATACCAGCACACTGACAAGCACCAAAGAGAACATCCCAAACCACATCATGTCTATACTTGAAACCAGGGAGAACTCTACAATGAAGCGTGTGTTCCCCAAAAGTATCCAAACATGCCTTGCGACAAACTGGACATATCTCGTCAATTGGGAATATGTGAATCATGAGGCGGTAATGAAGGATAGTTCGGTACTCCACAGGAGACATATGTTGGCCAAGACCATCAATAGGGATAGTTAGCAAAAAAATCCTAAGCATGAGGCACCCACAAACACTTAAAGACTGCTTTCTGTCTGACAGTGATGTCGAAGTTGACTTCCATATCTTGGACGATTTTGCTAAAAAGGGCACACGACAAAGCTTTTTGGGATTTAGGGGGGCGGTGTCCTTATTAGTGAAATCGCTACAGTCAAATCCCGGAATCGTATCACGGAGACGAGTCGTAGCACATAGGTAATCCGAGTCCATACCACATATGTCACTGTCATGTAAGATGTGGTATTGTAATGCCCAATATTGGGCCCTCGAGGCTACAAATGCGTAGGAGGAAACCTCATAGGCGGAGTACAAACCCAAACCACCGAAACGAATAGGTAAGGAAGCCAAACGCCACTGATTGTCTCCAAAGAAGGGGCCTCCACATACCACTATATCCTCGATAGACTTGCGCAATCCGTTGTCAAAGAATAACGTTGCCTCTTCTATGTGTACCGGCTGACATGTCCTTAAACCAAAGAAAAGTTTTGCAATGGCCATACACGATCGAAACAAAAGGAGCTTACTCTGTGGGTCACATAGTTATGGAAGAAAGCTTATTAAATCAACAGCATTGACCGCTCTCTTCATGACCAACCCACTAATAAACCCCGCGTCTATGCTACAACTCGTATCACGGAGACAAGTCATAGCACATAGGTAATCCGAGTCCATACCACATATGTCACTGTCATGTAAGATGTGGTATTGTAATGCCCAATATTGGGCCCTCGAGGCTACAAATGTGTAGGAGGAAACCTCGTAGGCGGAGTACAAACCCAAACCACCGAAATGAATAGGTAAGGAAGCCAAACGCCACTGATTGTCTCCAAAGAAGGGGCCTCCACATACCACTATATCCTCGATAGACTTGCGCAATCCGTTGTCAAAGAATAACGTTGCCTCTTCTATGTGTACCGGCTGACATGTCCTTAAACCAAAGAAAAGTTTTGCAATGGCCATACACGATCGAAACAAAAGGAGCTTACTCTGTGGGTCACATAGTTATGGAAGAAAGCTTATTAAATCAACAGCATTGACCGCTCTCTTCATGACCAACCCACTAATAAACCCCGCGTCTATGCTACAACTCGTATCACGGAGACAAGTCATAGCACATAGGTAATCCGAGTCCATACCACATATGTCACTGTCATGTAAGATGTGGTATTGTAATGCCCAATATTGGGCCCTCGAGGCTACAAATGCGTAGGAGGAAACCTCGTAGGCGGAGTACAAACCCAAACCACCGAAACGAATAGGTAAGGAAGCCAAACGCCACTGAATGTCTCCAAAGAAGGGGCCTCCACATACCACCATATCCTCGATAGACTTGCGCAATCCGTTGTCAAAGAATAACGTTGCCTCTTCTACGTGTACCGGCTGACATGTCCTTAAACCAAAGAAAAGTTTTGCAATGGCCATACACGATCGAAACAAAAAGAGCTTACTCTGTGGGTCACATAGTTGTAGAAGAAAGCTTATTAAATCAACAGCATTGATCGCTCTCTTCATGACCAACCCACTAATAAACCCCGTGTCTATGCTAACAATCCCCCCCCCCCCCCCCAAGGAGTTTCACCCCCAAAGAAGGTCTCCTTATTTCCGTAGGGAATAAATCAGCACGAAACTTCCTACCATCACATGAGAGCCAAAAAATCTCCGTTTTCTTGATGTTCAACTCAAGACCCAAACCTGGACCATGCAACCGAATTATGTTCAACACTCTAGCCACCTCCTCTGAATCCCCAATAACAGTCCCATCATCTAGGTACCAAGCATGGAGAATGAGCTTACAATTATCTCTAATCTTGTGTACAAGCAGATGCAAAACAAAAGCAAAAAGAAGAGGGCCCAAAGCGTCACCTTGCTGCACCATAATGTAAAAATATCTGCTAATAAAAACAAAATAGAGAAAAAAATGCAGAAAAAAAAATCAATATTACAAGTAACAAGTAGAGGCTGTTAATTATCAAATAAGTAGGTTTAAATTATAATATTTACTAGGAAAAAAAAATGATTTTTCTAAGCAACGTGATAAATTGCAATATTCTTTTTTTTTTTTAAGACTTTAATCGACATATATTATTTTGTCCGTTAAGGGTCATTGCAAGATGTAAATGAATTTTGCTATGTCCACATGTTTTGTCAAGTTAATTTGCTAAATAGTTACGTGTTTTGATTATTAGAACCATTGAAAAGCTCTTTTAGAGGTTGATATATCATTCCGTACAAATGCTTTTTTATCACCGGAGTCAATAACTTCTTTAGCAATACCATTGACATTTAACTTTTATTAGATATTTTTGATTTTTGATTTTGGGTTTTATAAAAGCAACCTCATTCATTAAATACTATTTGACTTCATTTTCATTATTACATTTAAACTTTAATTGTTTATTAGTCTTGACCTTTAATTTATGATGTACTATTTACTAGCAAATATTAGGTGTATAACAAAGGGTCTTTGGCTTAATGGGAAGAAACTCCACACAATGATTATTTTTTTATTTATCATATTGTAATATAATCATTTCATTAAATATTTTCACAAATTAAATGAGAGGTTTTATTAAATATTTCCTAAAATTAAGATACAATATAAATAAAAAATACCTCACATCAAGACGATGCAAGAGAAGAAGTACGATACAGTAAAGGAGAAAATAAAAAAATTACAAATAAAAAAAAGGATCAAGATTTGAAACTCTCCAATCCATATTTTACGATTCTCTATGTTTGCACCAAATGAAAGTTACTAATTTTATCCTTTCCAGATTATTCGCCGGTACAAAGGGAATGTTTTTGAAAACTCTTTGAGTTCTGGCATTCCATATACACTACAATACTCCACATAATATCACATTCAATAGACTTCTTTTCTTTTTGCACTTAGACCACCGAGATATGAAAAGTAACATATCCTTCACCAAATCAAATCCGTCGTATGAGATTTCACACCAAGATAAAATCGAGTCAATAACAATTTTCGCCAATAGGCATAAGAGTACAATGTGATTGTTCGGCTCCTCCTTTAAGTTACATGAACCACACATAATCAATGGAACTGAGACTCACCTTAATTTTAATGAAACTGATGATGAGATTCTATCAAGCTTCGCTCTTCAAATAAAGCATAAAATCTTAAACGTGATCACTTTACACCATTCAAACGGTCCATCGCAAACTATGTGACTCGCCAATTCAATCTGTTCACGTAACAATCTCACAGAGGAGAGATTGTCAATCACGAAGTCGGAAACCCAACAACCTTTAGTTGGTTTCCAATACACAATTTCTTTGGGGTCGGTATTGAGATTTTTTAACACATGCCTGATTTTGACTATATTCTTCCAAACATCCATTCTAGATCTATTGGCAAAAATGGACCAATGTCTTCCATCTAAGTGATGAATGCATCGAATGACTTTGGCCCACCGTGTAGAATTTTCAATTTTCAATCGCCACATCTACTTAGCTAATAGAGAAATGTTTAGACTTTTTATAGATCCGAGCCCGATGCCACCCACCCTTTTTGGAGCTATAAGTGTTTCCCATGCAACCCAACTAATACTTTTATTTTCTAATTTACTGCTCTGTACAAATCTCCTTCTAATTTTCTCAAGGGTCTCAATGACACCTTTTGGAATAGCAAAGACAGACATAAAAAAGGTAGGAAGATTACACCTTTGCTAGGGTTAATCTACCTCCGAAGCTAAGCGTTTTTGCTTTCCATAACGAGAGCTTGGAATGGAACTTTTCAATAATCGGCCTCCAATCATTCTTCAAGTTCATGCTTTCTCCTACACGAATGCCCATGTAAGTGAATGGGAGAGCTGATGGTTCACAACCAAGAGGAGCAGACCAGTTCGATATTTCACTAGGAGATGCTCCATCACCAAACACTTTAGACTTGTTATAAACAAAGAAAAGGATCAAGATTTCAAACTCTCCAATCTATATATTTAAACGATTTTCTATGTTTACACTAAATGAAAGTTACTGATTTTATCCTTTCCACAGTATTCACCGGTACAAAGGGAATGTTTTTGAAAACTCTTTGATTTCTGGCATTCCATATACACCACAATCCTCCACATAAGATCACATTCAATAGACTTCTTTATAAAAATGGTGGATGCGGAAGAAATAATATCTCGAAATTTATCATGTATACAAAATAACCATGAAGAATATATGCTGAGAATTCATAGAAAGATATGAAAGAAAAGAGAGATAAAAATAAGAACATGAAAAGAACATGGGAGAGAAGATTCTCCCTTGGTGGGGAGAGATCCCAATAATTCTCTCTCCATAATTACATTTTTAGAAGAGTGTATACATAAAAATGACCAACTCTCCCTTTATATCAGATTTCAAAGTCTCTAATCCATGTTTTTAAACAATTCTCTATGTTTACACCAAATGAAAGTTACTGATTTTATCCTTTCCACAGTATTTGCCGTACAAAGGGAATGTTTTTGAAAACTCTTTGATTTCTGGCATTTTATATACACCACAATCCTCCACATAAAATCACATTCAATAGACTTCTTTTCTTTTTGCACTTAGACCACCGAGATACGAAAAGTAACAAATCCATCATATGGGATTTCACACCAAGATAAAATCGAGTCCATGACAATTTTTGCCAATGGGCATTAGAGTAGAATGTGATCGTTCGAATCCTCCTCTAAGTTACATGAACCACACATAATCGATGGAACTAGGACTCCCCTTGGTTTTAACCAAACTGATGATGAGATTCTACCCAACTTCGCTCTTTAAATAAAGCATAAAATCTTAAACTGGATCACTTTACACCATTCAAACGGCCTGTCACAAACTATGTGACTCGCCAATTCAATCCGTTCACATAACAATATCACAGAAGAGAGATTGTCAATCATGAAGTCAGAAACCCAACTACCTTCAGTTGGTTTCCAATACACAATCTGTTTGGGATCAATATTGAGATTCATTAACACAAGCCTGGTTTTCACTATATTCTTCAAAACATCCGTTCTAGATCTATTGGGAAAAATGGACCAATGTCTTTCATCTAAGCCATGAATGCCTCGAATGACTTTCGCCCATAGTGCAAAATTTTCATTTTTCAATCGCCACATCCACTTAGCTAATAGAGAAATGTTCTGACTTTTTATCGATCCGATCCCGGTGCCACCCACCCTTTTTGGAGCTATAAGTGTTTCCCATGCAACTCAACTAATAATTTTCTTTTCCAATTTACTTCTCTGTACAAATCTCCTTCTAATTTTCTCAAGTGTCTCAATGATATCTTTTGGAATAGCAAAGATGGACATAAAAAAGGTAGGAAGATTACACAATTCCTAAGGTTAATCTACCTCTGAAGCTAAGTGTTTCCGCTTTCCATAACAAGTGTTTGGAATGGAATTTTTCAATAATCGGCCTCCAAGCATTCTTCAAGTTCATGTTTTCTCCTACACGAATGCCCATGTAAGTGAATGGGAGAGCTGATGGTTCACAACCAAGAGGAGCAGACCAGTTTGATATTTCACTAGGAGATGCTCCAACACCAAACACTTTAGACTTGCTAAAGTTAACTTTCAACCCGAACGAAACATAAAAACATCTTAAGATCCTCGCTAAGTTAGCAATGTTGCGTCTCGACCATTCTCCAATGAATAAAGCATCATCTGCATAAAATAGATGAGACAAACAAATGTTAGAATTTGGGAATTTTATTCTGTTAAAAACTCATTTATCAATCGTCGTCTTCATCGCTATATTTAACCCTTCCATCGCGATGATGAATAGGAAAGGAGAAAGCGGGTCACCTTGTCTCACTCCTTTTGTCATAGAGAATTCATTTGTTGGGCTTCCATTAATAATCACCGATGTTCTACCCAATTCCAAACCATTACGAATCCAATATCTCCATTTATTTCTAAAGTAGATTTGTTCCATAATTGAGTCCAGAAATACCCAATTCATGGATTCCAAATCTTAGTTAAAATCAGCCTTAAAAAGAATCATCTTTCTTCCTTTTGATATTTCCCAAGAGCAAAGCTTATTAACCACCATCGGACCCTCAAGGATATTTCTTCCCTTAACATACACGGATTGAACCTCATCAATAACACTGACAATGACCTTCTTTAGTCTAAGTGCTAGCAACTTTGCAATGATCTTGTATAGGGATCCAATCAGGCTTATAGGTCTAAAATTCCCAAAGTGAATTGGGTCTTTAGACTTTGCAACTAGAGAGATAAAATGAAGACGCGACCTCTAGGGATTTTACCCCCCCACTTCAAAGTATTTAATCAACCCCACAATATCATATTTTAGCAAGTCCTAGTATTTTTTGAGCAATTTAATAGTGGAACCATCTGGCCTAGGAGACTTTGTCCTCACCACACGACCACACTTCATTTTTTACTTCTTCGATGGAAAATTCTCCTTCTAAAAACCGAGCATCTGTTTCAGAAAGCTTGCGAAAGCCTGAGCTCCGAAACAAAGGTCTGTTCTGCCAACATTCTTTATATTTCTTTTTGAAGAATTTCGTACCCTCTTGCTTAATGTCATAAAGATTAGTAGTCCAGACTCCATTTGCCCTAATCCCATGGATGTGATTTTTCTGGTTCCTATTGTTCACATAATCATGAAAAAATGTGTGTTTTCATCACCCTCTACCTCCCATTTTAGTTTTGCTCTTTGCTTCAGGTCCAAAGCAATAGTTCTAGCATGTTCAACAATTTTAACTCCTTTGATTGACCTTTCTTCAATTTCTGCTGAAGTTAAAGGTCTAGATTTAGTCGCCACTTCAATCTCAACCATTCTTTTTTATTTCTAGGAATTCAAATCTTTGTTTTCATCCTTCACTATATTAGTTTTCCAACACCTGATAATTTTTTTAAGTGTTTTAGTTTATTCAGTAGATATGAATTAGGAGTTCCGAACCCAACGAACTCAGAACATGCTTTCCTAATTACCTTATCAAATCCATTCTTAAGCATCCATGTGTTATACAATTTGAACAGGAAGACTGAAATCATCGTGCCGAGCCCTCAAAATATTAGGAGAATGATCAGAGAGGTCTCTATCCAATGCCAAACAAGAGGCCAGGGGAAACGTGATTAAGAAATGATTACACACCAAAAATCTATCTAATTTACTCAATTTTTCTCCCTGCATTTTAAAAAGGTGAATCTTTGACCTCCCATCTTTAAGTCAGTGAGTTCTCCCTTGCGGATGAATTGATTAAAAGCATTTGCACTGATTGGGAAAAAGACGGAGTTTATCCGCTCTTCTGATCTTCGAACCACATTAAAATCGCCCATAAAAATCCAAGTAGCGGATATAGAGGTTTTCAAAGCTAACAACTTATCCCATAATTTTGATTTCTCATTCACCGATTGAGGGCTATAAATGTTTACAATGCCCGTGAGACCATTAATTCCAACAAAATTATCCAATGTCATAATGAAGTACTTAGATTTAATAGTCTCAACTAACGAAAACGATTTCTTATCCCATATAGATACTAGGCCTCCAGATCTTCCCGTGGTGAAAACCTACTCGAACCTACAATCTGGATTACCCCAATAGTCTATAGTATTGAGAAGTGGGGAAGATTCTCCCAATTTGGATTCTTGAATGCCAGTTATACATAGTTTATGCTCACTCCGAAGCCTAAGAACCTAGTCAACGTTATGTTTCTCTCCAAGACCTCTAATATTTAGATTCATAATGTTCATTATATGATTTGATTCTCCCCATCATCACCAAGGACTTCCTTAAGAATCGGGTTATCAACATCGACCTCGAAGCCCAATATATTGTCCACCTCCATTATGTTTCTAATTTCCGACGAAGAGGATGGAGAATCAACCTCCGTGTCAGGAAGAGGAATGTGAGTAGGTATCAAAAATCTATTGAGATCAAGGGAGGAATGAGGCGGAGTAGAGTCCAAAAAATTAATAGGTACATCTGTGACATTTTCACTATTCTTCTTCTTTTATCTTGGGTACTATCGAAATTTACATCTCACCCACACGTTGGCATAACATTAAAACCTACATTGTTTTGGAAGGGACCAAGGCAACTGGACTTAGCCAGTTTATGAAGAAGCCCATTATGCGATCCACCTGGTCCCACACTTTTGTTCATCGCATCAGCAGTGGAGTGATCATTGTTCAAGTCAGCATGAATCACAACATTAATATTTCATTACTACCAAGGGTTTTGACTTCCAACTGCATATTAATTCCCGCAATCGACCCTTGAAGTTCCCCGATTTTGTATCTTTCGATTCTCCAATCGTCCTCGTCAGTTAAGACGTTTGCCGGAGACAACCCCACCTCCGGGGACTTGGCTTTGTTGACAATGTTAGTCGAACATTCCCAATTTGATTACATGACCACAGCGACGTCCGTAGATCTTATCTTTCCATCCTCTAATTCTTCATTATTCCGATCGTTATTGGTGTCAGATATACCATCCTCATAGTCATACCCTTCCTTATCATTCCCGTCATCATCTGATGATGAATTCTCGTCCAATTGATATCTATGTGACTTGAATGGAACCAAGTCAATATCTACTTCTGAAATTCCGATTTTAATGATTTTACCTTTAACATCCACCAAAGACTCACAATTGATGTTTGCTAGTGATGATGTTATGATGCCAACTTTTCCAAATGAGAGATTCGCCTCTATTTGGTCCACAACAAATGGAACCACTACCTGACCAAAGGTCACATCGATAGACGTGAAATTTTCCTTAGACCACAATTCCGGTGGGAGGCCTGAAATATTTATCCAAGTAGTTCTATCAAAATTGAATTCCGCTATGTCACCACTACCGATTCTCTAAAACCATTCCAACCACCCTTTCATGAAATCTTCTCTACTTTTCAGGTCCATGAACTTCACTGCAATTCTTAACCCACCAAGGTATTTTATTTTACATCTAGATTTGTCACTGTTTTTGAATGAATATGGGGATTTCTCAAGATAGTCAAAGTTGTGCATTACTCCAATCAATTTGTAATTAGATTTAATCCATCCTTGAAGTGGAGAGTCATTAGAGAGTCTAGTAGGAGAAGATTTCAATTAGGGGGAGGGGAGGAGGGGGATTTGATGGGATTTACACACAACAACATCCTATGTGTTCATGCAAACCCTAACGCTTAGATCTACCTTTTACTGTTGTACATGCATTCATCCAAGACTAAGAACCCTAGATCTAGCATACATATCACAAAATCAATGAAACTAAATAGATATTGAAGATTACCTCTTTCACAAGAGATAAAATCTTTGGCTTGATTGTTGATCTTCTTTCTTGAGCTTAGAGTCACAAATGTAACTCCTCTAATGGCTTACAAACACCACACAAGCAAGAAGGCAATTATGAGAGGGGAGGAAGGATGCTAAAATCGGCCCTAGGGTTTCTCTTGGAATCAAGTGGCGAAAATTGCAAGAAAGGGTTCTCTATATATACTGTAGGCTGCTAGGGTTTCAGGTAAAACCCTAATGGACAACTTAATCACCAAGCAGCCCATGGAACCTTCTGGAATAAGGCCTATGGACGAAAATATGATGGATCCCCATCATAATTTCGTTCCCTCTTTAATCCATTGGGTTTCCTAGCCCAAAAACTCAACTATCATACATTTGATAGTTTAAGCCCCTTTATTCAATTAATCTCTTTTTGTCACCCAATTAATTCCAAATTAATTTATGACTAATATTAATCAAATAATATGATTTCTCCTTTAACATATTATTCTAATAATATATTAATAAATCATAATATCTTCTCTCTCTCGTAAATAACCTTGTCAAGTTGCTTTGGTGAAAGCAACCCAAAAGGACCATGCTCAACCGGGTCAAGTACATACCAAATATAGTTATGGACTTAGACACTAATCCAACATTCTCCCACTTGGATAAGTCTAGTAACTATATCTCATATATGACTTCAGGATCCGATCAACAATTGTACCTCTTATACGCCACTGTCAACTCTGGTCTGTAACTTGTCCTTCAGATAAGGGATCGTATAATACTCTGTGCTAAATATCATGCTTACAATACTTATTGTTCATCACTTTGTTTCTCGATTTCTGATTCGTTTGACATAGAACTTAGTTGAACACATCAACTTTGTTCTGATTTGGCCCGACACATAAGTCAAACCAAATCATCGAGTGGCCAAGATATCACCTTTATCCTATTACAAAAAAGGAACATATTGACTTCGACTCATATGCTTTTACTATTTAATAATTAAATCATGCACAATAATGTGTTTTATAACATCAAGTTACTAATGCGTTAACACATCATCAATGCATAACCAACCAGTAAACAATAACCATATCTCTAAGTTTTAAGACTATAATATATTATCACTTTGCGATCACTCGAGATGAAATTTCATGGAGGGATACCAGCAAATGCGGGTTTATTCCAATGCTCAAATTACAATTCATAAGCACTCATGAACTTTGCAACAAACTATTGCTATGTCTAAAACCTTTTAGACAATCTACAAACAAATTCATAACAGTTTTCTTTCATATCTACTTCCAACATATGAATGACTGTGGACCATTTGAATAATCTTATTATTCAGGATGTCAAAACATGCAAAACTGAAACAATAGATAAATAACAAACACAAGATAGTAACTTTACTCTTAAACAAAACACCTTTATTTATATCAAATGTCAAGTACAAGTTATCTATTACATGTTTCCTATCTATCTAATCAAAACTCATATCATCCTTTAGCCCAATGCTCCTAGTGTGTTGCAAGTGCTTAACCCTACTCAGTCCTTTTGTAAGGGGATCTGTTAGGTTATCTTCTAACGATACCCTCTTGACTATGAGGAGTCCCTCTTCTACCTGATATCTAATGAAATGGTATTTTTTATCGATATGCTTGGATCTACCGTGATCCCTTGGTTCCTTGGTTAAGGCAACCATTCCCTCATTATCACAGAAAATCTCCATGGGCTCCTTTATGGATGGCACAAATCCATGGTCTCCAATGAAGTTCTTCAACCATATTGCTTCTTTTGACGCTTCACTTGCTGCAATGTACTCTGATTCACACGTTGAATCAACCACAATCTCCTGCTCTCCGTTCAGGGTAAAGACTCAGCCTAACTACGAACGATAATTATCCTGACCCGTCTGGAAACTAGCATCACTGTACCCTCATACCCTTAAGTCATCACTCCCACCGAGGACTAGAAACCATTCCTTGGTCCTCCAAAGGTACTTAAGAATATTCTTAACTGCAGTCTGATGGGCTCTGCCAGGGTTTCCCTGATATCTTGCTGACCTTGCTCAAAGTGAAGGCAACATCAGGGCAAGTACAAGTCATAGTGTACATGATCAAGCCAACTATGGAAGCGTAAGGTACTCGGCTCATATCAGCTATCTCTGCCTCTGTACTCCGGCTTTGAGTTTTACTCAACTTGGTATTGCTTTGGATTAGCAACCCCCCTTTCTTGGAATTTTCCATACTAAAACGCTTTAGTACCTTGTCTAAGTATGTATCCTGACTGAGTTCTATCAGTCTCTGACTTCTGTTTCTCACTATCCTTATTCCCAGAATATAGGCAGCCTCTCCGAGGTCCTTCATAGTGAAACACTTTTCAAGATAGGATTTAACTTCCTGCAGTGTCAAGATGTCGTTTACTATGAGAAGTATGTCATCGACATACAATATGAGGAAGCTCACTATACTCCCACTGGCTTTGACATATACACAAGACTCATCTTTGCTTCATAGAAAACCAAATTCTTTGACTTTTTTTTTGTCAAAACAAAGATTCCATCTGCGAGATGCTTGCTTTAATCCATAAATGGATTTCTCAAGCTTACACACTCTATTTGGATGCTTCGCATTGACAAACCCCTCTGGCTGATTCATGTAAACATCCTCAGCCAACTTTCCATTATGAAAAGCAGTTTTCACGTCCATCTGCCATATTTCATAATCATGAAACGCAGCTATTGCGAGTATTACTCTAATAGACTTTATCTTCGCAACCGGTGAGATGGTCTCATCATAGTCAACTCCAGGAGTTTGAGTAAAGACCTTCGCAACCAATCATGCTTTATAAGTGTGCACATTCCCATCCATGTCTTCCTTCTTCTTGAAGATCCACTTACACCTGACTGTCTTACGACCCGACACGTTTTCAACCAAATTCCAAACTTGGTTGTTGTACATGGACTAAATCTCGTTATCCATTGCCTCTTTCCATTCAGCAGACTCCAGGCCTGCCATGGCTTCCTTGTAGCTGCTAGGTTCGTCCAAATTTATCAGTGTTTCATCACTAATAAATGTATCCCCCTTAGTAGTAAGATGAAAACCATAAAACTAGGGTTGAACACTAAACCTACAAGAACGTCTAAGAGGTAAGGACTCGTTAATTGGTTCAACAGTAGTTTCCTCCTCAGGTTGAGTGTCAGTGTTAGAAGTTCCTTCATCACTATGCTCTTGAATCTCTTCAAGATCAATTTGCCTCCCACTATCCTCTTGGCTAATGAGTTCTCTTTCTCGGAAAACCCCTCTTCTCGGTCTGTAGAAGAGATAGCCAAAAGACTTCTGTGGATAGCCAATGAAATAACACTTCTCACTATGAGGTTCGAGCTTGTCATGATTCTCTTGTCTTACGAAAGCCTCGCAACCCCAAACCTTGATATGTGCCAACGAGCGAGCTTTTCCTGTCCCCATCTCGTGAGGTGTTTTGGAAACCTTTTTGGTGGGAACTACGTTAAGGATATGGGCGGCAATCTCTAAGGCATACCCCTAGAGAGCTATTGGTAACGAAGCGCAACTCATCATAGAACGAACCATGTCCGACAAGGTTCGATTACGTCTCTTAGCCATACGAATTCAATTGTGGCGTTCTCGGAGGCGTCAGTTGTGAAACAATTCCGCATTCCTTTAGATAGTCAAGAAATTCAAGACTTAGGTACTCTTCTCCTCGGTTTGACCGAAGCATCTTGATTTTATTGCCCAACTGATCTCCACTTCATTCTTAAACTCTTTGAATTTTTCAAAGGTTTCTGACTTATGCATGATTAAGTAGATATATCCATATCTACTATAATCATCCGTAAAAGTCACGTAGAAGCGGCAAGCATCCTTTGTGGTGGATCTAAAGGGCCCACACACACATCGGTGTGTATGAAATCCAATAGACCCTCACCCTTATTACAAGTTCCTGTAAAGGGTGACTTGGTCATCTTCCCAAGAAAGCAAGATTCACACACGTCATCGTTCCTAAGGTCAAATGACTCCAACACTCCATCCTTTTGGAGTTGGGCTATGTGTTTCTTGTTGACATGGCCAAGGCGACAATGCCACAAGTATTCTTTGTCTAGACTATTAGATGAATCAATATTCAACACATCATTTCCTAAGTTGTCTATAACCAAAACAAATTCATATATTCCATTACAAGGAAATGCATTGAAATAAAAAACACCTTTCAAATAAACATTAATAGAACCATGAATATCTTAAACCCTGTCTATATAATCCATGAAAAGAAATGATGTTCTTTGCCATATTTGGCGAATAGCAACAATTATTTAAATTTAATCCTAACACATTACTCAACACTACGATCTTCTGTTTCCCATAATCAAGTTTATCCTCCCATGCTCCATCTCCCTACTTCTTCTTAGGCCCTGCAAATCAGAACAAATATGGAAACCACATCCTGTATCAAGAACCCATGAAGTAGCAAGTGATGCGTTGTTAGATTTAATAGAATACGTACCTGAGAAGGTGGGATTTATCTTCCCATCCTTAATGTCCTCTAGATATTTAGGGCAACTTCGTTTCCAGTGGCCTTCTCATGGCAATAGAAACACTCTACTTCCTTAGTGTCAGAGGAGGGTTTAGCAGAACCTGCTTTGGTCCCACTAGAGGATGAACCATCATGGGGCTTTCCCTTTTGGTAGCTCTTTAAAGGAGCCTTCCTCTTCTTTCCCTTCCCTTGACCAATTGCCAACACAGAAGCAGTCATAGTAGGGGCTGATGCAACAAATTTGTCCTTCAGGTTGCTCTCAGCAGTCCTCAGCAATCCTTGCATCTTACTCAAGGAGACCTCTTCCTTATTCATGTGGTAGGTCATTCTGAACTGGTTGTAGCAAGAAGGAAAGGAGTGGAGGATGATTTCGATAGCCAAATCCTCAACAAACTTAACATTATGTTTGAGAAGACGATCAACATACCTCTGCATTTTATGCAAATGAGATGTTAGGGATTCTCCACTCCCCATCTTAGCGGTGATCGTGTTAGTAATGATCTCATAGCGCTATTGCCTCGTGCTTTGGTGGTACCTGTCCAACAAATCTTGATGCATCTCATATGGATACATGTCCTCATAGGGCTTTTGGAGTTCGAGGTTCATGGTGGCCAGCATGATGCAATGAACTTTCATAGCATCACGCTAGTGGGCCTCAAAGGTGGCAAATTCTTCAGGAGTAGCAACATTTGGGTTGATCTTTTCAAGCTTCTCATCGAGGACATAATCTTTGTCCTCGTAGCGAGTGATCATACGAATGTATCTCATCCACTCATTGAAATTCGACCCATCAAATGTCACCTTTTGACATAGGTTCATTAGCGAGAATGACCCAGAAGCACTGTTGTTATTGTTAGCAGACATCTAAAAATAGAAAGGAACAAAATTTGATTAGAAATGAATCCCCAATTAAGCACCCAAATGAAAAATTAGGGCTAGGATCCAACAACATTATTCACAACTTAGAAAAGGGATATTGTAATCTAGTTGTAAATAATTTGAAGGTAAGTGAATGACGATTCACTAATTTCCACCATGAAAAATGAAAGGAAATTAAGTTTTAAATGTATTTGAAAACTCCTAGATTCTTTTGAGATTCATTGAACTTTTCAATAGCATGTTTAAATCTCGATATGCCCTTCAAGTTTGTGACTAGGATACTAAGGATCACAAACAGGTGTGATTAACCATACGAATCAACATGGTGCACCCAATGTCTCTATCACCTAATCAATGTGCCGGTAAACCACACACGCTCCATTGATCTATGACAAACATCGAGCTACCCTTCGCTACCAATGTCAATCCCAAATTATTGTGCCGGTTAACCACACACGCTCCACTAACGTTTGAAAAAGGTACAAAGTGTAATTCCATGGAGTAGCATCATTTTCACATTTTACCCTAAAGTAACTAAGAATGGGAATTTGTAAAAACATTGTAGTTACTTTGTATCATTCATTATACTTTTAACGCGGAGAGGATTGCCCTATCCTACCCATTCGGCTAACGACCCTCCACCAATCAAGGAAGCGGTGGGTAAGATTGGATACCCATTAAACGGCCATTTTATAGGCCATAACCTTATACCCCCTTATAGATTGGCTTCGTGAATGAGGCCTACTAACGGTAAAACTAGCACTTTAATTTATACATATATATATATATATATATATATATATATATATATATATATATATATATATATATATATATTAATTAATTAATTAATCTTGTAATAATATAATAGTATAGGGTTGAATTTTAAACTTGTAAAATTCTAAGGGTTTGAAATTAAAATAACTTAAAACTTAACTCTTAATCAAAAATTTAAATTTCAAAACTTGAGGGTAAGTTTTGAACTTTTCAAAACACAATGGATCAAATAACAAATAATATAAATGAAACAATTAATTTGGTGATTATCTATATTTGATATACTCCAATTTTATTCACAGTATAATTACCAAATAATTTAAATAATCAATTATTATCTTATAAGAAATTTATTATTTAAATAATTTGAAGTTATCTTTTGTTTTGGTATGGATAATTACATGGAATTAATAAAAAAAACATATTTTTATTATTCAAAATAGTTTTGGTAATTATCCATACACAAAATCAGGTCAAAACACGAATTTCCAGCCAGATACTGGCTCACGTAGTGAGCTGGGTATTTTGTTTAAAAAAAATTAATCTCTGCCATGAACGAATATACAAGCATCAAATACAATTAAAACCAGTTAAGGCTCTGATACCCTGATGGGATTTACACACCACAACATCCTATGTTTTCATGTAAACCCTAGCGCTTAGATCTAAATTTCACTATTGTACATGCATTCATCCAAGACTAAGAACCCTATATTTAGCATACATATCACAAAATCAATGAAACTAAATAGATCTTGAAGATTACCTCTTTCACAAGAGCTTAAATCTTTGGCTTGATTGTTGATCTTCTTTCTTGAGCTTAGAGTCACAAGTGTAACTCCTCTAATGGCTTACAAACACCACACAAGCAAGAAGGCAATTATGAGAGAGGAGGAAGGATGCTAAAATCAGCCCTAGGGTTTCTCTTGTAACCAAGTGGCCGAAAATTGCAAGCAAGGGTCTCTATTTATACTGTAGCCTGCTAGGGTTTCAGGTAAAACCCTAATGAACAACTAAATCACCAAGCAACCCATGAAACCTTCTGGAATAGGGCATATGGACGAAAATATGATGGATCCCCATCATAATTTCGTTCCCCCTTTAATCCATTAGGTTTCCTAGCCCAAAAACTCAACTATCTTACATTTGATAGTTTAAGCCCCTTTATTCAATTAATCTCTTTTAATCACCAAATTAATTCCTAATTAATTTATGACTATATTAATCAAAAAATGATTTCTCATTTAACATATTATTCTTATAATATATTAATAAATCATAATATCTTATTTCTCTCCTAAATAACCTTGTCAAGTTGCTTTGGTGAAGGCAACCCAAAAGGACCATGCTCAACCGGGTCAAGTACATATCAAATATAGTTACAGGCTTAGACACTAATCCGAAAGGATTCTAGTAGACTCACGACCACAAACTACGACTGTCACGAAGGATCGATTGTCTCTTATGTTAAATCTTGACACTAGAGGGATTCGATTTTGTAACCGGCTTCTAACATTCCCATATTCAGATAGACCACCAGTAGGTTTCCTTTCGAACATCTCTATGTTCACATCCAAGAGTCTGCCAGTTTGCCACCGCATCGACTCCTTGAAGAGATTTCTCCAACCCATGTTTGTCATCGACGTTTGTAACACTTTAAATTTCAAATAAAATTTTCATATTTAAAACCACACAAAACACAATTTCATATTTCTCAAACCCAAATTTATAAATTGTTCAAAACACATGACAATAAATTCATTGACAATATCCTCGAATCCTCAAAAACATAATCTCTAGATGGTGTGTACAATCATGTCAGCGCCTTCC